>NC_044301.2:28882033-29181199 GCF_004027225.2 Strigops habroptila | reverse complement strand
GCTTATTTTGTGGAATAATAGAGCAGAACATACAAAATCACTACACAGAGTTAAAAGACTAATGGAAACTTATTTCAAACTTGTGGTCTCCTGAAGCACTATTCTTTTATTTTTTTTTATTATGATTTTCTCGACAAAGTATCATTTGCATTTAAGTAGTCCATTAAAGCCATTCAGATTAATTCAAAATACAGTAATATTATTTAGGCTTTCAAAAGTCTCCCAAATTCAATATGTTAGAGTACTGAATAGTCAAATGTATTTTCATGAATAAAAATGTTATGTCATGATTTCTCCCAGTTGCTATATTTTCCTCTAATTTGCAGAATGATGCATTTATCGGCTTTAATACATTCACCGAAGTAGTAACTGAAGATATTTGTGAAGTGTCAATCAACTTGTCAAAGAAAACCCCAAAACAAACCAAATCTAATAGAGTTAGAAAATATAACAAGGAGTTGCTTTGTTTTACACACACATTCTTTGTACCTGTTGACAATGTAGGCAGCTCTTCTGGTAAAAAAAAGTTAATTGTGTAAAACACAGGATCTGAGTTGTAGCCTCTAGTCTCAGACTTCTATCTAAGTTTTTCTGTACCATCATCTACCTTAATATTGTCAACACATGACCGACTGCTTTTTATAGATTAGATACACATGCTTCCTAGAAAACCTGAAAATTATTCCAAAAAACTACCTGCAGAAGTTGCATGAGTTGCTGCGTAGTTGTAACCAACATGCCTGCAACAGCTGAAGTAGGACAAAGCCAATTCGAGAGTTGGGTGACATTTCACAGTGAACGTGCCTCACTCGAGCTGCACCACTGCAGTGCTATTTACAGTGATTATCAGTATCGTCCTACATTGCACACTGATGTGTTTCCCCATATTTTGAAGCTGGCAGCTCCTTATTTTATTTGAAAATATGCCAGAGTGACTTACTGCAAAAAAAGTGGAAAATATAACTAATAGTAATGAAATACCTGTGTAATATGCATAGGAATGTACAAAGCATCTTTAAAAAAAAACAAACCCCAAACAAAACCCCAACTCCTCCAAACTTGAAATCTTGGAGAATTTGATTTCTTTGGCTTTAGTTGAAAGCTTTACTTCAGTTGCCTCGTTATCACCTTTAGAGTTGTCTAATTTGTAATGCCTAAATAGTTGAAGTTTGATAATATTGCATGCAACATTACCAGTTCATACAAGTTTTCTAAACAAGAGTTATATAGAACAACACACTAGCAGGGTATTCCCATCTATAGTTACCAGAAAACCCCTCTTAACAGAATCCAGCTATTCAATTATTAAATTATTCCCGCTTGTTCCATGAATACACTCTTCTTTCTATATAGCGGAATTCTACATAACGAATCTTGAATAGTCAAATGGCTATTGAAATGAAGCTTATTTTGCTTTTGTCTGGTACATATTGCAGTGTTTATGTTTAAATTCATTACTATAATAGCTGCTAGACTATTTTGTGTTCACCTCACAATCCAATTTAGCTAAACAGCATGAGAATTCAATGCAGCATCAGGGAAGAGTAAGCAGCTTTCAAAAAACCAGAAGGGCACAATTTCACAGCATGTGAAAGGTCATTCTGCCATGGAAGGTTTAAAACAAAACAAAGCAAACCCAGCAAAATGAAAGAGCTCTGAAATAGGAATTGCAAAGGCTATCATCAATCCATACAGCTTCAGTCATACAGATGCTTGAATAAGTCATGAATTGATTCATATGAGCAATTCAATGAATCTATTCTTATGATAATATTATGCCTATGTATGGATGTTGATCTTTGAGTAAGCCTTAAACATTGTTTTATTTATTGTTCTGTGGTTCCTGGCCCACAGGATTAATATATTTGTTAGACACAAACTGCAACTATGGTCCTATTTATTTCAAACTCTATCAGCATATTTTTACTTTAAGAAAGAAAATTAATATGCCTGTAGCACAGACTGAAATACAGAAGATATTCCCCTTTCTAAGTTGAAGGGGAAAAATGAAACAATACATTAACCTGAAGCTCCAGCCAGGCTGGGCCTGGCTTGTACAATCACAAGGGTTCATCTGGTACATCCAAGCCATGTGGTACATAAAACAATCTGGGTATGGACATACTGCACAAAGTAACAGCCTCCCCCATGTCCTTATCACAGAGATGGCAAGAGGGAGCTGCAAGTGTTCGTGCCTCAGGCTTGTCCACACACCAAGGGGACAGGCAGCACTGCTGCAGTTATGGCAATGCACAGCTACCAGTCTTACCCTTCTGTCTACCTGTGCAGACAGGCAGGCTTCCAGGCTAGGAATTCCTACAGAGAGAAAGAGAAGGTATTGGAGGGTTCAGATGTTACACAGAAGAGGGAGAAAGCTAGCAGGAAGACAGAAAAATTGAGTTGTGGTGAAAGGGGAAGGGGTATCAGAAGGAAAAACAGGGTAAAAAGCTGCTGATGGCTAAAGGCAGCCTGATGTTCATAGTATGAAGTCTCTACAGGACTATCCAGTAATTTGACTCAGTCAGCCCCTGACCAGACAACATTGCAATAACAAATTTAAAATGCCCGTCTTGTGCTGGTGCTACAATATGAAACTGCCCTTGTGCATTTTCTGAAGACATTTCAGTAAATTATCAGCTGCTCCATATTAAATTTAAAATATCTGATCTTATTTATGCTGTTCTGGGTCCACAAGGACATTAGTTCTAAGAAAATCAGTTTGTGTTATTGGTAATAAAATAAATGAAACCAAACATATCAAGTAAGTAGCCTTCTCAAGAAAACACAAAGGATTTACTAGATGATCTTAAGGTCCTTTCCAAACCTAACTATTCTATGATTCTATGATTCTATACTGAGGTGCTGGAGCAGGTCCAGAAAAGGGCAGCGGAGCTGGTGAAGGGCCTGGAGCACAAGTCTGATGAGGAATGGCTGAGGGAACTGGGGGGGTTTCATCTGGAGAAGAAAAGGCTCAGGGGGGACCTTATTGCTCTCTACAACTCCCTGAAAGGAGTGAGGTGGGGTTGGTCTTTTCTCACGAGTTACAAGTGATAGGACAAGAGGAAACAGCCTCAAGCTGCACCAGGGGAGGTTTAGACTGGATATTAGGAATAATTTCTTCACCAAAAGGGTGGTCAGGCATTGGAACAGGCTGCCCAGGGCAGTGGTGGAATCACCATCCCTGGAAGTCTTCAAAAAACATGTAGATGAGGCCCTTAGCGACATGGTTTAGTGGTGGCTTTGGCAGTGCTGGGGGAACAGTTGGACTTTATCTTAAAGGTCTTTTCCAACCCAGTTGATTCTATGATTCTATGATTACTGGGACCTACCTCAGCTTGCAAAAAATGACATGCCTGCATTTTAGCCAAGGTCACAACTGTTAGCAAATAGAGCTGTATAGATGTAATCTGCAGTGATCTAACTGGGTCCAGCCATTAAGCAAAATTCTATTCGAACCCAAAGAGATTTAGTAGGGCTACTATTTCATTAATAACAATGATTTTTTTAGGATGCTGAAGATTATAATACCCACACCAAACCACCACAACAAAAAACCCAAAACCAAACAGCTTGCATTTGGTTAGCTTTACTAAATTCATCTCATGTATCCTCCCCACCCCAAGAACAGCTTTGATTTACTCTACGCTCAGCTTTAGGTATTATACCCTAGATATTATAGAATCATAGAATAGTTAGGGTTGGAAAGGACCTCAAGATCATCTAGTGCCAATACCCCTGCCATGGGCAGGGACACCTCGCACTAAACCATGTCACCCAAGGCTCTGTCCAACCTGGCCTTGAACACCGCCAGGGATGGAACATTCACAACTTCCTTGGGCAACCCATTCCAGTGCCTCACCACCCTCACAGTAAAGAACTTCTTCCTTATATCTAATCTAAACTTCCCCTGTTTAAGTTTGAACCCATTACCCCTTGTCCTATCACTACAGTCCCTAATGAAGAGTCCCTCCCCAGCATCCTTGTAGGCCCCCTTCAGATACTGGAAGGCTGCTATGAGGTCTCCATGCAGACTCCAAAAAGACTGTCGTGGTTTAAGCCCAGCCAGCAACTCAGAGCCATGCGGCTCTTCGCTCACACCCCCACTTCTTCCCTCCCCCGCTACCAGAGGGATGGGGAGGAGAATCGAAAGAATGTAACTCCCATGGGTTGAGATAAGAATAGTCCAGTAACTAAGGTATAATACAAAACTACTACTGCTACCACCAATAATAATAATAATAAGGAAAAGAAAACAATAAACACAACTGATGCACAATACAAATGCTCACCACCCGCCAACTGATACCCAGCCCGACCAGAGCAGTGATCTGGGCCTTTTGGGTATCTCCCCCCAGTTTATAGAGTGGGCATGATGTGCTGTGGTATGGAATACCCCTTTGGCTAGTTTGGGTCAGGTGTCCTGTCTCTGCTTCCTCCTGGCTTCTCGTGCCCCTCCTCACTGGCAGAGCATGAGAGTGAAAAGTCCTTGATCAGAGTAAGCATTACTTAGCAGCAACTCAAAACATCAGTGTGTTATCAGCGTTGTTCTCAGGCTAAAGTCGAAAACACAGCACTGCACCAGCTACTAGGAAGGAGAAAAATGACTTCTACAGCTGAACCCAGGACACTAAGGTTAAACAACGATCTAAGAGCACCACCAAGAGACTTTCCCTGAGGCCAGACAGTCATGAGTGGCAGAGTGTGTGGGATAGTATGGGCAAGCTCCTAGGCCAGTGGGCTCCTCCAGTGCTTTGGAACTTCACCACTGAACAAGTGTGAAATCTGGAAAAATTAGCAGAACAGTTAGACAAGGCGTGCTGTCATTCTGGCTATATCAGAGAGGGACAAATCATGGCAATGTGCTGGGGCTTGGCCTATGCCTACAGAGCCCTGTTCTGTAAGGAGCAGGAAAAAGATGTCTCTGGATCCGATGGCAAAGCAAGAGACAACACAGCTACTCAACACCAAGCACAGCAGCTACACCAACCCCAACAACAGACACTGCAGCCACTGCAACCACAGAGATAGACACTGCAGTTGAACCAAATGACCAATCCGTGCCAATATCACTTGCCCCTATAAGCAAGGGGAAAAGCAAACAAAAGGCATGAAAAAAACTTGTGCAGTGAAGGAAGATGAAGACTCAACACATGAACTAGAAGGGGCAACATCTGAACGAGAGGAATTAGAACAGGAATCAGAGGAAGAACAAGAGGTAACTTCTCGATCCCTGACCTCAACTGAGCAGCGGAATATAAGAAAAAATTTCAACTGTCTTCCAAATGAGCACATCATCACCTGGTTGCTCCGATGCTGGAACAATGGGGCTGAGGGTCAGGAATTAGAAGGTAGGGAAGCCAAGCAGCTGGGATCGCTTGCTAGGGAAGGGGGAATTCACAAAGCTGGAGCTTCAGTATGAACTGGAGTCAAGGGCAGCCAAGTGGGATGCCACAAGTGATATTACCAATGTATTTTTCTCAATCCCTTTGGCAGCAGAGTGCAGGCCACAGTTCGCTTTTACTTGGAGGGGTGTCGAGTACCCTTGGAATTGACTTCCCCAGGGGTGAAGGGTAGCTCAAAGGCTTGTTGTTGCTCAGGGCCCCATTTGAAATCATTCTTCTTCCAGGTCCTGTGATAGAGAGGGCTTACAATCAGACTGTAATTTGGGATGTGCATTCTCCAGAACCCCACAACACCTAAGAAAACTTGTGTTTCTTTCTTGTTAGTTGGTGGAGACATTGCTGTTATCTTGTTGATCACATCTGTGGGGATCTGGCGACGTCCATCTAGACATTTTGTTCCCAAAAACTGAATCTCCTGTGCAGGTCCCTTGACCTTACTCCGCTTTATGGGAAAACCGGCCTTCAGCAGGATTTAAATTATTTTCCTCCCTTTCTCAAAAACTTCTGTATCATCCTACACAATAATGTCATCAATGTACTGCAGGTGTTCTGGAGCTTGCCCCTATTCCAATGCAGTCTAGATCAGTCCACGGCAGATGGTAGGGCTGTGTTTCAGTCGGTTCTAAGTGTACTGGATGCCCCTCCAAGTAAAAGCAAACTGTGTCCTGCACTCTGCTGCCAAAGGGATTGAGAAAAATGCATTGGCAATATCAATTGTGGCATCCCACTTGGCTGCCTTTGACTCTAGTTCAGATCAAAGTTCTAGCATGTCGGTACAGCAGCACTCCATGGTGGTGTTCAGGTCACAATAGTCTACTGTTAGTCTCCACTCTCCGTTAGACTTTTGCACTGGCTTATCTGGACTGAAGCAAAATCTAAACTATAGTGTCATGGATACAGTTGGGCTTCTAGCTCTGCAAACAAGCTTGCTGCTTTTCTGCCTTATACTCCAATTATTTTTTTTTAATTGATAAAGCACTTACAGTCTTGATCAACTTAAATAGCTTGCTACCTTTAAATAGCTTGCTACGTCTATCGATATATGACTGACAACTGCCACCTCAAAATACTGCGAGTGTAAATTTTTCAACAAAACCTCAGCAGGTAAGTTTTCATGAAAAAAATCCCATTTTCTTTTAGCTTAGCTTTGTGCTTCACTGCATTTTCTGTTAATGCAAATCTGACCCACTATGCAGCAGGAAAGGACTGCCAGTGTGTTAATGTTTCACAAAACCTCCTCCTTTAGCATACGATAAAATCCATGAACACAGAGAAGTCTCTTTTTAAGGTACTGAGAGTGAGGAGTTAGGAAAAAAAAATACTTTGCACACAAACTGTTGTCAGTCATGACAGAAAACAGCAGATTAATTCCACAGTAGACATTCCTGAAAAGATTTCCACTGAAAAATATGCTATATTGATAATAAAGAAGAGTTTGGTACAATCTGATCTGTTTTTAAGTCAAAAGCACCACTATCCAAGTGTTCTAGGAATAAGCAGAATACATCTGGGAAAGATGTATTCAGAATAGTTGTGTACAGCAGGATCAGTTTGGTTAGCTACAGGGAAAGCATTTGAATTTTCAAGTCAGTGTATATCTTTTAGTAAGGTTTTTGGAACCCTTCATCGACATGGTTTGCACATGCAGCCTTCTCATCAGTCTATTGCTGCATACAGCCTGGAGATGAAAAAAGATCTTCCATATAAAAAAGAAAACTGCATTTTAAAAATGAAAGATACCATTCTTCTGGCAGACATAGCCGGGTGTCCTGGGTACACCTGTAACAGTTATTTTTTTTCCTTCTTAGTAGCTAGCGCAGTGCTGTGCTTTTGACTTTAGTCTGAGAACAGTGCTGATAACACACTGATGTTTTTAGTTTTGCTAAGTAATGCTTACCCTGATCAAGGACTTTCTCAATCTCATGCTCTGCCAGGGATGAGAGGCATAGGAAGCTGGGAGGAAGCAGAGACAGGACACCTGACCCAAACTAGCCAAAGGGGTATTCCATACCACAGCACATCATGCCCAGTATAGAAACTGGGGGGAGTCACCTGGAAGGCCCAGATCGCTGCTTGGGTCGGGCTGGGTATTGGTCGGTGGGTGGTGAGCAATTGGATTGTGCATCACTTGGGTTTATTGTTTTTTTTCCTTTCCCCTTTTAGTTTTATATTCTCTCCCCTTGTTATTTCCCTTATTGTTATTATTATTGGTGGTAGTAGTAGTTTTGTGTTATACTTTAGTTATTGGACTGTTCTTATCTCAACCCATGGGATTTACATTCTTTCAATTCTCCTCCCCATCCCTCCGGGAGCAGGGGGGAAGAAGCGAGGAGTGAGCGAGCGGCTGTGTGGTTCTGAGTTACCAGCTGGGCTTAAACCATGATAGTCCTTTTTGGCACCCAACGTGGGGCACGAAGGGTTGAGATAACGACAGATCTGACCAGAGTTTGTCTAATCGTATTTGTGATAAATATTCATTGTTTTGGATTAATAGTCACTCGTCACAATGTTGATTTATTTGCTCTCGGAATTGTTGTGCTTGGCCTGAGTTTCAGCGTGTCACACCTTATTTGCAGCCAGTATTTGCTGTTTTAGCATTTATCAGCTGGGGGGCCTGGGCTAAGGTTCTTGTTTCCCTGTACTTTATGGTAATGACTTGTGGTACAATAGACTCATTGATCATGAAACGGATCTGGTATGCATTCTCAGCATGGCCATCACCTCTATACTTTGGGAGGCATGTAATGGGAATTTTTAGCAATTACACATCTTTTTTTTCCCCTCAGAGGGTCAACCTATATAGGAGACATTCCCTCACACCCTCCGCTCCCCCACCAGGCTATTTACAGCAGCATTTGAGAATTCTAAAGGTTTTGCATGGCCTTTGGATACCCTTGAAACCTGCCTGCTGCTTTTGTTGGGAATCAGCATGTTGCCACAAATACTGCATGTGTTTTACCCACGGATATCCCACCCTGAGAACACCCAACCTTGTCTGATCTCGAAAGTGACCCTGTGCTAAAAGCAAAAATCAATTGCAGCTCTATTTTGCAAAACAGCGTCTTGTGCTATCTACATCATTAAGCATTTGTGTAAGTACTTCTGACGTTAAATTTATCTGCTTTGCGGCCCAACACCCTAACTCAGTCACGTCTCCTAATGCTTTTGCTGCAGCTACTCCAGGTGCAAACAAGGAGACGATAACTCGAGACAGCACATCCCAAAATTGTACCTGATCATTACAATTGGGCCTCAGTTGTATCCTTGTTGATAAGTAATATTGAGCTCTAACTTAAACAATATGTCATTTGACACATATCCCTTGAACCATTGTGACTGATAACCTTAATCATAAGAAATTTAACACATATAGGACTTTGTTTAATCTATCCGTTGGTGATATAGTACTTTCTCCCCCTTTTTGTTTTTGAAGCAAACGCTTCAATGTCTGATTCATACGTTCGAAAATAGTCTGACCGGTAGGTGAATGGGGCGTACCCGTCACGTGAGTAATGCCCCAGAGCTGGAAAAACGCTTGTGTGGAATGAGCTACATAGCCAAGGCCATTGTCAGTTTTGATTTCTCGTGGCACGCCAAGGGCCACTATAGCCAAACGCATGTGATGCGCTTCACGTACTGGAGTAAGTGCCCAGGCCACGTAAACCTGGCACATGGTTGGTGAATTTTTCATGCCCTGCAGTAACACTACCCAGTGGTACCTTTTCATAGGTTCACTTTTGTTTACGCTCGGTACAGAAAAAGCGAATTTCTGATAATCTTCTGGATGCAGGGGAATGGTAAAAAAGCAATCTTTTAAATCGATAATTAAAATGTCCCAATTTTTCAGAATCATATTTGGGGAGGGTAATCCAGGCTGTAACACCCCCATATCCTCCATGACCTCATTAATTTTCCTCAGATCATACAATAGGCACCATTTGCCACTTTTCTTTGGAATTGTAAAAATTGGGGTATTCCAAGGGCTTGTGGTCGGTTTAATGTGACCTTTCTCTTTTGGAACCCTTCATCGACATGGTTTGCACATGCAGCCTTCTCATCAGTCTATTGCTGCATACAGCCTGGAGATGAAAAAAGATCTTCCATATAAAAGTCACACTCCATGGTGGTGTGACTTCGTTCAGGTCACAATAGTCTACTGTTAGTCTCCACTCTCCATTAGACTTTTGCACTGGCCATATGGGGCTATTAAAGGGTGAGCGGGTCCTGCTGATCACTCCTTGGCTCTCCAGTCTGCGGATCAGCTTATGGATGGGAATTGGGGACTCTCGGTGCAATGTTGCCCCCAATGCACTGTTGTGGTAGAGATTGGCACTTGTTGTTCTTTGACCTTCTTCAACCCCACAACAGAAGGATCCTCTGAGAGACCGGGCAAGGGGGACAGCTGCTTCATTTCCTCTGTCTCCAAGGCAGCCATACCAAAAGCTAATTGGCACCCTTTTGGGTCGTTAAAGTACCCTCTCCTGAGTTAGTCTATGCCAAGGATGCATGGAGCCCCTGGACCAGTCACAATGGGGTGCTTTTGCCACTTCCTCCCAGTCAGGCTGATTTCAGCCTCCAGTACAGTCAACTCCTGGGATCCTCCTGTCCCTCCAGAAATATAAATGGGTTCCACCCCTTGATAACTTGATGGCATCTTGGTACACTGTGCACCGGTATCTTCTAGAGCCTTATACTCCTGTGGGACTGATGTGCCAGGCCATCTGATCCACACAGTCCAATAAACCCGATTGTCCCTCTCCTCCACCTGGCTGGAGACAGGGTCCCTCTAATAGTGATCATAAAATTCTCCACTTATGTCTTGTAGAAAGGGATTAGTATTCCTTCTCACAGGAGCTTTAGTAAAATCAGCTCTTCCACTCCATCTGGGAAACTGCTCACCAGAGACTGGAGCAGCAGCTTTCCTGGGAGGATCATCCTTGTCCGTGGTTCTCCTCTTCAATTCATGCACCCGTTCCTCCAGAACTGAGGTAGGTTTTCCATCCTACTTTCTCATGTCTTCTCCGTGATCCCACAGGTAAAACCATAGGGTGGCCCGTGGCGTGTACTTCCTATATTTTCTTTCTTGAGCAGTAGGGCGCCTTCTGTTAGTAGCCAAGACATGGGTTGGTACACGTGGGGAGCTGGATAGATCAGATAAATCATCTCTCAACTGTTTGAACTCCTGGGACAGTTTTTCCACAGGTGAAATGACGGAAGGGTTGAGATTGTCTTCGAACTCTCGGAGTTGACGAGTCGCTTCATCCACTGTTGGTGGTGTTATTTCATTCCAGGTCATTGATACCGGTGAGGGGGCATATGATGATGGTGCACTCCGTATAAGTTTCTGCCACATGGGTCGTGTACATTCAACTTCATCTGGTGTGCACTTGCAGCCCAGAAAGCCAACCGTATCCTGGGCTGCATCAAAAGAAGCGTGACCAGCAGGTCGAAGGAGGTGATCCTGCCCCTCTACTCTGCTCTTGTGAGGCCTCACTTGGAGTACTGTGTACAGTTCTGGTGTCCTCAACATAAAAAGGACATGGAGCTGTTGGAGCGAGTCCAGAGGAGGGCCACGAGGATGATAAGGGGGCTGGAGCACCTCCCATATGAAGACAGGCTGAGAGAGTTGGGGCTGTTCAGCCTGGAGAAGAGAAGGCTGCGTGGAGACCTCATAGCAGCCTTCCAGTATCTGAAGGGGGTCTACAAGGATGCTGGGGAGGGACTCTTCCTTAGGGACTGTAGTGGTAGGACAAGGGGGAATGGGTTCAAACTTAAACAGGGGAAGTTTAGATTAGATATAAGGAAGAAGTTCTTTACAGTGAAGGTGGTGAAGCACTGGAATGGGTTGCCCAGGGAGGTTGTGGATGCTCCATCCCTGGCGGTGTTCAAGGCCAGGTTGGACAGAGCCTTGGACCACGTGGTTTAGGGCAAGGTGTCCCTGCCCATGGCAGGGGGGTTGGAACTAGATGATCTTAAGGTCCTTTCCAACCCTTACTATTCTATGATTCTATGATTCTATGATTGTATGATCTCTAGAATGGCTGATTCCCTCAGGGACTGGATGCTTCTCTCTATCATGGTCCAGTTGGCTGAGCGACTCATAATATCGTCCTTATAGGGATACCTTTCCTTCACAGCTGCCAAGAGCCGCCTCCAAAGGCTGAGGGCTCGCTTCTCTTTTGCAATCACTTTGTCAATTCCTCCTTCCCTAGCAAGTGATCCCAGCTGCTTGGCTTCCCTACCTTCTAGTTCATGGCTAGAGGGTCCCATCTGGGTCGCCAAATTGATTCGTAGAACTCGTTAAGAACTTGCCAACTTAATTAGTTCGGTAACACTGCTGGCATAAATGAGTGATTTCTCCTTGTCCTTCTACTTATCAGTTAACTTCGCTACATTACCTCCTGAACATCTGCTTAGTTTCAGCTACTCCTTAGCTACAATCCTGTTTTGGTTACAATAAATTTTGTGCGAAGGTCATAAGGTTCCAAAACTATGTCAGCTACAACGATTCATCTTAGACAAGGACCCTTATTGTGTTCTTTTGGTCGGGCCTTTTTTAGGTTTGGAAAGTTTTGTTTTTATATACAAAGCCACCAAGCTTGAAGTTACTTAGAACTACATTTTCTTATTTACAAAAGATTATATTGCATTTTGTACTTCCTTGTCTCAAATCCCCCTTTTTTCTATCCTTTTGCAAATTCTTTTGCAACTTCCCCCCCCACTAACGCATTCTGAATAATCCCTCTCCATCGTCATGTTAGGTCCCCGTCAGTTTTAGCAGTTTCGCCTCTCGCCTCCCCCCACCCCCTGGAGCTTCCCGCGGCTTCTCCTCTCGCCTCCCCCCACCCCCTGGAGTTTCCCGCAGCTTGCTATCGCGCCCTCCTCCTCCCCCCTGTGTTCTTCTCGAGCGATCTTATCTCTTTCCAAGTCCTCCAACTTTCAAAGTAGTTTCTGTGCCCAGTCCGGTTCCCTGTGGGGCTCGAGCGTGGATGATTTTCACAGAGACGTTGGTGGGGGAGGCATGGACGGAGGGAGAGGTGGAAAAAGCGATGGCTGGCTCTTGGAGTGAGACGGGTCGGGTGGGACGGGCGGCGGCTCTCCCCTGGGTGGCTTTTCTACGCAGGGGTCGGGAGGCAGCGGTACGGACCAGGATTCATCCACTTCCATCCCCTTGTTTTTCCGGGGATCCATCTCATCCTCTGTCAGAGATGCCGACGGGGCAGTGGGGGAAGGGACAGGGAGCCGATCGAAAACTTTGATCTTAGATGATGGGGGCTGTAAAGCTATAAAAGCTCCGGCAGCGACTGATCGCACTGCCCTCATCACTGAAGGGTCGTTAGAATCAGCTTCCAAGTTGTTGCTAGTCCCTTAGCTTCTTTGGTTGCTGTCGGTTATCCGTTCCCCAACCTTTTCCCAAGTTTCGACCTTAAAAGCAAGCCTGTGGATCTGGGGGGAACCCGTTCTCTCGGCACCATATTAATAAGTTTTCGGAGCACAAGCTCATCGTGTTTAATTCCTCTCTAAGAGAGGATATGTTGGAGGAGCTTTACTACTGCTGCCTCTTCTTTAGACAGTGAGACTCCCATCTCCTCCCCGGCCGCTCACCTGCTTCAGGCGAGATTTCCTCTGTAGTCTTCGCAACGGCAGTCACGGCTACTCTTCGCAACGGCAGTCATGGCTTCGCCCTCTTGGCGGCTTCGCTCCTCGAGCGGCTTCGCGTCCTTCGGATCGCGGTTCATTGAGTGCACTCCTTTAAACAGTTGCCGGGACAGCAACTGCTCCGGTCGGCTTTCCTGCTCACCCTCCTATTCAGCTGTCTTCATCGCTCAGTTAAAGCAACAGCAAGAGGGTCCCTGTTCGGGCGCCATTTGCGGGAGATAAACGGACAGCAGGACAACCAATATGATTAAATGCTGACACTTTATTAAGCCCAGATAGCTGTTTATATATTCTCTCTGAGTGTCCACGCGGACCTTATACAATCCTAATTGGTTGAGCTTAACGAGACACGCATAGATAGAGCTTATGATTGGCTAAAGCTTTCAGTTCACGTGAAGGCCTTACAAGTCCTTAAGTTTGCCAAGTTTGCATTCCACATCCGGGAGTTGTTCTTCTTGAGCCAACTTTCTCATTCTGCCCCCACAAGTGTTCTTTAGATGACCTTGATGCCAGGCCGTGAGACCTAACTCAAACTCTTGCTATTGACATGAGTCCTGGATCGCTCATGTGTCCATTTTGTTCCAAGTGGTCCTCCACAATACAGGAGAAAGTTAAGGAACAAATACCACAGGAAGTAGATCAGGCTGTTATACCTATAGTCTGGAATGCAGACATACCTGGTAAGTCAAAGACAGCACAACCTGTAAAAACAGAGTTGAAAGAACAGGGAAAAGCAGTGAGAATCAAGCAATATCCAATCAAGCCAGAGGTTAGACATGGAATCAAGAAATTGATTGATAAATTCTTGAAGTTTGGGATTCTTGAAGAGTGTGAGTCAGAATATAATACTCCAATTTTACCAGTAAGAAAACCTTCAGGTGAATATCATAGAACCATAGAATCATAGAATAGTAAGGGTTGGAAAGGACCTCAAGATCATCTAGTTCCAACCCCCCTGCCATGGGCAGGGACACCACACACTAAACCATGTGGTCCAAGGCTCTGTCCAACCTGGCCTTGAACACTGCCAGGGATGGAGCATCCACAACCTCCCTGGGCAACCCATTCCAGTGCTTCACCACCCTCACTGTAAAGAACTTCTTCCTTATATCTAATCTAAACTTCCCCTGTTTAAGTTTGAACCCATTCCCCCTTGTCCTACCACTACAGTCCCTAAGGAAGAGTCCCTCCCCAGCATCCTTGTAGACCCCCTTCAGATACTGGAAGGCTGCTATGAGGTCTCCACGCAGCCTTCTCTTCTCCAGGCTGAACAGCCCCAACTCTCTCAGCCTGTCTTCATATGGGAGGTGCTCCAGCCCCCTTATCATCCTCGTGGCCCTCCTCTGGACTCGCTCCAACAGCTCCATGTCCTTTTTATGTTGAGGACACCAGAACTGTACGCAGCACTCCAAGTTAGATCTCACAAGAGCAGAGTAGAGGGGCAGGATCACCTCCTTCGACCTGCTGGTCACGCTTCTTTTGATGCAGCCCAGGATACGGTTGGCTTTCTGGGCTGCAAACGCACACTACTGGCTCACGTTAAGCTTCTCATCAACCAACACCCCCAAGTCCTTCTCTGCAGGGCTGCTCTGAATCTCTTCTCTGCCCAACCTGTAGCAGTGCCTGGGATTGCCCTGACCCAGGTGTAGGACCTTACACTTGGCTTGGTTAAACTTCATAAGGTTGGCATCGGCCCGCCTCACAAGTGTGTCAAGGTCCCTCTGGATGGCATCCCTTCCCTCCAGCGTATCAACCGAACCACACAGCTTGGTGTTGTCGGCAAACTTGCTGAGGGCGCACTCAATCCCACTGTCCATGTCGCCGACAAAGACGTTGAACAGGACCGGTCCCGACACCGATCCCTGAGGGACACCACTCGTTACAGGTTTCCAACTGGACATCGAGCCATTTACCACAACTCTTTGCGTGCGGCCATCAAGCCAGTTCTTTATCCACCGAGTGGTCCATCTATCTAATTGATGTCTCTCCAATTTAGAGACAAGGATGTCATGTGGGACAGTGTCGAACGCTTTGCACAAGTCCAGGTAGATGACGTCAACTGCTCTGCCCCTGTCCATCAGTTCCGTGGCTCCATCATAGAAGGCCACCAGATTGGTCAGGCAGGATTTCCCCTTAGTGAAGCCATGTTGGCTGTCACCAACCACCTCGTTGTTTTTCATGTGCCTTAGCATGTTTTCCAGGAGAAACTGTTCCAAGATTTTGCCAGGCACAGAGGTGAGGCTGACCGGTCTGTAGTTTCCTGGGTCTTCCACCTTCCCCTTCTTGAAAATGGGGGTTATATTACCCTTCTTCCAGTCATTGGGAACTTCACCTGACTGCCAGGATTTTTCGAATATGATGGACAGTGGTTTAGCAACTTCATTCGCCAACTCCTTCAGGACCCGCGGATGGATTTCATCAGGTCCCATGGACTTGTGCACGTTCAGGTTCTTAAGATGGTCTCGAACCTGATCCTCTCCTACAGTGGGCTTAAGGTCTTCATTTTCACAGTTCCTGCATTTGCTTTCCAAGACTTTCATGGTGTGGTCAGAGCATTTGCTGGTGAAGACTGAGGCAAAGAAGTCATTAAAAACCTCAGCCTTCTCCAAATCCATGGTAGCCAGTTCTCCTGATAACTTCCGGAGAGGGCCCACATTGTCTCTAGTCTGTCTTTTATTTGCTACGTATCTATAGAAGCCTTTCCTGTTATCTTTCACATCCCTTGCCAAACTTAATTCTAGCTGGGCCTTAGCTTTCCTAACCCAGTCCATAGCTTCTAGGGCAATTCTCCTATATTCTTCCCAGGCCACCTGTCCTCGCTTCCACCTTCTATAAGCTTCTTTCTTCCCTCTAAGTTTCCTCAGCAGCTCCTTGTCCATCCATGGAGGTCTCCTGGCCCTCCTGCTGCACTTTCTTCTAGTCGAGATGCAACACTCTTGAGCACATAGCAGGTGATCCTTGAATATCAACCAGCAGTCTTGGGCCCCCCTGCCCTCTAGGACTATATCCCATGGAACCTTACTAAGGAGGTTCCTGAAGAGGCCAAAGTCTGCTCTCTTGAAGTCCAGGGCAGTGAGCTTGATGCACGCTCTTCTCACTGTCCTGAGGATCTCAAACTCAACCATCTCGTGATCACTAGAGCCAAGGCTTCCCTGGAGTGTCACATTTCCAACCAGTCCCTCCCTGTTGGTGAGCACGAGGTTAAGCATGGCACCTCTCCTTGTTGGCTCCTCTATTGCTTGAAAGAGGAAGTTGTCTTCCACACAATCAAGGAACCTCCTGGATTGTTTGTGCCGGGCCGTACCGTCCCTCCAACAGATGTCAGGATGGTTGAAGTCCCCCATGAGGACAAGGGCCTGCGAGCGTGAGGCTGCTCCTATCTGTCTGTAGAGCGCTTCATCCACAGAGTCCTCTTGATCAGGCGGCCTGTAACAGATCCCCACCGTAATGTCCCCCATTGCAGTTTTCCCTTTGATCCTGACCCACAAACACTCTGTTACCTCATCACCCATCCCCAGACAGAGTTCCATACTCTCTAGCCTATCGCTGACATAGATAGCAACGCCCTCTCCCCGTCTGCCTGGCCTGTCTTTTCTAAACAGCCTGTAACCTTCCATTCCGACACTCCAGTCATAGGAGCCATCCCACCATGTTTCTGTGATAGCAATGACATCATATCCCTGTAGCCTTGCACACATCTCTAATTCCTCTTGCTTGTTCCCCATACTATGGGCATTTGTATAGAGGCATCTGAGCCAAGCTCCAAATGAAGCTGACTCAATGGCTGGAGCAGCTGAAACATCTCTACATCCCTCCAAGCACTTATTACAGGTGCTGGCAACTGACCAGGAGTGTTGGGATGGATCAATGCTCCCCTCCCCCAACACATCTAGTTTAAAGCTTTCTTGACCAGCCTGGCAAGCCTCCTACCAAAACAGCTCTTCCCCTTCTTTGTCAGACCAGCTCCACCAGCCTCCAGTAGACCTGGCCTCCCAAGTCGAGTCCCATGTTCTAAATAGCCAAACCCCTGACTATGGCACCACCACTCTAACCATTTATTAACCTGCCAAATGCGCCTACCTTTTTTAAGGTCCTCCCCTTCGTCCTGGAGAATCGATGAAAAAACTATCTGAGCTCCAGAGCCCCTAACCACCTCTCCCAGGGCTCTGTAGTCCTTCTTAATGTTCTCCAGGCTACTGCTATCTATATCTCTAGCACCCACATGGACCACTAGAAGGGGGTAATAGTCAGCAGGACTTACTAGAGCAGGCAGCCTCTCAGCAACATCCCTGATCCGAGCTCCTGGCAGGCAACACACCTCCCTCGACACTGGATCAGGCCGGCAGATGGATGCCTCTGTGCCTTTCAAAGTAGAGTCCCCTACTACTATGACCCGCCGCTTTTTCCTGGAGGCACCAGTAGTGATCCTCTTTACTGCTGCATCAGCAGGATGCTCATTAGGTGTGGTGGGTGCTTTCTCGTTAGCCCCCTGCAGAACTGCAAAGCAGTTCTGGGTGGGGACATCAGATTTAGGAGGAAGCCCCTTGTCGTTAATTGTCCTCTTCCTCCTTTTTTTGTTAGTTTTTCTTGTAACTAATTCCCAGCTCCCTGGGTTTCTGCCCTCCTTCTTTCCTATATGAGCAATGCTGGATGTTTGCGGCCCCTGCAGAGTTTGGGCCTGGAGCAAGCAGCCCAGCTTCCTCTCAGCTTCCCTGGCATCTTTTAGCTCACCAACAGCCTCCCGCAGCTCAGACAGCTGCTGCAGGAGGACCTCCACCAGGATGCACCGAGTGCAGCCCTGTCCATTGTGCACCCTTGCCTCAAGAGACCAGTCGAGGCACTTTCTACACTCCGAGGTCTGCGCTGCAGCCTCCCCTCTCATCGGCTCTGAGGGCCTATGCTGGCCACCACCGGGGCAGGGCGCTCACAGCGGGCCCTGGTCCTGAGGTGAGTGCTCACCATCCCGCTCGCTGCCCGCTCGCCCTGCCTGCGCGAACTGACGTGCCATGCCCTGTTCGCCGCGCTCCTGGTCGCTCGCGCTCCCTGGGATGGGTTTTTACCCACTGAGGGCTGGTACCCTCACTCCTGGCACTACCCACTGTGAGTCAGCTGCTCTTGTCAGTTAGATTAGTTCAGGATTTAAGGGCTATAAATCAAGAAGTTAAAGACTGTCGTGGTTTGAGCCCAGCCGGTAACTCAGAACCACACAGACGCTCGCTCACTCCCCCCCTTCTTCCTCCCCCCGCTCCCGGAGGGATGGGGAGGAGAATTGGAAGAGTGTAACTCCCACGGGTTGAGATAAGAGCAGTCCCGCAACTAAGGTATAATACAAAACCACTACTGCTACCACCAATGCTAATAATGATTAGTGAAATAACAAGCGGAGAGGATACAATGGCTCACCACCCGCCAACCGATACCCAGCCCGACCCAAGCAGTGATCTGGGCCTTCCGGGTAACTCCCCCTGGTTTATATACTGGGCATGACATGCTGTGGTATGGAATACCCCTTTGGCTAGTTTGGGTCAGGTGTCCTGTCTCTGTTTCCTCCCGGCTTCCCCTCCTCCCTGGCAAAGCATGAGACTGAGAAAGTCCTTGGTTGGAATAAACATTACTTAGCAACAACTAAAAACATCAGTGTTATCAGCGTTGTTCCCAGACTGAAAGTTAAAAAACACAGCACTGCACCAGCTACTAAGAAGGAGAAAAATGACTGCTATAGCTGAACCCAGGACAGTATCCACCCCTTATTCCATACCATTCATGTCATGCTCAGATCCCACATCTCTCAACTCACCATTGCCCCTGTCCCATATACACACATATATATATACACCCACACCCACACACAGAGAATGATATCATTCCCTAGTCCATGGACCAATCCCTGCAAAATTGCTGAACTCATCCAGTCCATGATGTCAGGCTCCATCTCTTGTAATAGTCTTTCAGGGCAGGAGGGACGGTATGTAGTGTTGGGTTGTTGCCTGCTGATGACACCGCCAAACTCGTCTGGTCACTGCTGAGCTCATCTGGTTTCCTCAAAATTCATTCTTTGTTGAGGTGATGATCGGAGGGAAGTCAGGGTCAGTTGCTGGTGACCTGAAGATATCTAGCTGGCGGGCTATAAAAGTGTTATAGAGCAGGCAACAGCATACAATTGAGTTCATTGGCTGTTTTCCCCCAAAATCAAATCCCCTTGAGGTACACATCGGACTTCCCCATCTTCCCGCATTACCCACCAAGTATATCCAGGTCCCTGAGCAAAAGCAACCCCACGAGTGGGTTTGCCTTTACCTGAAGCAGGAATAACCCAGACTGTCTTCCCCAACAAATTCTTTATGTGCACCACAGGAACTTTATCCCCCTCTACAGTACGTAAAAGTTCTGATTGGGCTGGGCCAGCCCTGTTGGCAGATCCCCTAGTGTTGACCAACCAGGTGGCTTTTCCTAAATGTGTATCCCAGTGTTTGAAAGTCCCACCACCCATTGCTCTCAGTGGAGTTTTTAACAGCCCATTGTACTGTTCGATTTTGTATTTGGAGTTGGAGTAGCTGTGTTGTCTGTTGCTTTGCCATCACATCCAGAGACATCTTTTTCCCTTTGAAGGTGCTGGATAGTGTTGTGCAGGGCTCTGTAGGCGTAGGCCAAGCCTCAGCACGTTGCCATGATTTGTCCCTCTCTGGTATAACCAGGATGATAGCACACCTCGTTTAATTGTTTTACTATTTTTTCCAGATTTTGCACTTGTTCAGTGGTGAAGTTCCAAAGCAGTGGAGGGGCCCACTGGCCTAGATACTTGCCCATACTATCCCACACACCCTGCCACTCATGACTGTCCAGCCTCAGGGAAAATCTCTTGGTGGTCCTCCTATATCGTCGTCTAACCCTAGACCAGACTCGAACCAGAAACTGCTTAACTTTCAAAATCGGATGAAATAGGGTGTTCCCAGGGTGGGATGGCCATGGGTAAAGCACACTCCATATGTGTGCCGACATGCTGATCCCCAGCACAATCAGCAGGCAGGTCTGAAGGGTATTCAAAGGCCACGTAAAACCTTTAGAACTCTCAAATGCTGTTGTAAATAGCCTGGTGGGGGAGCAGGGGGTGTAAGGGAATGCCTCCTTTGTAAGTTGACCCCCCGAGGAGAAAAAAAAATGATTTGTAATTGCTAAAATATTCCATTATATACCTCCCAAAGTATAGAGGTGATGTCCACGCTGGGAACACAAGCCAGACCAGTTTCATGATCAATGATTCTACTGTATTACAAGTCATTACCATGAAGTACAGTGAAACAAGAACCTTAGCCCAGGCCCCAAATCCGATAAACATTAAAACAGCAAATACTGGCTGTAAGTAAGGTACAACATGCTGAAACTCTGAGATCAAGCGCAACAACTCTGAGAGCAAATAAATCAGCACTGTGACAAATGACTATTAATCCAAAACAATGAATGGTTATCACAAATATGATTAGACACACTCTGGTCAGATCTGTCATTATCTCAACTCTTCATGCCCCATGTTGGGTGCCACAAGGAACTCTTGTGGTTTAAGCCCAGCAAGTAACTCAGAACCACACAGCCGCTCACTCACTCCCCTCCTTCTTCCTCCCCCTACTCCTGGAGGGATGGGGAGGAGGATTGAAAGAATGTAACTCCCACAGGTTGAGATAAGAACAGTCCAGTAACTAAGGTATAATACAAAACTACTACTGCTACCACCAATAATAATAATGATAAGGGAAATAACAAGGGGAGAGGATACAATTGCTTACAGCTTGCTGACCGATACCCAGCCCGACCCGAGCAGCGATCTGGGCCTTCCGGGTAACTCCCCCCAGTTTATGTACTGGGCATGACATGCTGTGGTATGGAATACCCCTTTGGCCAGTTTGGGTCAGGCATCCTGTCTCTGCTTCCTCTTGGCTTCCCCTCCTCCCTGGCAAAGCATGAGACTGAGAAAGTCCCTGATTGGAGTAAACATTACTTAGCAACAACTAAAAACATATTGGTGTTATCAGTGTTGCTCCCTGGCTGAAAGTCAAAAACACAGCACTGCACCAGCTACTAAGAAGAAGAAAAATGACTGCTATAGCTGAACCCAGGACAGCATGGAACCACGTTATTCAGCCTAAAAGAGAAATGTAAGGAACGTCCATGTCTTCAGTCCATAATGATGCATAACAGTGGGGGAAGAATGTCCTCTGTGTCCATGCAGGATACAACATAAAGAAACAGACTATGAAGAGTAAACAGTAAGAATAATTTCCTGAATGGCAGCTTGTGAAGTACTAACATAAATTCCTAGAGAAACTGCAGAGTTACCAACATTAGAGGTCCTGACAGCTAGATTAATAAATTCTATAGTGTCTTTAATTGGTTTGAAGGGAAATGGTTGAACTACTGAGCTTACGAGGCCCCTTCCGTGAACCTTTTGTACAGTACATTCACATCATGTTGTCAATATAAAAATAGCATTAGATCTGCACATATCTATCATTCAATATAGATACTATTTTTTTTACGCTATTTAAAATTTGAAGGAAGATTTGATAAATTGCTGGCTTGAGGAAAAGTATAATTATGTTTGCACATATTTATATGTATGCCATAGTGAAACAGAAAGGAACTGGAAGAAATGGCAGTAATATTGACTTGAAGGAACATGCTTTGTTTGCCTACAATGACTGCCTTTTTATCTTGCCTGTTTTCAGAAACCTGGCAAGAAACAATAGCCAAGTGCACTTATTTTCATCTGTGCCTTCAGTGGTTGCAGATTTTCTTTCCAGCAGGGACTGCTTTATCTCTGTCATATCAAGCCTACTTTACTGGAGTTCTTTTCTCTATTGTCTGGAAATGATGCAGAGTCTAGTACAAAATGGGCTGGTTTCATTTTAGTGTTGACTGGCGTGGTATATATTTTGCTTATGCTACGTCATCTGTTCTGAGAGCCAGTTTATTTCCATGTGTCAGTCAGTTTGCATCACATGGCACAAAACACATTGTAAAAGCATAGAATGGCAGTGAACATGGCAAGTGTGTGTGAAGTAATGAGAGACTTGGTTTAAAAGGCTAGAGTTAAGATTATAATATTTGTAATTGAGAGTAATTAGGTTTTCAAATTGCATGTCCCACTGTGTTCTTCAATTGCAAAGGTGTTGAGCTTTGAGCTGATTGCTTGTCTGTCTTCCTTGATTTTTTGAGAACAAGTGAAAAATGAGGCTGTACATGAGCTTCCAAGGACAAAGCTAAGTAGAAGAAACTAGAGGTTCACCTTCAAAACTGTATTTTCCTTCATGTTATTTAAATGCATCTAATCCTTCTAAAGCACACGTTGTGCATGCCATAAGATAAACAGAACAGCAGCTACTACTGGTGGCTGATGCATTTATTACTTTCTCCTTAGCCTGAGCTTTATTTTCATAGTAATACCCTATAATGATTTGTTATATTGATGGAAGCCTTCTTTTAAATATTATTGTATATGGGTAGTGTAAGTCACACAAGCATGCATAAAATCCTCTAGAAAAATCAGGCACTTCACAAAGCCATATTAGAATTAGAACTGTGTGATATTTTAATGGGGAAAGGAGTACTTTGCAACATGCTTTTTGATTCAGTCTGTGTAAATCAAAAATTGGAACAAGCGTTTTTTTAGCACCCTTCTAGGGTGTGTTTTTTGCATAGAAACCACAGGAAAAGGGACTTAATGAGTGGTCTAAAAATATTTTTACTGTGATACAGGGGAGAGTATTTCTAACAAACAAAACATGCTTTGTGTGAGCTACTGTATCAATAAATGCATTGTGTTCCCTTATTTGGCATATGGACAATGAGAGCAGTTTTGCTCATTACAACTGATGTCAAATGTACTTGGTCAGATTATTTGTTCCAGTAGTAAAACTGAACAGCAAATTGCAGCGTGCCATTTTGCATCAAAATGGGAAGAGCTGGTTCCACTTGCATAGAATGTTGAAAAAACAAAACTGTAAACCAGGAACTAAACATGATGTGCTAAAAATTGCTTGGTATCAAAGTTAGAGCAATAGGCTAAAAATATCTTTTGCTAGAATGGTATAAAAGCTAGAGCAATAGGCAATAAAAAGTGATTCGCTGCATGAAGATGCTTTGAGTCCGTGCTGTTCATATGCCACAAATGGCCGCCCGAACTGGGACATGAATAGGAGGCTCACAGAGCCTGAACTGGTGACGTAGCCCGACTGAACCAGGAGCTGTGGAGATTTTGATATTGTGCACCCATCACCGTTAAGCAGGTGAGCAGTCGGGAACCATGGGAGGGAAGCTATCCCGAGATCAGCAGCGCAGTCTGGAAGTAATGTGCCGTCTGCTTGAAACTCAGCATCGGCCCGTATCGGGTCCGCAACTTGTGACTTTGTTAGAATGGATCCGTGATAAAGTGCCTGACTTTCCAGCTGGTGGCTCTTTCCAAATCCCCGCTTGGCAAGCTGTTGGTAAACGGCTGCATGATGCTGCTTCAAACAGTACAGACCAGCGCTGCCGCTGATGCCGTCACATCTAAGGAAGCTACCGATGCTGGTGAGGGGGTAAAATCTCCTGAAGCCTCATCACCAGCTGCCCCCCCACGCCCCCTTCTGTCTCCCTGTCTGCACCTCCTTTGTCATCGCAGTCATCGCTGCTGACCACGACGATCCTCGCAGCGCAAGCGCCTCTGTCAGGAGCGGCTGAGTCGGGTGATGACCCTGATAACCCTGATAATCCTAACGACCCTATGGACCCCTTTGATTCTGGTTTTGTAGATCCGGAGAAGGAGCCGGACTTGTTTCCTCCTCCTGCTGAGTTGCAGACATTTACAGGGAAGCAGGGGTGGGGTCCAGAGGACCGATGGCAGGACTGCAGGTGGGAAGCTCTTAAGCGAGGGGACATAGGGGTAGCGGTGGAGTGCCCAGTTGTCTATCATCGGCCACACCAGGCTCCCTCAAAGACGTTAACTAAAAACAAAAGGGGGAATCAGGATCAAGACTCCCCACAAGATAGACTATGGAAAGCCACATTCGTCTTGAACTTTTTAAATCGTAATGGCTAGCTCAGTTGGTAGAGCAGTTGGGGGGCCTTGCACATTTGGTAGGCTCTCTTTCTTTCACCCCAACAGCTCAGCCATAACAGCGTGGAAGTTACGCCACATCTTTATATGCACCTTTGCGTTAAAATAATTAAAAACATTAAAATTAATTGTTCCATATGCTATATGGAAATACAATTATTAAATTGCTATATGAATAGACACAATGAGAGTAAGGGCTGTGCACACGTGTGTGTGTGTGTGAGCACTTGCACATGCATCTGTGTGGTGTAACAAACATACATTGTGCATAATGCATAATGGATATTAAACACAGACCTTTATAACAGTAAAATATGTAATTATAGACACATGAATATAAACCTAGATTATTAAAGCCTGTTAAGTACGCTGTATGAATATATATTTATATTATTTATAGCTGTATATGCAACAGTATATAGACATCTAGATACACAGAGTGTGCAGGCATATGGATGTATTATGACAAATTGTGTGCATAATACAAAGCATTTATCATAAACCCCCCCTTTAAAACAATAAAAGCTTAAAAAAAGTATATTTTAAAGCCATATTCAATTAGTAAATTCTAATGATATGGGGTGTGGTGTGTATTATAGCAAATATAGTGTGTGTGTATAAAAAAATATTGTCATAGTAAATGCTGCTAAATGCATGCTATGACAGTGTAATTACCCAGTTTAAACCGATATGGATCTACAGCTATGTAGAGAGCTCAATGTGCATCTGTGTGTCTGTGTGTGTCTGTTAGAAAAAATACACTTTGTGTCTCATTAAAGCTGGCATTTATATTGATAAAATCTACTATATGTATTGATAATTATAAAGCTAAACTTTAACAATAAATACTGCTAAATATGGTTTATGAAAATAGAATTTTAAAATGTTTTCCAATAGCCACATTTTTTTAATGCTGGCACATAAGTAAGTGTGTTAAAATATATCAATTCACTTTTATATATTATATAGATAAAACTAATGAGCAGGTGCACGCACATGGGGGAGGCTGAGCAAGAGCGTGATTGTGTCTGTGTTATTCAAACATGGGAGCGAGGATTTTGATGGGATGTGTTGCATGAAACTAAGCAACCACTCAGAATTGATTCATAAGAATATTCAGAAATTGAAAGATTTAAACAAAGACTTGCAGCTAAATCAGGGGTGGAACGCTTTTGGTCTGTTTTCATGGCTCTGGAATTTTTGACCATGGGTCAAAAATATTGCAGGGCTTATTTTAATAGCTGTCCTGGGTTCAGCTATAGCAGTCATTTTTCTCCTTCTTAGTAGCTGGTGCAGTGCTGTGTTTTTGACTTTCAGCCTGGGAACAATGCTTATATTTACCCGGAAGGCCAGATCGCTGCTTGGGTCAGGCTGGGTATTGTTCGGTGGGGGGTGAGTAATTGTATCCTCTCCCCTTGTTATTTCACTAATCATTATTATTATTGGTGGTAGCAGTAGTGGTTTTGTATTATACCTTAGTTACTGGACTGTTCTTATCTCAACCCATGGGAGTTACATTCTTCCGATTCTCCTCCCCATCCCTCCGGGAGCGGGGGGAAGAAGAAGGTGGGGGAGCGAGCAAGCGGCTGCATGGTTCCGAGTTACCAGCTGGGCTTAAAACCACGACAATAGCTCTAATTGCTGTATTAATGATTGCCTTATGTCTTCCTTGTCTTTTTTCTTGTGTTCAACGATCAATCGAACGAAGTATGAATCAGGTTATGGTCACACAATTATATGCGAACCTTGCCCTTTCGCAGATAAATAAAGAAGGGGGAGATGTGGGAGAGGATGGAAACTATTTGATTATTGCCAAAGAGAAGTAACTGCTTGGCTGGAGAAGAAAGAGTTAAAGAAGAAACAAAGTACTTTGTGCAATCAAGCAGAATGACCCAGCTGGACAGAAGCAGGAGAACAGAAAGATAAGGAACTGGTTATTTTGGGACTGTTTGTGAAATGACGAAGAATGTTGAAAAAACAAAACTGTAAACCAGGAACTAAACACGATGTGCTAAAAATTGCTTGGTATAAAAGTTAGAGCAATAGGCTAAAAATATCTTTTGCTAGAATGGTATAAAAGCTAGAGCAATAGGCAATAAAGTGATTCACTGCATGAAGATGCTCTGAGTCCATGCCGTTCATACGTCACAATACACATCTGCTTATAATACTTTTGAATTCATAGAATAAATAGGTAATGGGATTTTTGTTTGATTTTATAGAATAAATAAGTAATGAGATTTGTTTGTTACAGGTTTTACGAATGCTTTAAATCAAGTTGTAAAACTATCCCTTTTATAGAAGGAAAAGCCTTTCCCTTTTTACCAGTTAAAATGGTAAAGCTGAATCTCTGCCAATATTTTTAAATAGTTAGCAATGAAGAATGAATAAAATACACAGTCCACTATTTAAAAAATGTTTTCATTTGGAATTTAACTGGCAAATCTCTCCTTTTGAAGGTGGTTAACCAGTGAGGTATGATAAAACAGTGACTAGCTGAATAATTTCTGCAAAGAAATATGCTTCAAACAGATTAGGAATTTTTTATAGAATCGCAAATGGTTTGGGTTGGAAGGGACCTTAAAGCTCATCCAGTTCCAACCCCCTTGAACACTGCCAGGAATGGGGCAGACACAGCTTCTTTGGGCAACCTGTGCCAGTGCCTCACCACCCTCACAGGGAAGAATTTCTTCCTAATATCTAACCTAAATTAGCATAAGTCATATAAAGACATTTATTTTCTTTGTGTGTTTTAATGGATATCTGACACTATTACTATACTTTAACAGATTCGGAGGTAGTGCTTGTAAGATGGCTTGTTACTATAAACATTACAAGTTCACTTTTTGTTTTTCCAGTTCTCAGTGGCCTCTGTTCTAATGACCGTCCTCAGAAAATAACAGTAAGTGTAACTATACCTTTCCATTACTGTTTAGCTTCAAATAAGTTCACTGGGAAAGTTTCCTAAAAGAGGAACTTAGAGGAATCAAAGCTAGTGTTAGCTCTGCAGCTCTGCAAAAAGATGAAATTAAATTTTTACTTGAAAATATAAAACCTGCTTCAAATGGAACCTACTTTTTCTTCAAGCCTACTTTAAGACAGGTTTTAATTTCTGATATAAAACTGCATCAAAAGAAGCGTGACCAGCAGGTCAAAGGAGGTGATCCTGCCCCTCTACTCTGCTCTCATGAGACCTCACTTGGAGTACTGCGTACAGTTCTGGTGTCCTCAACATAAAAAGGACATGGAGCTGTTGGAGTGAGTCCAGAGGAGGGCCATGAGGATGATCAGGGGCTGGAGCACCTCCCGTATGAAGACAGGCTGAGAAAGTTGGGGCTGTTCAGCCTGGAGAAGAGAAGGCTGCGTGGAGACCTCATAGCAGCCTTCCAGTATCTGAAGGGGGTCTACAAGGATGCTGGGGAGGGACTCTTCCTTAGGGACTGTAATGGTAGGACAAGGGGTAATGGGTTCAAACTTAAACAGGGGAAGTTTAGATTAGATATAAGGAAGAAGTTCTTTACAGCGAGGGTGGTGAAGCACTGGAATGGGTTGCCCAGGGAGGTTGCGGATGTTCCATCCCTGGCAGTGTTCAAGGCCAGGTTGGACAGAGCCTTGGGCCACGTGGTTTAGTGCAAGGTGTCCCTGCCCATGGCAGGGGGGTTGGAACTAGATGATCTTAAGGTCCTTTCCAACCCTAACTATTCTATGATTCTATGAGTCTATGATACTATTATTAGCTTAATCACAAAACTAAAGAGAGGGTTTAAAAAGCAAATCTTCATGACAGATGGTGGTGAACATTTCATTATCAAGATCATTGAAACATTATTGCCTCCACTGTAATAGAAGTTCTCTGTCAGAAAGTAACATAAAGTACATTATGCCCAAATACAGCAACTTGGTGCAAAAAAACAGAATAATGAAAAAAAAAACCCCCACAAAACCAACCAACCACCCAATTTTCACCTTATTTACCCATCTTTCATAGATATGCATTAACATCACCTTTGCAGTCTCCATACATTTCATTCTAATCATTATTTTTCAGGCTTTGATCCCATCTCTCATCATTATCACTTATCCTTATGGTTTAGAACTTAGTATTTTTGGAGGCATGGTGTGAAACATGTCATCATCTCTTCTATTAGTGTTCTTTCTGTAACTCGTTTGAAAGATCTTTTCTGGATTTGATGCCCTAATATCAGCTTCAATTCAGCATTTAAAAAAAAAGGAAAACTCTCTTTAAAATCTATTCTTGCAGTTGTCCCCCATCCCTTCCCTTCCAGACCACAGCAGATAATTGTTCCCCCTCCTTTCTTTCTTAGGTGCGTTTGTTATGATTTATCACTAGGCAATCCACAACTCCACGTCCTGGGTTCAGCTATAGCAGTCATTTTTCTCCTTCTTAGTAGCTGGTGCAGTGCTGTGTTTTTTAACTTTCAGCCTGGGAGCAATGCTGATAACACTGATGTTTTTAGTTGTTGCTAAGTAATGTTTACTCTGACCAAGGACTTTCTCAGTCTCATGCTTTGCCAGGGAAGAGGGGAAGCCAGGAGGAAGCAGAGACAGGACACCTGACCCAAACTGGCCAAAGGGGTATTCCATACCACAGCACGTCATGCCCAGTATATAAACCAGGGGGAGTTACCCGGAAGGCCCAGATCACTGCTCGGGTCGGGCTGGGTATCGGTCGGCGGGTGGTGAGCAATTGTATCCTCTCCCCTTGTTATTTCACTAACCATTATTATCATTAGTGGTAGCAGTAGTGGTTTTGTATTATACCTTAGTTGCGGGACTGCTCTTATCTCAACCCGTGGGAGTTACATTCTTTCAATTCTCCTCCCCATCCCTCCGGGAGCAGGGGGAGGAAGAAGGGGGGGAGTGAGCGAGCGGCTGTGTGGTTCTGAGTTACCGGCTGGGCTCAAACCACAACAGTTCTTTTTGGCGCCCAACGTGGGGCACGAAGGGTTGAGATAACGACAGATCTGACCAGAGTGTGTCTAATCGTATTTGTGATAAGCATTCATTGTTACTACTCGTCACAATGGTGATTATTTGGCTCTCAGACTTGTTGCGCTTGATCTCAGAGTTTCAGCATGTTGGACCTTACTTACAGCCACTATTTGCTGTTTTAGCATTTATCGGCTGGGGGGCCTGGGCTAAGGTTCTTGTTTCACTGTACTTCATGGTAATGACTTGTAATACAATAGACTCATTGATCATGAAACTGGTCTGGTTTGTGCTTCCAGCGTGGCCATCACCTCGATACATTGGGAGGTATATAATGAAATATTTCAGCAATTGCATATATTTTTTTTTCTCCTCGGGGGGTCAACCCATAAAGGAGTCATTCCCTTTCACCCCCCGTTCCCCCACCAGCCTTTTTGCAACAGCAGTTGAGAGTTCTGAAGGTTTTGGATGGCCTTTGAATACCCTTGAGACCTGCCTGCTGATTGTGCTGGGGATCAGCATGTTGGCAAACATACGGAGTGTGTTTTACCCACGGCAATCCTGTCCTGGGAACATCCTAATTCGTTTAATCTCAAAAGTTAAGCAGTATCGGGTTCAAATCTGGTCTAGGGTTAGACGACGATATAGGAGGACCACCAAGAGATTTTCCCTGAGGCTGGACAGTCATGAGTGGCAGGGTGTGTGGGATAGTATGGGCAAGTATCTAGGTCAGTGGGCCCCTCCAGTGCTTTGGAACTTCACCACTGAACAAGTGCAACATCCGGAAAAACTAGTAAAACACTTAAACGAGGTGTGCTGTCGTCCTGGTTATACCAGAGAGGGACAAGTCATGGCAATGTGTTGGGGCTTGGCCTATGCCTACAGAGCCCTGCTCAACACTATCCAGCACCTTCAAAGGGAAAAAAATGTCTCTGGATCTGATGGCAAAGCAACAGACAACGCAGCTATGCCAACTACAAGCACAGCAGCTACTCAAACCCTGACCACAACAGACAACGCAACTACTCCAACTTCAAATACAGCAGCTACACCAACCCCAAAGACAAGCACAGCAGCTACTCAAACCCCGACAGCAACAGACAATGCAGCTGTTGGTGTTACTCAACTCCCAAGCACAACAGCTGCACCAACCCCAGCAATAGACATTGCAACCACTCCAATCCTAGTGGCAGACACTGCAGCCACTCCAACCACAGTGACAAACACTGCAGCTAAACCAAATGGCCAGTTTGTGACAATGTCTGTTGCCCCTGTAAGCAAAAGCAGACGAGAGGCACAAAGAGCAACCCGCGAAGCAAAGAAAGATGAAGACCCAATTCCATTACTACATGGAACAGCATCTGAACAAGAGTTACTACTACGTGGGTCAGAGGAAGAGGAAGAAGAAGAAGAGGTCACTTCTCAACCCCGGACCTCGACCAAGCTGTGGAATATGCGAAAAGATTTCACCCGTCTTCCAGGGGAGCACATTGTCACCTGGTTGCTCCGATGCTGGGACAATGGGGCCGACGGTCACGAACTAGAAGGTAGGGAAGCCAAGCAGCTGGGATCACTTGCTAGGGAAGGAGGAATTGACAAAGCGATTCCAAGAGAGAAGCGAGCCCTCAGTCTTTGGAGGCGGCTCCTGGCAGCTGTGAAGGAAAGGTTTCCCTACAAAGACGATATTACAAGTTGCTCGGCCAACTGGACCATGATAGAGAAAGGCATCCAGTCCCTGAGGGAATCAGCCATTATAGAGATGATCTATGTTAGGCCAGATGCCAGGAACACATCTGTAGATCCAGATGAAGTCAAATGTACACGATCCATGTGGCAGAAACTTACATGGAGTGTGCCATCATCATATGCCCACACATTGGCACCAATGACCTGGAATGACGGAATATCACCAACAGCGGATTGCCTGATTCGTCAACTCTGAGAGTTCGAAGATAATCTCACCCCTTCCATCATTTCAGCTGTGGAAAAACTGTCCCAGGAGTTCAAACAATTGAGAGATGATTTATCCGATCTATCCAGCTCCCCACGTGTACCAACCCATGTCTCAGCTATTAACAGAAGGCGCCCTACTGCTCGAGAAAGAAAATATAGGAGGTACACGCCACGGGCCACCCTATGGTTTTACCTGTGGGGTCACGGAGAAGACATGAGAAAGTAGGATGGAAAACCTACCTCAGTTCTGGAGCAACGGGTGCGTGAACTGAAGAGGAGAATCACAGACAAGGATGATCCTCCTAGGAAAGCTGCTGCTCCAGTCTCTGGTGAGCAGTTTCCCAGATGGAGTGGAAGAGCTGATTTTACTCCAGCTCCTGTGATAAGGAATACTAATCCCTTTCTACAAGACATAAGTGGAGAATTTTATGATCACTATTGGAGGGGCCCTGCCTCCAGCCAGGTGGAGGAGAGGGATAATCAGGTTTACTGGACTGTGTGGATCAGATGGCCTGGCACATCAGTCCCACAGAAGTATAAGGCTCTAGTAGATACCGGTGCACAGTGTACTCTGATGCCATCAAGGTATCAAGGGGTGAAACCCATTTATATTTCTGGAGTGACAGGAGGATCCTAAGCATTAACTATACTGGAAGCTGAAATCAGCCTGACTGGGAGGAAGTGGCAAAAGCACCCCCTTGTGACTGGTCCAGGGGCTCCATGCACCCTTGGGCTAGACTATCTCAGGAGAGGGTACTTCAAAGACCCAAAAGGGTATAGATGGGCTTTTGGAATAGCTGCCTTGGAGACAGAGGAAATTAAGCAGCTGTCCACCTTGCCTGGTCTCTCAGAGGATCCTTCTGTTGTGGGGTTGCTGGTCGAAGAACAAGAAGTGCTAATCGCGACCACAACAGCGCACCGGAAGCAATATCAAACTCCCACTGACCCGCCAAGGCAAGCGCCATGTGCTTACCATGGTGGAAGCAACCACGGGATGGCTGGAAACATATGCTCTGCCCCACACCACTGCCCGGAACACTATCCTGGGCCTTGAGAAACAAGTTTTGTGGCAACCCGGCACCCCAGAGAGAATTGAGTCAGACAATGGGACTCATTTCTGGAACAACCTTATAGACACTTGGGCCAAAGAGCATGGCATTGAGTGGGTATATCACATCCCCTACCATGCACCAGCCTCTGGGAAAATCCAACGGTACAATGGGCTGTTCAAAACTACACTGAGAGCAATGGGTGGTGGGACTTTCAAACACTGGGATACACATTTACCAAAAGCCACCTGGTTGGTCAACACTAGGGGATCTGCCAACAGTCTGGGTTATTCCTGCTTCAGGTAAAGGCAAACCCACTCGTGGGGTTGCTTTTGGTCAGGGACCTGGATATACTTGGTGGGTAATGCGGGAAGATGGGGAAGTCCGATGTGTACCTCAAGGGGATTTGATTTTGGGGGAAAACAGCCAATGAACCCAATTGTACGCTGTTGCCTGCTCTATAACACTTTTATAGCCCACCAGCTAGATATCTTCAGGTCACCAGCAACTGACCCTGACTTCCCTCCGATCATCACCTCAACAAAGAATGAATTTTGAGGAAACCAGACGAGCTCAGCAGTGGCCAGATGAGTTTGGCGGTGTCATCATCAGGCAACAACCCAACACTACACACCGTCCCTCCTGCCCTGAAAGACTATTACAAGAGATGGAGCCTGACATCATGGACTGAATGAATTCAGCAATTTTACAGGGATTGGTCCATGGACTAGGGAATGATATCTTTCTCTGTGTGTGGGTGTGGGTGTATATATATGTGTATATATGGGACAGGGGCGATGGTGTGTTGAGAGATGTGGGATCTGAGCATGACGTGAATGGTATGGAATAAGGGGTGGATACCGTCCTAGGTTCAGCTGTAGCAGTTATTTTTCTCCTTCTTAGTAGCTGGTGCAGTGCTGTGTTTTTTAACTTTCAGCCTGGGAACAACACTGATAACACTGATGTTTTTAGTTGTTGCTAAGTAATGTTTATTCCAACCAAGGACTTTCTCAGTCTCATGCTTTGCCAGGGAGGAGGGGAAGCCGGGAAGAAACAGAGACAGGACACCTGACCCAAACTGGCCAATGGGGTATTCCAGACCACAGCACATCATGCCCAGTATATAAACCGGGGGGAGTTACCCGGAAGGCCCAGATCACTGCTGCGGTCGGGCTGGGTATCGGTTGGCAGGTGGTGAGCCATTGTATCCTCTCCCCTTGTTATTTCACTAATCATTATTATCATTGGTGGTAGCAGTAGTGGTTTTGTATTATACCTTAGTTGCAGGACTGCTCTTATCTCAACCCGTGGGAGTTACATTCTTCCGATTCTCCTCCCCATCCCTCCGGGAGCCGGGGGAGGAAGAAGGGGGGGAGTGAGCGAGCGGCTGTGTGGTTCTGAGTTACCGGCTGGGCTCAAACCACGACACTCCATTTGATTTCTTTTTTAATTTTTTTTTTTATTTATTTTTTCCTCATAACTGTACTTTGATGTTTAGTGCATTTTGTCCCTCAAGAGATTTGTTTAAAATAGGTATTGGTACTTGACAAGTAATATTCAGCCACTTGCATGAAATAAAACACAGCTAAATAATAACAAAATTTTGAATTTGTATAATATTTTTTAGTACAGAAAGACAACCAAGATGGTGCATTCTCTCAGACAGTATTAAATGAGTTCTGCTTTTTCAGAATATGCAGTTATTTCTTTGAATTTTTAGTGTTTTTTTATTTTACTTGTAACTTCCAAGGAAACATTAAAGCTTTTGCCAGAGGACTGAATAGTATTGCTTTCTTCATGAGAAACTAAATATTACTTAGCCAACTGATTAGCCTTAGTGTGAAAATGAATTTCCTCATAATGCTCTGACCAAAACAGTTGCAAATTTTGAAATTATCCATATCAAAAGGAAATCATTAATCTAGAAACATTTTTCTTTGGTTTACTATTTTATTACTATAGCTTTAACATAGCTAATATAGCTTTGTCTGTTCCTAGAACTTTGCCTGTTCTGTTGGGTTTTTTTGTTGTTTTGGGTTTTTTTCTTTCCCCCTTGTAGCCTTTTGGTCTTAATCATCCTGGTCCCTACATCATGTACACTACTGTAGATGCAAATGGATACCTGAAAAATGGGTCAGGTAAGATAACCTCACAATGAGAATGCACATGATGTGGTCTGTCTGTATATATGTCTCAGCAACCTAAAGAGTTGGAAAGAAGTTTATGGAGTGAAATGGGACTGGTTTTGAATGGTGTCTTCGGTTGACAAGGCCAATCTCCCTAAGTTTCTCTTCTTTCTTTACCGATTGCGTATTTATGAGAAACAGTGTAACTAACTGCATTATTTTTTCTTCTGCCTCATGCAACTTGAGTTTGAACAGTTGGCTGTATCTTACCCAATCTGAAAAATTATTGGGTACATCATCAGTTTGTAAAGTAGCAGAAGATCCTAATGACTTACTTTTTCTGTCATTTCCTTAGCAATTATGTACTAAGAAACAAGAGTGGCCTTAAGATACCTAAATAGAATCTTGTAGCCACATGAAAAACAATCAACATAATATTTAGTAAACACAGGATGTATTTTTCTGGAGTTGTTCACTATATCTGGCAGGCTAACAGGCACCTATAAAATCATGAGTAGCATGAGGAAGATAAAGAGGGGATGGCTGCATCCATTCACATAACACAAGAACTGCAAGGTATCAAAGAATCATTAAGGTAACAGGGTCAAAATAAATGGAAAGCAGCAGTGCTACATGCAACTTGTAGCCTAACTAGAGATTTACTCACGTGAGATGTTACAGATGCCACAATTTACATGAGTCCAAAAACAAAGGATACAAAAAGAGAATAATCCATTAGGCCATGGTTCAAGCTGTGCCTAATGTTAGAATATCCTGGGGTTTATGCTGCTTTCTGGGGTATGTACTAATGGTTCCTAGAAGACACAGGTGACTGCTAAGTAGTCTCTTGGTCTAACTTATGACTGGTTGTCATGGTTTAAGCCCAGACAGTAACTCAGAACCATGCAGCCGCTCGCTCACTCCCCTCACTTCTTCCTCCCCCTGCTCCCGGAAGGAATGGGGAGGAGAATTGAAAGAATGTAACTAACTCCCACAGGTTGAGATAAGAAAAGTCCAGTAACTAAGGTACAATACAAAACCACTACTGCTACAACCAATAATAATAATGATAAGGGAAATAACAAGGGGAGAGGATAGAATTGCTCACCACCCGCTGACCGATACCCAGCCTGACCCGAGCAGCGATCTGGGCCTTCCGGGTAACTCCCCCCAGTTTATAGAGTGGGCATGATGTGCTGTGGTATGGAATACCCCTTTGGCTAGTTTGGGTCAGGTGTCCTGTCTCTGCTTCCTCCTGGCTTCCCATGCCCCTCCTCAGTGGCAGAGCATGAGACTGAAAAAGTCCTTGATTGGAGTAAACATTACTTAGCAACAACTAAAAACATCAGTGTGTTATCAGTGTTGTTCTCAGGCTAAAGTCAAAAACACAGCACTGCACCAGCTACTAAGAAGGAGAAAAATAACTGCTGTAGCTGAACCCAGGACAGTATCCACCCCTTATTCCATAGCATTCACATCATGCTCAGATCCCACATTTTTCAATATACCATCGCTTTTGTCTCATATATATACACATATACATATATACACCCACACACACACAAAGACAGAGATATCATTCCTTAGTCCATGGACCAATCCCTATAAAGCTGCTGAATTCATCCAGTCCATCATGTTGGGCTCCATATCTTGTAACAGTCTTTCAGGGCAGGAGGGACAGTGGGTAGTGCTGGATTGATGCCTGCTGATGACACTGCCGAACTCGTCTGGTCACTGCTGAGCTCGTCTGGTTTCATCAAAGTTCATTCTTCGTTGGGGCGATGATCGGAGGGAAGTCAGGGTCAGATGCTGGTAACCAGAAGACATCTAGCTGGTGGGCTATAAAAGTGTTATAGAGCAGGCAACAGCATACAATTGAGTTCATTGGATGTTTTCCCCAAAAATGAAATCCCCTTGAGGTAAACATCGGACTTCGCCATCTTTCTGCATTGCCCACCAAGTATATCCAGGTCCCTGAGCAAAAGCAACCCCACGAGTGGGTTTGCCTTTACCTGAAGCAGGAATAACCCAGACTGTCTTCCCCAACAAATTCTTTATGTGCACCACAGGAACTTTATCCCCCTCTACAGTATGTAAAAGTTCTGATTGGGCTGGGCCAGCCCTGTTGGCAAATCCCCTAGTGTTGACCAACCAGGTGGCTTTTGGTAAATGTGTATCCCAGTGTTTGAAAGTCCCACCACCCATTGCTCTCAGGGTGCTTTGAGCTGTTATAAACAGCTGTTACCTGCTATATAAAACTTTTATAGCCCACCAGCTAGATGTCTTCTGGTTACCAGCATCTGACCCTGACTTCCCTCCAATCATCGCCCCAACGAAGAATGAACTTTGATGAAACCAGATGAGCTCAGCAGTGACCAGATGAGTTCGGCAGTGTCATCAGCAGGCATCAATCCAGCACTACCCACTGTCTCTCCTGCCCTGAAAGACTGTTACAAGATATGGAGCCCAACATGATGGACTGGATGAATTCAGCAGCTTTATAGGGATTGGTCCATGGACTAAGGAATGATATCTCTGTCTTTGTGTGTGTGTGGGTGTATATATGTATATGTGTATATATATGAGACAAAAGCGATGGTATATTGAAAAATGTGGGATCTGAGCATGATGTGAATGCTATGGAATAAGGGGTGGATACTGTCCTGGGTTCAGCTACAGCAGTCATTTTTCTCCTTCTTAGCAGCTGGTGCAGTGCTGTGCTTTCAACATTAATCTGGGAACCGTGCTGATAACACCGATGTTTTTAGTTCTTGCTAGGTAATGTTTACTCTGACCAAGGACTTTTTCAGTCTCATGCTCTGCCAGGGAGGAGGGGTTGTCAGGAGGAAGCAGAGACAGGACACCTGACCTAAAGTAACCTAAGGGGTATTCCATACCATAGCACATCATGCGGGGGGAGGAAGAAGGGGGGGAGTGAGTGAGCAGATGCATGGTTCTGAGTTACCGGCTGGGCTTAAACCATGACACATGTGCTTTTTCCCTGCAGATCATATTTTTAGACATTTTAAAATTCTTGGTTTTCCTTTGGAAGCCAGCTGAGAAATGAGTTTCTATAGACGTAGTACCTGTCTTAAGAATTTTTCTGGGATGCAGAAGGAAAGGTCCAGGATGAAAGAAAAGTTTAGTCTGCCTCTATTTACCGAGTGAAATGAGACATGATAACTTGTGAAAAAACCAAACCAAACCAAAAAGAAACAAAAAAACAACACACCAGGGAGATGATAAACACTTATTTAAAGGTCATTGTGGTCAACACTGATATTAAACACCAGCAAAAGTGTTGAAAATAGTGGGCAGAATTACTTTGAATTTTACTAAGTACACTAAAATAAAAACAAGAAAAAACCTTTTGAAATGAAACAAACCCAATTTAACAAAGCTCAGATTCTGCAACAAGATTTCTGCAATCTCCGATATTTTCCACACTGTTTTTAATTTTCTAGAATTATCAGACAAAGATCACTACCATAAATCTATCATGTACAGAGGCTTAAAAGTTCACATTCTTCTCATTTTGACTTGATTATACAGTGATAACTTACCAATAACTTTAACAAAGTAGGCATCTGCTTCAAAGTTATTTTTTACTGTATGGATAGTAAAGTCCTTGTTGGAGTAGCCTTTGCTTAGCACAATGATATCCAAAATTCCCTAAGGGAAGAAATAAAGTTTGTTAGAATGCTGATTTACTCTATATAATATCTAAATTTAGCAAATTCCCTTTGAGATACAAAGAAAAAAAAATAGAGTGTGTGCAGCAAAGCTGACACCTTCGCTATTAATTTTAGGATCTTTCAACTCTCACGAATCTATGGCAATCAAGGACAGAGTGCTCCATCCACGTGTGACCAGGACCATGCATGTGGTCTGCAGCTTCTTTCTTGGCACTGAAGAGGGCAGCCCAAAGAGAGCATATGGAGGGTCAGCAAACTTTCAGGCAGTGATGGGCTGCTGCTAACTGCTCACCTTCCAGGGAACATCTCAAGAGCCCATTTCCCAGGCTGAAGCCAATGTTTCTACATAGCAGTCTGCCAGTGGCACAGACAGGTACAGCAACACAGAGATGCTGTTTGCTGTAGAAAAGGGTTGAACTTACATCTTCATATATGTCAAAGAAGGTTGCTACCACTGCATCCTTGATTTGATTTAGATCTGAGAGCTGCCAAAAAACTTTAAACATGCGACGTACACTCTTGCAGCTTACGTTATTGCATGGGACATTTTCTAGTAAAAGTGCTTGTTGATTGCTGTAAACCACATACATATATATGTATAAAACATCTTGCTATAAACAGTCTAAATAATAGACATTACAAAAAAATTGTAATTAAGCAATTTAAGTCTCTGGAAGTTAAATATAATAAAAGCAAAGCTAGCAGCCACTGGATACTTTAAAATCCATTAGCATTTACATTAACTTTACAGATAGAATTACAACCACTATGTCACACCTGACTTACAGCCAATGAATACACTAAATAAATGGGTCCAAATCAGCAGGAATAATTTCATTCACCATCAACTCAAAGGAGTGAACGTATATTTACTTTCTTCTGAAACAAGTACAAGTGTACTTACCTGCCATTTTCCTTAATCCCTCAATGGTTCTTCAGCTTAAACAATACTTTAAAAGTGTCAGTGCTTTTTCATTATGTTATGACAATCTCTTCCCAGCCCAGCTCCGTTAATAAATTGTCTTACACACTGCATGGTTTTAAACAAATTTAAGACTAAACCAAACCTCTGTTGGTATGTTTTCTGTTGTTTCAAAGCAAAATCTAAAACACAAAACCCAACCTACTAGCACAGTAAGAATAGGACATGATAAACCAAATTGGACATTTGCTGACATATAACAAATACAGACAGAAAGATAGGCTGTAATACTGAAACGAGAAGCAAACCAACCAGAGTACCAGGTCTAGTACAGAAAAATCTCCCTTCCAAAGAATTTATCTAATCTAATACATGCCCGCTGGTCAGTGGGAGACACTGGGTTTGTTCATGCACCCCGACGACTAACAGAATTATTGAGGTGAGCTATGTTCCAAGTTCCACTGAAGGCTGCACATATTGTAACTAGTTGTCTTTGTGCACAAAATTTTTTCATGTGCACAGTCAAGTGATTCCCACTTGACTCAATACAAGATAAATAATGAACACTGAAATGAAACATTAATAAATTATTTTAGGTTTTGATTACACAATAATCAACACTAATGGAAACCAGCAACAGGGGTGGTTGCAGTGCTTTACTGTTTGCAGAGGGAAGAGAAATCAGCTGTTTGCTGCCTCCTCGGCTATTCAGTACTTGGAAGAACTCCTGACATCTGGCTTTGGCCTTTGAGCTGCCAGTTGAGTCCTTATGTTATTTAGGGCTTTAATACACAAGCATCACTAGAGTCAAAGTATCTACCTCCATGTTTTATTTCTGCTACATTCTACAATTACCAAGAGCAAGTTAATGACCTTTCTATTATTTTGAACCAAATTTTAAAGATTAACATCATCAGAAAAAAAATCTCCCTGTAACAATGAAAATCATGAGCATCCTTAAATGACAAAATGTCCCCAAAAACCTATAGGAAAACACAAAACCAGACTCTGCTGCAATGGCAAAACCTTAAAATCAATGCTGGAGTGCTAGACAAATGTGTAACAGTATATTGAAATATATAATATCAAACAATTCACCTTAAATACTGAGAAGAGGCAGAGCAAAAGAACTCTGAACTAAGACTAGCATATCACCCGTAACATGCTATTTGCAGTACTTTTAATATTTAGGTATACACACCAATGTATACACAGTGGCAGCTAAATTATGTACTACCTGCATAACTTTATCCTACATGTTGTCTACAATTTGGAACCTTCTTATGAAGTAATCCATGCAGCAAAGCTACATTTAATAAGGCTGAATAACTATAGGCAAGGCTCAACACCAAAGAAAGACTGAAGACTTATCTGAGCTTCATTTTAACATGTTTCTTTGCAATTAGAATTAAATATTTACTGCTTAATTTCATACATTTCTCATTCTGTCAGTTTTAGGCTAGTTCATTTACAGTTACACAGGGGACACCTAAATGACTAATATCTTACTCCAGGCATTCAGAATAATTTAATTTGCCTCTTTTTTCAGATTTGCTCAATTATGAGGTGCTCATCAATCCTACATTTAAAAGAAGTCCTGTATCAAACCTCATATCTGACAAGGGACAATGAACAATGATTTAGGAAGACATAATTTGATCAAGTAAGAGTCCTTTCAAGTATACCCATATAAAGGATTAACACATATACATTAATTGAAAATTGAGCACAAATACCTGGAAGACTGTCTAGAAGTCTATTATACTCAAAGCTATTCACTCAAGTGTCCATATCCAGTTGTTTGTTATCTCCAAGTTTCAGTCTTTACTGTTATTTATCACCAATGTCAGAGAGGATACTGTATCTCCAACTTTACCACTACCTTACCAGTGAAAAACATTTCCTTTGAATAAAAGCATTATTGGAAAAAACAGCTTCCTTAGATTACATATTTGCAATGCAAGATTATTAACAATTATTAGCATCTAATTTGGAAAAAAGTGGTTAAACAAAACTTGTTCCATCTAATGAGGTGGGACAAAGATAGGTGTTTATAAACTCACGTGCAGTACTTAGACTTTCATTGTTACTAGAGTCAATTTAAAACCAGCATGTGAAAAAATACTGGTGCAGTGCTGTGTTTTTGACTTTAGTCTGAGAACAGTGCTGATAACACACTGATGTTTTGAGTTGTTGCTAAGTAATGCTTACTCTGATCAAGGACTTTTCAGTCTCATGCTCTGCCAGGGAGGAGGGGCACAAGAAGCCAGGAGGAAGCAGAGACAGGACACCCAACCCAAACTAGCCAAAGGGGTATTCCATACCACAGCACATCATGCCCAGTATATAAACTGGGGGGAGTTACCTGGAAGGCCCAGATCGCTGCTCGGGTTGGGCTGGGTATTGGTCGGTGGGTGGTGAGCAATTGTATTCTCTCCCTTTTTTATTTCCCTTATCATTATTATTATTGGTGGTAGTAGTAGTAGTTTTGCATTATACCTTAGTTACTGGACTGTTCTTATCTGAACCTGTGGGATTTACATTCTTTTGATTCTTCTCCCCATCCCTCGGGGGGGGAAGAAGAAGGCAGGGGAGTGAGTGAGTGGCTGCATGGTTCTGAGTTACCAGTTGGGCTTAAACCACGACAAGGGGCAAAACACTATTGCATTTTTCAGCAGTCAACAGTCAGTGTTCACTCCATGTGACAGCATGGAGTAGGCTCACCAGCTCTCAGCAGCCGGTGTTACTAGCCAACACTGAAAGCAGAAGTCCAGGATTATACGGATGATGATTTGGGATAGGAAAGAGAAATAATCAGCTCCTGTTATCCAGGAGGAGTGGCTAAAATGGTACTTCATACTCCACTCCCTGGTGTGATTCCCCACCAAGAGTCACAGTTCAAGCCTATATAATTATGCATTCAGAATATACCTTGTAAATGCATACATTTTTAAAAGGGAAACACTTATCAGAGATCAAAAGTCATGCTCACTTGATAAAATGAATGAGATGCACTAAAATTAGTAATTTGCATGACTGATGATTGAACATGCATTTGATAATCTTTAATTCTAAGTTTACATATACTCTACCTTCCAGATGTGTTCTTTAGTATAGCAAGAGCATCTGGGTAGCCATCCATATTGTAATCTCCAATATGAAGTGTAATTGGAAATGAAATTTCCGTTGAAGATTTGTCATTTTGATACGGTATGAAGCCTCAGAGTGTGTTTTTATTTCTGAAGTCTTGCAAGACTGGAATCCACTGTAAAATAAAACAAAAAAAGAACAGCTAGGTAAGGAAATCCATTTTATTCATTTAAACAACCTAGTTCTGTTTAAAATAGCTGACATATTCACTGCATCAGGATTCTTAACCATTTTCCAAAGAGTAAATAAGGATTATTTCCTAGCTCTGTCACCAAATGAAAAAATTAATTTGAAGTCTTTTTTATGCACTAAATTATTCCAGAACAGAAAAAAAAAAAAAAAAAAGAAAAGGAAAAGATAAGGTTGTAAGAATAAAGGACCTGTCTTTTGGAATGTGTCCAGCATATGGAAATATTCAGGAACAACTTCAGTGAAATTCAGGCTTGCCTGGAATCTGTACTAATCCTCAAGTATAGGTAAGTCCAAATCATGAGTCGCATTATTTTTCCTGGAATGGCAAGCAATAGGCAGCATTAAAGCTGGAGGAGGGGTGCAGCCTCATTAAATTTGTGGACAACACCAAATTGGGGGATACTATCAATATGCTTCAGGAGCAGATGGCCATTTGGAGGGGACCTAGAAAGTCAAGAATGGGCAAACAGGGACCTCATAACAGTCAGCAAAGAAAGTCCAGTACAGGGGAGTAAACCCCTGCAACAGTACAGGCTGGAGACCCACCAGCTGGGTAGCAGCTCTCCTAAAAAAGACACCCAGGTCCTGGTGAGCAGTAAGCTGAAGCTGAGCGTGGTAGCTATGACTGCAAAAAAGCATACTGCACTCTAACTGCTGCCTGTGCTCCTGTTGATTGAGGTGAGTCAACATTTCTTTGTTCAGCACTTGGTAGTCTGTATCTGGATTGTGTCCATTTTTGTGCCCCACAGTTCAAGATTGGAGAATACTGAGCGCGTTTACAGAAGGGTCACCAAGATGGTCCAGCAGCAAACATTTACTCAAAGGACAGGCTGAGGGTACAGGTCTTGTTCAGCCTGGAGAACAGAAGATTTGGGGGGGACCTAATAGTGGCCTTCTAATGCCTGCAGCAAAGGGAACTGAGAAGATGGAGCCAGGCTCTCTACTGAGATACAAGATACTAAGAACAAAAGACAATGATCTGAATTCAGTGTTGCCCCTGCTTAAAGCAGGAGGCTGGATCTCCTAAGGTTCATTTCAGCTTGAAGGATTCTATTATTCATGGATATTTAGAAGTTTAAGAGCTTCAATTCTCCTCCTATCTCCCCAACAGCACCAGATACTGAACCATTTGATAAGAAATTAAGATTAAGAAATTAAGATTACAGTACCAAATAGAAAGTACAAAAAAAATGCTCCAGGACAAGAAATAGAATGTACCTGCACTTACTTTCCATGAAGTGCTGCAGAGGTGATAAATAGCAATTTATCTTAATTAAAATCAAAAGTAATTTCAGAAGTTGGTATGAATCTGAAGTACCAGGGTTAACATTTCAATGCTACAGAAAAATTCAGTGCCATTTTTAAAGCCAGAAGTAGTTTTATATGTCAACTAACTCACAATGGCTTCAAAAGGACAGAAGGGTGCTATCTTAAAGGACCACTATCACCAACATCAAAAGCACTTCACGGCATCTTAAATGTCTCTCATCGAAGCCTTAATTTAGCTATTTCAGGAATGTCGTGGTTTGAGCCCAGCCGGTAACTCGGTAACTCAGAACCACACAGCCGCTCGCTCACTCCCCCCCTTCTTCCTCCCCCCGCTCCCGGAGGGATGGGGAGGAGAATCGGAAGAATGTAACTCCCACGGGTTGAGATAAGAGCAGTCCTGCAACTAAGGTATAATACAAAACCACTACTGCTACCACCAATGCTAATAATGATTAGTGAAATAACAAGGGGAGAGGATACAATTGCTCACCACCCGCCGACCGATACCCAGCCCGACCCGAGCAGTGATCTGGGCCTTCCGGGTAACTCCCCCCGGTTTACATACTGGGCATGACGTGCTGTGGTATGGAATACCCCTTTGGCTAGTTTGGGTCAGGTGTCCTGTCTCTGCTTCCTCTCGGCTTCCCCTCCTCCCTGGCAAAGCATGAGACTGAGAAAGTCCTTGGTTGGAATAAACATTACTTAGCAACAACTAAAAAATCAGTGTTATCAGCGTTGTTCCCAGGCTGAAAGTTAAAAAACACAGCACTGCACCAGCTACTAAGAAGGAGAAAAATGACTGCTATAGCTGAACCCAGGACAAGGAACCAGAATGAGATCCCTGACAGCATTGTTGCCTGCTGTGGAAAGACTCCCTCACTAACACAATCCAGTAATATCAACACCATTCCTGCCACGTGGCAGTTACGTGTGACACTTGGACCAGTCCCTTGAGATTACCTACAGCCATGTGTGTGTATTAGAGAAGCCCCCAGAGTTATTAAAAAAAGTATGCTAAGGTCAACTTTGGATATCACAGATGGCTTAGAAGCATGGAATGGTTCTGCCAGACACTGCTTATACTTAGTGCATGTCTGCCTATGTGAGTGGCGACATCTGAGCTGCAATGATGACCTACACCACTCTTGATGAAAACTTAAAGCTGAAATTAAACATACTTTGACCTTCCCCTCCCCCCCCATATGCATGCCCATGTAGTTACTGCTTGCTGCTGAAGGTTTGGAAAAGTCTAAGAAACAGAAAATAAGAAAAAGACTCTTAACCCAAGGGAAATTTTTCAAAGGGTTAGATTTCTTAGCACTTACTTGTCATGCAGAAGACAGATGAAACAATATTATTGCAAAATACTGTAATTTTGAAAAACACATTGAAATGAGAACTATGAAATATAATCTAGCTTTTACTTTACAGGGTATCATTCACACAGTCATTGCAATGAAATACAATTATATCCATCATATACTTTCTAAATGTTCCCATGTATGGTAACACTATTTTAAAGAAACAAAATTAAAAATTAATTTTTAGGCACAAATTCAAATTTCTATTATGTATTTACTCTATTCAGAGTGATTCATAGAAGGCAATTTACAGTCATAAGGTCTAAAATGAAATGCAGCTATACAAAAAAACAGATGAGCAAAACAGAAGCATCACCTATTGCAACCAAGCATCATCACTATGCATGCTTCAGAATGACTCATCCATCCCACTGAACCATTTGTGGGACTTACAATGGCAGCTGTAGAAGCTTTTAAAAACATCAGTCTTGTTTGATGTGCAACCAGAGCATGCTCTAGCACCCCATGTAACTTACTCTGACAGTTTAAATTCAGAGTAATCCACACGCTTGGTGAAACTCATTCTGTGTATTTCTATTATAAATGGCAATATAATGTAATGGCGTGCAATGTAATGCAATAGTAATTGTTCATGTGCCTCAGGACATATATTTCAGTACAGAAGGCAAAAAATGAAAATATGTTTGTGTCCTGGGTTCAGCTATAGCAGTCATTTTTCTCCTGCTTAGTAGCTGGTGCAGTGCTGTGTTTTTAACTTTCAGCCTGGGAACAACGCTGATAACGCCGACGTTTTTAGTTGTTGCTAAGTAATGTTTATTCCAACCAAGGACTTTCTCAGTCTCATGCTTTGCCAGGGAGGAGGGGAAGCCGGGAGGAAGCAGAGACAGGACACCTGACCCAAACTAGCCAAAGGGGTATTCCATACCACAGTACGTCATGCCCAGTATATAAACCGGGGGGAGTTACCTGGAAGCCCCAGATCACTGCTCGGGTCGGGCTGGGTATCGGTCGGTGGGTGGTGAGCAATTGTATCCTCTCCCCTTGTTATTTCACTAATCGTTATTATCATTGGTGGTAGCAGTAGTGGTTTTGTATTATACCTTAGTTGCGGGACTGCTCTTATCTCAACCCGTGGGAGTTACATTCTTCCCATTCTCCTCCCCATCCCTTCGGGAGCGGGGGGAGGAAGAAAGGGGGGGGGGGGGGAGTGAGCGAGCGGCTGTGTGGTTCTGAGTTACCGGCTGGGCTCAAACCACAACAGTTCTTTTTAGCGCCCAACGTGGGGCTCGAAAGGTTGAGATAACGACAGATCTGACCGGAGTGTGTTTAATCATATTTGTGATAAGCATTCATTGTTACTACTCGTCACAATGGTGATTATTTGGCTCTCAGACGTGTTGCGCTTGATCTCAGAGTTTCAGCATGTTGTACCTTACTTACAGCCAGTATTTGCTGTTTTAGTGTTTATCGGCTGGGGGGCCTGGGCTAAGGTTCTTGTTTCACTGTACTTCATGGTAATGACTTGTAATACAATAGACTCATTGATCATGAAACTGGTCTGGTTTGTGCTTCCAGCGTGGCCATCACCACTATACATTGGGAGGTATATAATGAAATATTTTAGCAATTGCATATCTGTTTTTTTCTCCTCAGGGGGTAAACTTACGAAGGAAGCATTCTCTTTCACCCCCCGTTCCCCCACCAGCCTATTTGCAACAGCAATTGAGAGTTCTGAAGGTTTTAGATGGCCTTTGAGTACCCTTGAAACCTGCCTGCTGATTGTGCTGGGGATCAGCATGTTGGCAAACATACGGAGTGTGTTTTACCCACGGCCATCCCGTCGTAGGAACATCCTATTTCGTTTAATGTCAAAAATTCAGCAGTATCAGGTTCGAATCTGGTCTAGGGTTAGACGACGATATAGGAGGACCACCAGGAGATTTTCCCTGAGGCTGGACAGTTATGAGTGGCAGGGTGTGTGGGATAGTATGGGCAAGTACCTAGGCCAGTGGGCCCCTCCAGTGCTTTGGAACTTCACCACTGAACAAGTGCAACATCCGGAAAAACTAGTAAAACACTTAAACGAGGTGTGCTGTCGTCCTGGTTATACCAGAGAGGGACAAATTTTGGCAATGTGCTGGGGCTTGGCCTATGCCTACAGAGCCCTGCTCAACACTATCCAGCACCTTCAAAGGGAAAAAAATGTCTCTGGATCTGATGGCAAAGCAACAGACAACGCAGCTATGCCAACTACAAGCACAGCAGCTACTCAGACCCTGACCACAACAGACAACACAGCTACTCCAAGTACAGCAGCTACATCAACCCCAGTGACAAGCACAACAGCTACTCAAACCCTGACCACAACAGACAACGCAACTACTCCAACTTCAAATACAGCAGTTACACCAACCCCAGTGACAAGCACAACAGCTACTCAAACCCCGACAGCAACAGACAATGTGGCTACTCCAAGCACCGCAGCCACACCAACCCCAGTGACAAGCACAGTAGCTACTCAAACCCCGACAGCAACAGACAATATGGCTACTCCAAGCACTGCAGCTACACCAACCCCAGTGACAAGCACAGTAGCTACTCAAACCCCGACAGCAACAGATAATGCAGCTGTTGGTGTTACTCAACTCCCAAGCACAACAGCTGCACCAACCCCAGCAATAGACATTGCAACCACTCCAATCCTAGTGGCAGACACTGCAGCCACTCCAACCACAGTGACAAACACTGCAGCTAAACCAAATGTCCAGTTTGTGACAATGTCTGTTGCCCCGTAAGCAAAAGCAGACGAAAGGCACAAAGAGCAACCCGCGAAGCGAAGAAAGATGAAGACCCAGTGCCATTACTATATGCAACAGCACCTGAACAAGAGTTACTACTACGTGGGTCAGAGGAAGAGGAAGAAGAAGAAGAGGTCACTTCTCGACCCCGGACCTCAACCGAACTGCGGAATATGCGAAAAGATTTCACCCGTCTTCCAGGGGAGCACATTGTCACCTGGTTGCTCCGGTGCTGGGACAATGGGGCCGACGGTCATGAACTAGAAGGTAGGGAAGCCAAGCAGCTGGGATCACTTGCTAGGGAAGGAGGAATTGACAAAGCGATTGCAAGAGAGAAGCGAGCCCTCAGTCTTTGGAGGCGGCTCCTGGCAGCTGTGAAGGAAAGGTTTCCCTACAAAGACGATATTACGAATCGCTCAGCCAACTGGACCACGATAGAGAAAGGCATCCAGTCCCTGAGGGAATCAGCCATTATAGAGATGATCTATCGTAGGCCGGATTCCAGGAACACATCCGTAGATCCAGATGAAGTCGAATGTACATGACCCATGTGGCGGAAACTTACACGGAGTGCACCATCATCATATGCCCACACATTGGCATCAATGACCTGGAATGACGGAGTATCACCAACAGTGGATTTCCTGATTCGTCAACTCCGAGAGTTCGAAGACAATCTCACCCCTTCCATCATTTCAGCTGTGGAAAAACTGTCCCAGGAGTTCAAACAATTGAGAGACGATTTATCCGATCTATCCAGCTCTCCACGCGTACCAACCCATGTCTCAGCTATTAACAGAAGGCGCCCTACTGCTCGAGAAAGAAAATATACGAGGTACACGCCACGGGCCACCCTATGGTTTTACCTGCGGGATCATGGAGAAGACATGAGAAAGTGGGATGGAAAACCAACCTCAGTTCTGGAGCAACGGGTGCGTGAACTGAAGAGGAGAACAATGGTCAAGGATGATCCTCCCAGGAAAGCTGCTGCTCCAGTCTCTGGCGAGCAGTTTCCCAGATGGAGCGAAAGAGCTGATTTTACTCCAGCTCCTGTGATAAGGAATACTAATCCCTTTCTACAAGAAATAAGCGGAGAATCTTATGATCACTATTAGAGGGGCCCTGCCTCCAGCCAGGTGGAGGAGAGGGATAATCGGGTTTACTGGACTGTGTGGATCAGATGGCCTGGCACATCAGTCCCACAGAAGTATAAGGCTCTAGTAGATACCGGTGCACAGTGTACTCTGATGCCATCAAGGTATCAAGGGGTGAAACCCATTTCTATTTCTGGAGTGACAGGAGGATCCCAAGCGTTAACTATGCTGGAAGCTGAAATCAGCCTGACTGGGAGGAAGTGGCAAAAGCACCCCATTGTGACTGGTCCAGGGGCTCCATGCATCCTTGGCATAGACTATCTCAGGAGAGGGTATTTCAAAGACCCAAAAGGGTATAGATGGGCTTTTGGTATCGCTGCCTTGGAGACAGAGGAAATTAAGCAGCTGTCCACCTTGCCTGGTCTCTCAGAGGATCCTTCTGTTGTGGGGTTGCTGAAGGTCGAAGAACAACAAGTGCCAATTGCGACCACAACAGTGCACCGGCGGCAATATCGCACCAACCGAGACTCCTTGATTCCCATCCATAAGCTGATCCGCAGACTGGAGAGCCAAGGAGTGATCAGCAGTACCCGCTCACCCTTTAATAGCCCCATATGGCCAGTGCAAAAGTCTAATGGAGAGTGGAGATTAACAGTAGACTATCGTGGCCTGAACGAAGTCACACCACCATTGAGTGCTGCCGTACCGGACATGTTAGAACTTCAGTATGAACTGGAGTCAAAGGCAGCCAAGTGGTATGCCACAATTGACATTGCCAATGCGTTTTTCTCAATCCCTTTGGCAGCAGAATGCAGGCCACAGTTTGCTTTCACTTGGAGGGGCGTCCAGTACACTTAGAACTGACTGCCCCAGGGGTGGAAACACAGCCCTACCATCTGCCATGGATTGATCCAGACTGCACTGGAACAGGGGCAAGCTCCAGAACACCTGCAATACATTGATGACATCATCGTGTGGGGTGATACAGCGGAAGAAGTTTTTGAGAAAGGGAGGAAAATAATCCAAATCCTGCTGAAGGCCGGTTTTGCCATAAAACGGAATAAGGTCAAGGGACCTGCACAGGAGATTCAATTTTTGGGAATAAAATGGCAAGATGGACGCCGCCAGATCCCCACAGACGTGATCAACAAGATAACAGCAATGTCTCCACCAACTAACAAGAAAGAAACACAAGCTTTCTTAGCTGTTGTGGGGTTCTGGAGAATGCACATCCCAAATTACAGTCTGATTGTAAACCCTCTCTACCACGTGACCCGGAAGAAGAATGATTTCAAATGGGGCCCTGAGCAACAACAAGCCTTTGAACAAATTAAACGAGAAATAGTTCATGCAGTAGCCCTTGGACCAGTCCGGGCCGGGCCAGATGTGAAAAATGTGCTCTATACCGCAGCTGGGGAGAATGGTCCTACCTGGAGCCTCTGGCAGAAAGCTCCAGGGGAGACTCGAGGTCGACCCCTTGGCTTTTGGAGTCGGGGATATAAAGGATCCGAGGCCAGCTATACTCCCACTGAAAAAGAGATACTGGCAGCCTATGAAGGGGTTCGAGCTGCCTCAGAAGTGATTGGAACTGAAGCACAGCTCCTCCTGGCACCCCGGTTGCCTGTGCTGGGCTGGATGTTCAAAGGCAGGGTCTCCTCTACACATCATGCAACTGATGCTACATGGAGTAAGTGGGCCGCACTAATTGCACAACGAGCTCGAATAGGAAATCCCAGTCGTCCAGGAATTCTAGAAGTCATCATGGACTGGCCAGAGGGCAAAGATTTTGGGATGTCACCAGAAGAGGAGGTGACGCGTGCTGAAGAGGCCCCACCATATAATGAACTGTCAGAGAGTGAAAAGCAATATGCCTTGTTTACTGATGGGTCCTGCCATATTGTGGGAAAGCATCAGAGATGGAAGGCAGCTGTGTGGAGTCCCCTGAGACAAGTTGCAGAAACTGCTGAAGGAGAGGGTGAATAGAGTCAGTTTGCAGAGGTGAAAGCCATCCAGCTGGCCTTGGACATTGCTGAACGAGAAAAATGGCCAGTACTTTATCTCTATACTGACTCATGGATGGTGGCAAATGCCCTGTGGGGGTGGTTGCAGCAATGGAAGCAGAGCAACTGGCAACGCAGAAGTAAACCCATCTGGGCTGCTGCATTGTGGCAAGATATCGCTGCTCGGGTGCAGAACCTGGTGGTGAAGGTACGCCACGTAGATGCTCATGTACCCAAGAGTCGGGCCACTGAGGAACACCAGAATAACCAGCAAGTGGATAAAGCTGCTAAGATTGAAGTGCCTCAGATGGACTTGGATTGGCAACATAAGGGTGAATTATTTTTAGCCCAGTGGGCCCATGACACCTCAGGCCATCAAGGCAGAGATGCAACATATAGATGGGCTTGTGATCGAGGGGTGGACTTAACAATGGACACTATTGCCCAGGTTATTCACGAATGTGAAACATGTGCTGCAATTAAGCAAGCCAAGCAGTTAAAGCCTCTCTGGTATGGAGGACGATGGCTGAAGTACAAATATGGGGAGGCCTGGCAGATTGACTATATCACACTCCCACCAACCCGCCAGGGCAAGCGCTATGTGCTTACCATGGTGGAAGCAACCACCGGCTGGCTGGAAACATACGCTGTGTCCCATGCCACTGCCCGGAACACTATCCTGGGCCTTGAGAAACAAGTCTTGTGGCGACACGGCACCCCAGAGAGAATTGAGTCAGACAGTGGGACTCATTTCCGGAACAACCTCATAGACACTTGGGCCAAAGAGCATGGCATTGAGTGGGTATACCACATCCCCTACCATGCACCAGCCTCTGGGAAAATCGAACGGTACAATGGGCTGTTAAAAACTACACTGAGAGCAATGGGTGGTGGGACTTTCAAACACTGGGATATACATTTACCAAAAGCCACCTGGTTGGTCAACACTAGGGGATCTGCCAACAGGGCTGGCCCAGCCCAATCAGAACTTTTACGTACTGTAGAGGGGGATAAAGTTCCTGTGGTGCACATAAAGAATTTGTTGGGGAAGACAGTCTGGGTTATTCCTGCTTCAGGTAAAGGCAAACCCACTCGTGGGGTTGCTTTTGCTCAGGGACCTGGATATACTTGGTGGGTAATGCGGGAAGATGTGGAAGTCCGATGTGTACCTCAAGGGGATTTGATTTTGGGGGAAAACAGCCAATGAACTCAATTGTACGCTGTTGCCTGCTCTATAACACTTTTATAGCCCACCAGCTAGATATCTTCAGGTCGCCAGCCATTGACCCTGACTTCCCTCCGATCATCACCTCAACAAAGAATGAATTTTGAGGAAACCAGACGAGCTCAGCAGTGACCAGATGAGTTTGGCGGTATCATCAGCAGGCAACAACCCAACACTATGTACCGTCCCTCCTGCCCTGAAAGACTATTACAAGAGATGGAGCCTGACATCATGGACTGGATGAGTTCAGCAATTTTACAGGGATTGGTCCATGGACTAGGGAACGATATCTTTCTCTGTGTGTGGGTGTGGGTGTATATATATGTGTATATATGGGACAGGGGTGATGGTGTGCTGAGAGATGTGGGATCTGAGCATGACGTGAATGGTATGGAATAAGGGGTGGATACTGTCCTGGGTTCAGCTATAGCAGTCATTTTTCTCCTGCTTAGTAGCTGGTGCAGTGCTGTGTTTTTAACTTTCAGCCTGGGAACAACGCTGATAACACCGATGTTTTTAGTTGTTGCTAAGTAATGTTTATTCCAACCAAGGACTTTCTCAGTCTCATGCTTTGCCAGGGAGGAGGGGAAGCCGGGAGGAAGCAGAGACAGGACACCTGACCCAAACTAGCCAAAGGGGTATTCCATACCACAGCACGTCATGCCCAGTATATAAACCGGGGGGAGTTACCCGGAAGCCCCAGATCACTGCTCGGGTCGGGCTGGGTATCGGTCGGCGGGTGGTGAGCAATTGTATCCTCTCCCCTTGTTATTTCACTAATCGTTATTATCATTGGTGGTAGCAGTAGTGGTTTTGTGTTATACCTTAGTTGCGGGACTGCTCTTATCTCAACCCGTGGGAGTTACATTCTTCCCATTCTCCTCCCCATCCCTCCGGGAGCGGGGGGAGGAAGAAGGGGGGGGGGGGGAGTGAGCGAGCGGCTGTGTCGTTCTGAGTTACCGGCTGGGCTCAAACCACAACAGTTTGTCAATAATATAAATATCCTACTTCTTTTGTATTTGATAATCCAGACAATTACTTTAAGGTTCATGTTTGCTGTTATCATTTTAATAGCAAAGAGACTAAACCTATTTTTTTTTTTTCACTCTAAGATAGAAATAGGTGGGTATAATGAGGACACACAAAGATATTTTTTGCTGTTTTCTGATCACATGATTTCTGTTACCTAGATCAGATGCAGAAACAGACTGAAAAATGGAATGAGTGTATTGAAAAGAAAATTTAAATGAACACATAAAATTTAGTCAGAGAAACCAGTTTTACTTCTTCCCTTTCTGTTAAATTTAATTGCATAGCACCACTAATATCATTACTTAAAACATTTATATAGATATTTTTAATCCTTCAATTAATGATTTTGTAGGCTAAAATAAGAAAAATATCTTTATTTTAGTGCTTGAAAATTTGTTTTCCAAGTCTTGTTTGAAAACAAGACTGCAAAACAAAACCTACCTGTTTTTCAAGATGTAGAAGAGAGAGAATGCTTTACCACCCTGTGAAAACAGGGTCTTTTTCATTTTGAAAAAGCCCTCAGGTACTTGAGAAAAATTTAAAGCTCACTGCACTCACCCCATTAAACTTGAAAAAGGCTCATTTCTTTCAGAGTCCACATTCTTCTATACATTAGGAAATGTATAAAAGCCTTACTCTAAAGCCTTTTAGTAGGTCTTTGAGCCAAAACTGTGGGATTAACACACCTCAATCTTTCAACTATGGCCAAAATCCTATGAAGCACAAAACCCCACCCAGCCAGCTGCCCACCTCCAGACCACCTAACACAGGCAGGGAGCCAACTACAAGTAAGAAAGCATTTGGAAACTGGTAGCCCATTCTTGGCCAATACATTTTCTGGAAATGCCAGGGTCTCCTCCTTTCTATGACAAACACTTTGCCATCCTATAGAGCAATGAGTATGAAGAGTGGCCTAAACCAACTGGCCACAGCAATGGAAGTCCTTTTTCCCTGGGAGCTCCTGCTCTACTGTACATGTGCACTGTAGTTCAGCTGCACATAAAAAAGAAATCCCATGATTTCAGGCTGCATTAGGCTTTTGGTGTTATGAAGGTCACCTGAATTTCATATACGGTTGAGCAGCTACTATTGCATAAAAACAAACTAAGTTACCTATACATCACACCATTAACTTATGGAGTTCAAGCCCAGAAGATAACAATCTCCAATATTGATTTAGCAAGGAAAAGGTAAACAAAGCAGTAAAAGTCATATTTTTGATGTTGGAATATGTCTCAGAGCCCCATAGCTGCTTTAAGATGAGCAACTTGGAAATGATGAGATGTTCTTGTAGAATCTGATTTATGAAAATTACAGCAGCTGCAATCTCCCCTCCCCCCCCCCCAGCACTTAAACTGTTACAGAGGAACAAAGAAAAACTTCTAACAATGACCACCTGCAGCTGATAATCAGTGCTGTCACATACTTCTGTAGCCTAGAGAATGACACCACAAAGACCTGCGATTTGCTGTAGGTTGCACCACAGTGTTTTACTTCAGAGCTGCTAGATTTAGAAGAGGAATAAAGCTATAACCTTTCCATTGTACAGAGAAAGGTTATAAGAATCATCAAGCCATAAAAAAGCTCTCCAATGAAGGGACTGAAATATTACTGTTTGCTTCAGAAACAAATGAAAAATCATACTGAATACTTGGCAAAATTAACAGAAAGATTAGTCATCTCTAAGAATATCATAGTATGTAGAGTTTCTACAATAAGCTGTACCAGGGACTTCAAAACATTTTTCAGGGAGAACTCAGTATAATTTTCAGAATCTAGATGAGAGATCTGAATCATCCAGCTGATTAGTCTGTAGCTGTTGCAGGTGTATTTAAAGAAGTCTGAGGTGTCCTAACACCTGCCACAATCTGAAACAGCATATGGGATTTTACTTCAGATCTGACAGCAACTCTTCTGCTGCTATGGAAACATTCACATTTTCTTGAAATGTTAGTAGGTCTGCATCTCCTGAAGTCACTCGCGTGTTTGTTGGCCTTTACTTTTGCTCCATCATCCAAAGAAGAAAATTTATCAGAGATATTTCTAATACGCATAAAGATTAAATAAATAAATGAAAACCTATGGTAAAAGATCATCCTTGAAATAATCCTCCAAGGTTTGCTTGGCTTTCCAGTAGCCATCCAGCTATGCCAAAGATGTCATGAGAAATATACTGCAGACTGACAGACATCAAACATGATCTTACCAGAACAACTCCAAAGCCTGACATGCCATTGCATAAGTTTTAGAACCACGTATTCTACAGATGTGTATTTCTGATTGTTACACATTTCATCCCAATGCATCATACGCTGTCATGGAACACCATTAACTGTTTTTCATTTGGTTTTATCCAGCGTCACAACAAACAGACTTGAAGAAACATGTATGGCATACATTATAAATCTCTGTAAGTACACTACAGTGGGTTTTGCTGTCAGCTATAAGCAAGTACTTGATAGGACACCCTGGCCTTTACATTCAAATTGCTAAAAATGAAATTAGGGAAAACATTTAAGACATCAAACAAACATTAAGTTAATTTATCGTAAGATGTAACTTTATTATAAAGCAGGGCATTGTAAATACTTAAAACAGATTGTCCTATGTTTAGCCGTAACACTTATTTTTTCCTTTTTAGTAGCTAGTGCAGTGCTGTGGTTTTGATTTTAGTCTGAGAACAATGCTGATAACACACTGATGTTTTTAGTTGGTGCTAAGTAATGCTTACTCAAATCAAGGACTTGTCAGTCTCTCATGCTCTGCCAGGGAGGAGTGGCACAGGAAGCCAGGAGGAAGCAGAGACAGGACACCTGACCCAAACTATCCAAAGGGGTATTCCATACCACAGCAAGTCATGCCCAGTATATAAACTGGGGGAATTACCTGGAAGGCCCAGATAGCTGCTCGGGTCGGGCAGGGTATCGGTCGGCAGGTGGTGAGCAATTGCGTTGTGCATCACTTGTGTTTATTGGTTTTAATTTCCTTTTCCCCTCTTAGTTTTATATTCTCTCCCCTTGTTATTTCCCTTATCATTATTATTACTGGTGGAAGGAGTAGTGGTTTTGTATTATACCTTAGTTACTGGACTGTTCTAATCTCAACCCGTGGGATTTACATTCTTTCAATTCTCCTCCCCATCCCCCTGGGAGCAGAGGGGAAGAAGGGGGGGGAATGAGCGAGCGGCTGCGAGGTTCTGAGATACTGGCTGGGCTTAAACCATGACAGGCAGTGATACCAAAAGCCCATCGATATCCTTTTGGGTCTTTTGAAGTACCCTCTCCTGAGATAGTCTATGCCAAGGATGCATGGAGCCTCCAGACCAGCCACAATGGGGTGCTATTGCCACTCCTTCCAGTTAAGCTGATTTCAGCCTCTAGTGCAGTCAACTCTTGGGATCCTCTTGTCACTCCAGAAATACACATGGGTTCCACCCGTTGATAGCTTGATGGCATCAGGGTACACTGTGCACCGGGATCTACTAGAGCCTTATACTTCTGTGGGACTGATGTGCCAGGCCATCTGATCCACACAGTCCTGTAAACCCGATTATCCCTCTCCTCCACCTGGCTGGAGGCAGGGCCCCTCTAATAGTGATCATAAGATTCTCCATTTACTTCTTGTATCAATGGATTAGAATTCCTTATCATAGGAGTTGGAGTGAAATCAGCTCTTCCACCACATTTGGGAAGCTGCTCACCAAAGACTGGAGCAGCAACTTTCTTGGAAAAAAAACCCCCCGTTGTTTTCCTCTTCAATTCACACCCCGTTGCTCCAGAACTGGAGTCAAAGGCAGCCCTACCATCTGCCATGGACTAACCCAGACTGCATTGGAATAGAGGCAAGCTCCAGAACACCTGCAATACAGCGATGACATTATCGTGTGGGGTGATACAGCGGAAGAAGTTTTTGAGAAAGGGAGGAAAATAATACAAATCCTTCTGAAGGCTCCAGGGGAGACTCAAGGTCGACCCCTTGGCTTTTGGAGTCGGGGATATAGAGGATCCGAGGCCAGCTATACTCCCACTGAAAAAGAGATACTGGCAGCCTATGAAGGGGTTCGAGCTGCTTCAGAAGTGATTGGCACTAAAGCACACCTCCTCCTGGCACCCGGGTTCCCCGTGCTGGGCAGGATGTTCAAAGGCAGGGTCTCCTCTACACATCATGCAACCGATGCTACATGGGCCACACTAATTACACAACGAGCTCGAAAAGGAAATCCCAGTCGTCCAGGAATGCTAGAAGTCACCATGGACTAGCCAGAGGGCAAAGATTTTGCAATGTCATTAGAGGAGGAGGTGATGCTTGCTGAAGAGGCCCCACCATATAATGAACTGTCAGAGAGTGAAAAGCAATATGCCTTGTTTACTGATAGGTCCTGCTGTATTGTGGGAAAGCATCAGAGATGGAAGGCAGCTGTGTGGAGTCCCCTGAGACAAGTTGCAGAAACTGCTGAAGGAGAGGGTGAATTGAGTCAGTTTGCAGAGGTGAAAGCCATCCAGCTGGCCTTGGACATTGCTGAATGAGAGAAATGGCCAGTACTTTATCTCTATACTGACTCATGGATGGTGGCAAATGCCCTGTGGGGGTGGTTGCAGCAATGGAAGCAGAGCAACTGGCAACACAGAAGTAAACCCATCTGGGCTGCTGCATTGTGGCAAGATATTGCTGCCTGAGTGCAGAACCTGGTGGTGAAGGTACGCCATGAAGATGCTCATGTACCCAAGAGTTGGGCCACTGAGGAACACCAGAACAACCAGCAAGTGGATAAATCTCCTAAGATTGAAGTGGCTCAGATGGACTTAGATTGGCAACTTAAGAGTGAATTATTTTTAGCCTGGTGGGCCCATGACACCTCAGGCCATCAAGGCAGAGATGCAACATATAGATGGGCTTGTGATCGAGGGGTGGACTTAACAATGGACACTGTTACCCAGGTTATTCATGAATGTGAAACGTGCTGCAATTAAGCAAGCCAAGCAGTTAAAGCCTCTCTGGTATGGAGGACGATGGCTGAAGTACAAGTATGGGGAGGCCTGGCAGATTGACTAGATCACACTCCCACCAACTCGCCAAGGCAAGTGCCATGTGCTTACCACGGTGGAAGCAACCACGGGCTGGCTGGAAACATATGCTGTGCCCCACGCCACTGCCCGGAACACTATCCTGGGCCTTGAGAAACAAGTTTTGTGGCGACACGGCACCCCAGAGAGAATTGAGTCAGACAATGGGATTCGTTTCCGGAACAAGCTTATAGACACTTGGGCCAAGGAGCATGGCATTGAGTGGGTATATCACATCCCCTACCATGCACCAGCCTCTGGGAAAAGCCAACGGTACAATGGGCTGTTAAAAACTACACTGAGAGCAATGGGTGGTGGGACTTTCAAACACTGGGATACACATTTACCAAAAGCCACCTGGTTGGTCAGCACTAGGGGATCTGCCAACAGGCCTTTTTTTTGTCTAGTTTCAGCTTGGACAGTTAAGAAATTGCTGTAGTAGGTCGATTAGGTTTGCGGCCTTTCAGTTTGAACCAACTGGACCATTCTCTCACATTGGCATAGACCTTTTGGGATGGGTCCATTCTGTCTGACAGCTGACATCACCTACAGCTATCCATAATTAAAAAGAGAAATATGTATAACATAGCTAGGCCAAATAGGCAATTAGGCAGCAGGCCCTACAGTAGAGAAAAGATAAAATGTAACCCTCCACTTCCAAACAGACTTTTTAAAGAGACTGCTAGTGAATTATGAAGTTCTTTCATGCTTTAAGAAAAAGTTGCATACACAGTGGACTTCTTCCCAAACCAAGATGTATCAGAGCTATGATTTTAAAGGAAACATGGACATAATTCACTTAGCATGAGTAAACATAAGCAAAACCTACTCAATTCAAATCTTCAAATTCCTTTAAAAACTTAGAAAAAGGTGTCAGAGAAGTGGTATTTTGCAATCAAGTTCAAGGGTTATTAGATTAATTGCACAGACTTGTACAATGCACTTTCCAACATGGCCTCTGAAAGGAAAACAGAACCTGGGGAAATCGCAAGCACCACCGTCACTCAATTCAAAACTCTTTTGTAATACAGCAAGATGAAGTTGTAGTTACGAAGAGCAAAAGAGCTTTTGGTGGGCGTACAATCCAAAACTTTTTACTTTAAACAGCGATGTAGTTCTGCTGCAGGGTAATCTTAGAATCATAGAATCATAGAAGAGTTAGAGTTGGAAAGAACCTTAAGATCATCTAGTTCCAACCCCCCTGCCATGGGCAGGGACATCTCGCACTAAACCATGTCGCCTAAGACTCCGTCCAACCCGGCCTTGAATACCGCCAGGGATGAAGCATTCACAACTTCCTTGGACAACCCATTCCAGTGCCTCACCACCCTCACAGTAAAGAACTTCTTCCTTATATCTAATCTAAACTTCCCCTGTTTAAGTTTGAACCCATTACCCCTTGTCCTATCACTACAGTCCCTAATGAAGAGTCCCTCCCCAGCATCCTTATAGACCCCCTTCAGATACTGGAAGGCTGCTATGAGGTCTCCACGCAGCCTTCTCTTCTCCAGGCTGAACAGCCCCAACTTTCTCAGCCTGTCTTCATACGGGAGGTGCTCCAGCCCCCTGATTATCATCGTGGCCGTCCTCTGGACTTGCTCCAACAGCTCCATGTCCTTCTTATGTTGAGGACACCAGAACTGTACACAGTACTCCAAGTGAGATCTTACGAGAGCAGAGTAGAGGGGCAGGATCATCTCCTTCGACCTGCTGGTCATGCTTCTTTTGATGCAGCCCAGGATACAGTTGGCTTTCTGGGCTGCAAGCGCACACTACTGGCTCACGTTAAGCTTCTCATCAACCAACACCCCCAAGTCCTTCTCTGCAGGGCTGCTCTGAATCTCTTCTCTGCCCAACCTGTAGCAGTGCCTGGGATTGCCCTGACCCAGGTGGAGGACCTTGCACTTGGCTTGGTTAAACTTCATGATTTTGGCATTGGCCCACCTCTCAAGCATGTCAAGGTCCCTCTGGATGGCATCCCTTCCCTCCAGCATATCAACCGCACCACACAGCTTGGTGTTGTTGGCAAACTTGCTGAGGGCACACTCAATCCCATTGTCCATGTCGCTGACAAAGATGTTGAACAGGACCAGTCCCAACACCGATCCCTGAGGGACACCACTCTTTACTGTTTTCCAACTGGACGTCGAGCCATTTACCACAACTCTTTGCGTGTGGCCATCCAGCCAGTTCTTTATCCACTGAGTGGTCCATCTATCAAATTGATGTCTCTCCAATGTAGAGACAAGGATGTCGTGTGGGACAGTGTCGAACGCTTTGCACATGAAGGGTCTTGCTTTTATGTAGCATCAGGTTCAGAATTATGAAAGCTAGACTGTTCTCACTGTCTTAGCCTGCATAGTTAGCTTATTTCTTTCTGCCAGAAAGCAATTTCTTTTACTTTAACACAACTGTAATAAGTTACAATAATCGGTCCCAAAAAAAGTTGATTCCATTGTGGCCTTCTATGACGGGGCTATGGAACTGATGGATAGGGGCAGAGCAGTTGACGTCATCTACCTGGATTTGTGCAAAGCGTTCAACACTGTCCCGCATGACATCCTTGTCTCTAAATTGGAGAGACATCAATTTGATAGATGGACCACTCAGTGGATAAAGAACTGGCTGGATGGCCGCACGCAAAGAGTTGTGGTAAATGGCTCGATGTCCAGTTGGAAAACAGTAAAGAGTGGTGTCCCTCAGGGATGTGGCATTTGTTTGCTTTGCAAGCCAATATCCTAATTTGTTTAGGGTTGCAAGAGCTTGTGCAGCGGCTGCTCCTGGTGCAAAAAAGGATGCTGAGATTATCTCTGTAGGACTACAGAATGTAGCCGTTCTTTGCAGTCAGGAGTAAAAGGATGAGCAAATCTTTTTAACCTGTGGAGATGGTGGAATCTAGTATAATTCAGTATCATAGAAATATTTGGGCTTAACATTGTTAATCTGCCTAAATTACAAGGGCCTCCTCGTAGGTGAGAAGGGATGCCAGGCCATGCTCGATCTCCGCAGATTAGAAAGATGCCTCGGGGAAGCGATATAGGACTATTAGAGGAGTGAGAAATGGTAAAGGACGTACGATTAGACCATATAGAAGCATTTCAATAGACAGACAAAGAAGAGTTGAGTTAACAATTTGAATTCATGATTGATTCTGACCTGTATAATTAAAATACAAACATTCATCCATTATAACAGAACCTAATAAATCAATTTCTTGAGGATCAAAAACTTAAGAACATTCATAGGGTGTGTATCCCCCACTCCCCTTTTTTTGTTTTGTACGTTTTGTCCTGTGGGAGAGTGTGGGATATCTGTTGTTGGAAAAGTACTAAGGTAGGTTTGGCTGCATATCCAGGTCCATTATAAGTTTTAACTTTTTTTTCTTTTTTCTTCATGCAGCTAATCACTTGACTGCCTATTGCTCTAGCTTTTATACCATTCGAGCAAAATCTGTCTTTAGCATATTGCTTTGTTGTGCTTTGAGCCCAGCCGGTAACTTGGAACCACGCAGCTGCTCGCTCACTCCCCCCCTTCTTCCACACCCGCTCCCGGAGAGATGGGCAGGAGAATCGGAAGAATGTAACTCCCACAGGTTGAGATAAGAGCAGTCCCGCAACTAAGGTATAACACAAAACCACTACTGCTACCACCAATGATAATAATGATTAGTGAAATAACAAGGGGAGAGGATACAATTGCTCACCACCCGCCGACCGATACCCAGCCCGACCCGAGCAGCGATCTGGGCCTTCCGGGTAACTCCCCCCGGTTTATATACTGGGCATGACGTGCTGTGGTATGGAATACCCCTTTGGCCAGTTTGGGTCAGGTGTCCTGTCTCTGCTTCCTCCCGGCTTCCCCTCCTCCCTGGCAAAGCATGAGACTGAGAAAGTCCTTGCTCGGAGTAAACATGACTTAGCAACAATTGAAAACATCAGTGTTATCAGCGTTGTTCCCAGGCTGAAAGTTAAAAAACACAGCACTGCACCAGCTACTAAGCAGGAGAAAAATGACTGCTATAGCTGAACCCAGGACAGTATCCACCCCTTATTCCATACCATTCACGTCATGCTCAGATCCCACATCTCTCAACACACCATCGCCCCTGTCCCATATATGCACACATATATACACCCACACCCACACACAAAGAGAACGATATCATTCCCTAGTCCATGGACGAATCCCTGTAAAATTGCTGAATTCATCCAGTCCATGATGTCAGGCTTCATCTCTTGTAATAGTCTTTCAGGGCAGGAGGGACAGTGTGTAGTGCTGGGTTGTTGCCTGCTGATGACATCGCCAAACTCGTCTGGTCACTGCTGAGCTCGTCTGGTTTCGTCAAAATTCATTCTTTGTTGAGGTGATGATTGGAGGGAAGCCAGGGTCAGTTGCTGGTGACCTGAAGATATCTAGCTGGTGGGCTATAAAAGCGTTATAGAGCAGGCAAGAGCATACAATTGAGTTCATTGGCTGTTTTCCCCCAAAATGAAATCCCCTTGAGGTACACATCGGACTTGCCCATCTTCCCGCATTACCCACCAAGTAATAACCAAGCAACATCCAAGGCCAGCTGGATGGCTTTCACCTCTGCAAACTGACTCAATTCACCCTCTCCTTCAGCAGTTTCTGCAACTTGTCACAGGGGACTCCACACAGCTGCCTTCCATCTGCGATGCTTTCCCACAATAGGGCAGGACCCATCAGTAAACAAGGGATATTGCTTTTCACTCTCTGACAGTTCATTATATGGTGGGGCCTCTTCAGCAAGCATCACATCCTCTTCTGGTGACATCCCAAAATCTTTGCCCTCTGGCCAGTCCATGATGACTTCTAGAATTCCTGGACGACTGGGATTCCCTATTTGAGCTCGTTGTGTAATTAGTGCAGCCCACTTACTCCATGTAGCATCAGTTGCATGATGTGTAGAGGAGACCCTGCCTTTGAACATCCAGCCCAGCACAGGCAACCGGGGTGCCAGGAGGAGCTGTACTTCAGTTCCAATCACTTCTGAGGCAGCTCGAACCCCTTCATAGGCTGCCAGTATCTCTTTTTCAGTGGGAGTATAGCCGGCCTCGGATCCTTTATATTCCCGACTCCAAAAGCCAAGGGGTTGACCTCGAGTCTCCCCTGGAGCTTTCTGCCAGAGGCTCCAGGTAGGACCATTCTCCCCAGCTGCGGTATAGAGCACATTTTTCACATCTGGCCCAGCCCGGACTGGTCCAAGGGCTACTGCATGAACTATTTCTCGTTTAATTTGTTCAAAGGCTTGTTGTTGCTCAGGGCCCCATTTGAAATCATTCTTCTTCCGGGTCACGTGGTAGAGAGGGCTTACAATCAGACTGTAATTTGGGATGTGCATTCTCCAGAACCCCACAGCACCTAAGGAAGCTTGTGTTTCTTTCTTGTTAGTTGGTGGAGACATTGCTGTTATCTTGTTGATCACATCTGTGGGGGTCTGGCTACGTCCATCTTGGCATTTTATTCCCAAAAATTGAATCTCCTGTGCAGGTCCATTGACCTTATTCCGTTTTATGGCAAAACCGGCCTTCAGCAGGATTTGGATTATCTTCCTCCCTTTGTCAAAAACTTCTTCCGCTGTATCACCCCACACGATGATGTCATCAATGTATTGCAAGTGTTCTGTAGCTTGCCCCTGTTCCAGTGCAGTCTGGATCAATCCAGGGCAGATGGTAGGGCTGTGTTTCCACCCATTGGGCAGTCGGTTCCAAGCGTACTGGACGCCCCTCCAAGTGAAAGCAAACTGTGGCCTGCATTCTGCTGCCAAAGGGATTGAGAAAAATGCATTGGCAATATCCCTTGTGGCATACCACTTGGCTGCCTTTGACTCCAGTTCATATTGAAGTTCTAGCATGTCCGGTACGGCAGCACTCAATGGTGGTGTGACTTCGTTCAGGCCACGATAGTCTACTGTTAGTCTCCACTCTCCATTAGACTTTTGCACTGGCCATATGGGGCTATTAAAGGGTGAGCGGGTACTGCTGATCACTCCTTGGCTCTCCAGTCTGCGGATCAGCTTATGGATGGCAATCGGGGACTCTCGGTTGGTGCGATATTGCCGCCGGTGCACTGTTGTGGTCGCAATTGGCACTTGTTGTTCTTCGACCTTCAGCAACCCCACAACAGAAGGATCCTCTGAGAGACCGGGCAAGGTGGACAGCTGCTTCATTTCCTCTGTTTCCAAGGCAGCGATACCAAAAGCCCACCTATACCCTTTTGGGTCTTTGAAGTACCCTCTCCTGAGATAGTCTATGCCAAGGATGCATGGAGCCCCTGGACCAGTCACAACGGGGTGCTTTTGCCACTTCCTTCTGGTCAGGGTGATTTCAGCCTCCAATACAGTCAACTCTTGAGATCCTCCTGTCACTCCAGAAATACACATGGATTCCACACCTCGATAGCTTGATGGCATCAGGGTACACTGTGCACCGGTATCTACTAGAGCCTTATACTTCTGTGGGACTGATGTGCCAGGCCATCTGATCCACACAGTCCAGTAAACCCGATTGTCCCTCTCCTCCACCTGGCTGGAGGCAGGGCCCCTCTAATAGTGATCATAAAATTCTCCACTTATGTCTTGTAGAAAGGGATTAGTATTCCTTATCACAGGAGTTGGTGTAAAACCAGCTCTTCCACTCCACCTGGGAAACTGCTCACCAGAGACTGGAGTAGCAGCTTTCATGGGAGGATCATCCTTGATCAGTGGGCCCTCTCCGGAAGCTATCAGAAGAACTGGCTACCATGGATTTGGAGAAGGCTGAGGTTTTTAATGACTTCTTTGCTTCCATCTTCACCAGAAAATTCTCTGACCACACCATGAAAGTCTTGGAAAGCAGATGCAGGGACTGTGAGAATGAAGACCTTAGGCCCACTATAGGAGAGGATCAGGTTCGAGACCATCTTAAGAACCTGAACATGCACAAGTCCATGGGACCTGATGAAATCCATCCACATGTCCTGAAGGAGCTGGCGAATGAAGTTGCTAAACCACTCTCCATCATATTTGAAAAATCCTGGCAGTCAGGTGAAGTTCCCGATGACTGGAAGAAGGGTAATACAACCCCCATTTTCAAGAAGGGGAAGGTGGAAGACCCGAGGAACTACAGACCAGTCAGTCTCACCTCTGTGCCTGGCAAAATCTTGGAACAGTTTCTCCTGGAAAACATGCTAAGGCACATGAAAAACAAGGTGGTTGGTGACAGCCAACATGGCTTCACTAAGGGGAAATCCTGCCTGACCAATTTGGTGGCCTTCTATGATGGAGCCACAGAACTGCTGGACAGGGGCAAAGCAGTTGACGTCATCTACCTGGACTTGTGCAAAGCATTCGACACTGTCCCGAATGACATCCTTGTCTCTACATTGGAGAGACATCAATTTGATAGATGGACCACTCGGTGGATAAAAAACTGGCTCGATGGCTGCATACAAAGAGTTGTGGTCAATGGCTCGATGTCCAGTTGGAAACCTGTAACGAGTGGTGTCCCTCAGGGATTGGTGTTGGGACTGGTCCTGTTCAACGTCTTTGTCGGCGACATGGACAGTGGGATTGAGTGCGCCCTCAGCAAGTTTGCCGACGACACCAAGCTGTGTGGTTCGGTTGATATGCTGAAGGGAAGGGATGCCATCCAGAGGGACCTTGACACGCTTGTGAGGTGGGCTGATGCCAACCTTATGAAGTTTAACCAAGCCAAGTGTAAGGTCCTACACTTGGGTCGGGGCAATCCCAGGCACTGCTACAGGTTGGGCAGAGAAGAGATTCAGGGCAGCCCTGCGGAGAAGGACTTGGGGGTGTTGGTTGATGAGAAGCTTAACGTGAGCCAGCAGTGTGCGCTTGCAGCCCAGAAAGCCAACCGTATCCTGGGCTGCATCAAAAGAAGCGTGACCAGCAGGTCGAAGGAGGTGATCCTGCCCCTCTACTCTGCTCTTGTGAGACCTCACTTGGAGTACTGTGTACAGTTCTGGTGTCCTCAACATAAAAAGGACATGGAGCTGTTGGAACAAGTCCAGAGGAGGGCCACGAGGATGCTAAGAGGGCTGGAGCACCTCCCATATGAAGACAGGCTGAGAATGTTGGGGCTGTTCAGCCTGGAGAAGAGAAGGCTGCGTGGAGACCTCATAGCAGCCTTCCAGTATCTGAAGGGGGTCTATAAGGATGCTGGGGAGGGACTCTTCATTAGGGACTGTAGTGGTAGGACAAGGGGTAATGGGTTCAAACTTAAACAGGGGAAGTTTAGATTAGATATAAGGAAGAAGTTCTTTACAGCGAGGGTGGTGAAGCACTGGAATGGGTTGCCCAGGGAGGTTGTGGATGCTCCATCCCTGGCGGTGTTCAAGGCCAGGTTGGACAGAGCCTTGGACCACATGGTTTAGGGCAAGGTGTCCCTGCCCATGGCAGGGGGGTTGGAACTATATGATCCTAAGGTCCTTTCCAACCCTTCCAATTCTAAGATTCCATGATTCTATGATTGTTTTCCTCTTCAGTTCACGCACTCGTTGCTCTAGAACTGAGGTAGGTTTTCCATCCCACTTTCTCATGTCTTCTCCATGATCCCGCAGGTAAAACCATAGGGTGGCCCGTGGCATGTACCTCCTATGTTTTCTTTCTCGAGCAGTAGGGCGCCTTCTGTTAATAGGTGAGACATGGGTTGGTACACGTGGGGAGCTGGATAGATCGGATAAATCGTCTCTCAATTGTTTGAACTCCTGGGACAGTTTTTCCACAGCTGAAATGATGGAAGGGGTGAGATTGTCTTCGAACTCTCGGAGTTGACGAATCAGGTAATACACTGTTGGTGATACCCTGTCATTCCAGGTCATTGATGCCAATGTGTGGGCATATGATGATGGTGCAGTCCATGTAAGTTTCTGCCACATGGATCGTATATATTCGACTTCATCTGGATCTACGGATGTGTTCCTGGCATCCGGCCTAACATAGATCATCTCTATAATGGCTGATTCCCTCAGGGACTGGATGCCTTTCTCTATCGTGGTCCAGTTGGCTGAGCGACTCCTAATATCGTCTTTGTAGGGAAACCTTTCCTTCACAGCTGCCAGGAGCTGCCTCCAAAGGCTGAGGGCTCACTTCTCTCTTGCAATCGCTTTGTCAATTCCTCCTTCCCTAGCAAGTGATCCCAGCTGCTTGGCTTCCTTACCTTCTAGTTCCTGACCGTCGGCCCCATTGTCCCAGCATCGGAGCAACCAGGTGACAATGTGCTCCCCTGGCAGATGGGTGAAATCTTTTCACAAATTCCGCAGGTCGGTCGAGGTCCAGGGTTGAGAAGTCACCTCTTCTTCTTCTTCCTCTTCCTCTCATTCACGTAGTAGTAACTCTTGTTCAGATACTGTTCTGTGTAGTAATGGCATTGGGTCTTCATCTTTCTTCTCTTCACGGCTTGCTCTTTGTGCCTCTCGTTTGCTTTTGCTTACAGGGGCAACAGACATTGTCACAAACTGGCCATTTGGTTTAGCTGCAGTGTTTGTCACTGTGGTTGGAGTGGCTGCAGTGTCTGCCACTAGGGTTGGAGTGGCTGCAGTGTCTGTTGTCAGGGTTGGTGCAGCTGTTGTGCTTGGGAGTTGAGTAACACCAACAGCTGCATTGTCTGTTGTGGTCAGGGTTTGAGTAGCTACTGTGCTTGTCACTGGGGTTGATGTAGCTGCTGTACTTGGAGTAGCTGCATTGTCTGTTGTGGTCAGGGTTTGAGTAGCTGCTGTGCTTGTAGTTGGCATAGCTGCGTTGTCTGTTGCTTTGCCATCAGATCCAGAGACATTTTTTTCCCTTTGAAGGTGCTGGATAGTGTTGAGCAGGTCTCTGTAGGCATAGGCCAAGCCCCAACACATTGCCATGATTTGTCCCTCTCTGGTATAACCAGGACGACAGCACACCTCATTTAAGTGTTTTATTAGTTTTTCCGGATGTTGCACTTCTTCGGTGGTGAAGTTCCAAAGCACTGGAGGGGCCCACTGGCCTAGATACTTGCCCATACTATCCCACACACCCTGCCACTCATGACTGTCCAGCCTCAGGGAAAATCTCTTGGTGGTCCTCCTACATCGTCGTCTAACCCTAGACCAGATTTGAACCCGATACTGCTTAACTTTCGAGATCAGACCAAATAGGGTGTTCCCAGGGTGGGATCGCCGTGGGTAAAACACACTCTGTATGTGTGCCAACATGCTGATCCCCAGCACAATCAGCAGGCAGGTCTCAAGGGTATTCAAAGGCCATCCAAAACCTTCAGAACTCTCAACTGCTGTTGCAAATAGGCTGGTGGGGGAACGGGGGGTGAAAGAGAATGCCTCCTTCATAGGTTGATGCCCCGAGGAGAAAAAAAAAGATATGCAATTGGTAAAATATTTCATTATATACCTCCCAAAGTATAGAAGTGATGTCCACGCTGGGAACACAAGCCAGACCAGTTTCATGATCAATGAGTCTATTGTATTACAAGTCATTACCATGAAGTACAGTGAAACAAGAACCTTAGCCCAGGCCCCCTAGCCGATAAACACTAAAACAGCAAATACTGGCTGTAAGTAAGGTACAACATGCTGAAACTCTGAGATCAAGCGCAACGACTCTGAGAGCCAATAAATCACCATTGTGACGAGTAGTAACAATGAATGGTTATCACAAATATGATTAGACACACTCTGGTCAGGTCTGTCGTTATCTCAACCCTTCGTGCCACACGTTGGGTGCCACAAAGAACTGCCACGGTTTGAGCCCAGCCGGTAACTTGGAACCACGCAGCCGCCCGCTCACTCCCCTCCTTCTTCCTCCCCCTGCTCCCAGAGGGATGGGGAGGAGAATTGGAAGAATGTAACTCCCACGGGTTGAAATAAGAACAGTCCAGTAACTAAGGTATAAGACAAAACCACTACTGCTACCACCAGTGATAATAATAAGGGAAATAACAAGGGGAGAGGATACAATTGCTCACCACCCGCCGACCGATACCCAGCCCGACCCAAGCAGTGATCTGGGCCTTCCGGGTAACTCCCCACAGTTTATATACTGGGCATGACGTGCCATGGTATGGAATACCCCTTTGGCTAGTTTGGGTCAGGTGTCCTGTCTCTGCTTCCTCCCGGCTTCCCCTCCTCCCTGGCAAAGCATGAGACTGAGAAAGTCCTTGGTTGGAATAAACATTACTTAGCAACAACTAAAAACATCGGTGTTATCAGCGTTGTTCCCAGGCTGAAAGTTAAAAAACACAGCACTGCACCAGCTACTAAGAAGGAGAAAAATGACTGCTATAGCTGAACCCAGGACAGTATCCACCCCTTATTCCATACCATTCACGTCATGCTCAGATCCCACATCTCTCAACACACCATCGCCCCTGTCCCATATATGCACACATATATACACCCACACACAAAGAGAAAGATATCATTCCCTAGTCCATGGACCAATCCCTGTAAAATTGCTGAATTCATCCAGTCCATGATGTCAGGCTCCATCTCTTGTCCCTCTTGCCTCTTCAGGGCAGGAGGGACGGTGTGGAGTGTTGGGTTGTTGCCTGCTGATGACACCGGCAAACTCGTCTGGTCACTGCTGAGCTCGTCTGGTTTCCTCAAAATTCATTCTTTGTTGAGGTGATGATCGGAGGGAAGTCAGGGTCAGTTGCTGGTGACCTGAAGATATCTAGCTGGTGGGCTATAAAAGTGTTATAGAGCAGGCAACAGCATACAATTGAGTTCATTGGCTGTTTTCCCCCAAGACGAAATCCCCTTGAGGTACACATCGGACTTCCCCATCTTCCCGCATTACCCACCAAGTATATCCAGGTCCCTGAGCAAAAGCAACCCCACGAGTGGGTTTGCCTTTACCTGAAGCAGGAATAACCCAGACTGTCTTCCCCAGGAGATTCTTTATGTGCACCACAGGAACTTTATCCCCCTCTACAGTATGTAAAAGGTCTGATTGTGCTGGCCAGCCCTGTTGGCAGATCCCCTAGTGTTGACCAACCAGGTGGCTTTTGGTAAATGTATATCCCAGTGTTTGAAAGTCCCACCACCCATTGCTCTCAGTGTAGTTTTTAACAGCCCATTGTACCGTTTGATTTTCCCAGAGGCTGGTGCATGGTAGGGGATGTGATATACCCACTCAATGCCATGCTCTTTGGCCCAAGTGTCTATGAGGTTGTTCCGGAAATGAGTCCCACTGTCTGACTCAATTCTCTCTGGGGTGCCAGGTTGCCACAAAACTTGTTTCTCAAGGCCCAGGTTCGTGTTCCGGGCAGTGGTGTGGGGCAGAGCATAGGTTTCCAGCCATCCGGTGGTTGCTTCCACCATGGTAAGCACATGGCGCTTGCCTTGGCAGGTCGGTGGGAGTTTGATATTGCTTCCGGTGCACTGTTGTGGTCGCGATTAGCACTTCTTGTTCTTCGACAAGCAACCCCACAACAGAAGGATCCTCTGAGAGACCAGGCAAGGTGGACAGCTGCTTAATTTCCTCTGTCTCCAAGGCAGTGATACCAAAAGACCATCTATACCCTTTTGGGTCTTTGAAGTACCCTCTCCTGAGATAGTCTATGCCAAGGATGCATGGAGCCCCTGGACCAGTCACAATGGGGTGCATTTGCCACTTCCTCCCAGTCAGGCTGATTTCAGCCTCCAGTACAGTCAACTCTTGGGATCCTCCTGTGATTCGATCTGGGCCTTCCGGCTGACTCTCCCCAGGTTATATACTGGGCAGGCTGTGTATGGAATATCCCTTTGGCTACTTTGGGTCAGGTGTCCTGTCTCTGCTTCCTCCTGGCTTCTTGTGCCCCTGCTCAATGGCAGAGCATGATAGACTGAAAAGTCCTTAATTGGAGTAAGCATTACTTAGCAACAACTAAAAACATTGGTTTGTTGTTAGCACTGTTCTCAGGCTAAAGTCGAAAACACAGCACTGCACCAGCTACTAGAAATGAGAAAAATTATTGTTACAGCTGAACCCAGGACAGCTATGAATCATCCTTCTCAGAACCTTTCAAGCAATTACGCTAGTTAATTAGTATATTGTAAGGTAAGTAGTAATTTTAGGTTAGTGTTAGGAGAACATTCTTTCTGTTCAGTTTCTTTTAAAGTTTCATTAATTTTTTTAAAAGTATATTATCATGATTAACATTCCCTAAGCATTGATGAAATGTATTGCTTTTTATTCTTGTCTTTAGGATCTTATCTTGGCCTGCTGCATTGGAAATTCAAATTAAAATGTATATACCACACTCTCATGCATTTATAATTTACATAATGACTGCTGGTAAGTCCTAAAAGCATTACATACCTTCCCAAAATTATTTATCACTAAGTATACAACATAATGTATAGCAGTTTCCTTCTCATATCTTATGATGGTTGTAAGAAGTTGCTTCTGGAATGTTGTACTTAGCAATTATATGACTTTACTACTTCTGATTTTTTAATTATTATTTTAAATTATTTCAACATGTATGGTTTGAAAATTCTGGGTTTTAAAACAATAACTGCCAAACCTAGTAACATTTTCTACTTCTTGATGGTAATTTAATCGGAACTGATATTCCATTTATTGCTCTGAATAATTTTGTGTTTACCATTAAAGCATTGTTTCCTCTTCTTCGTGGTGCTGTCCTGTAGTATTCAGTTTGCAATGGAATTGGAAGCAGGGCTGCATTTTCTTCATCTTGAATCTGAAAATAATTTTAGAGTTCGTTCAGAAGAATGTTTTCAAGACTGGACTTAGAATTTGTTTCTTGAAGATCTCAATATGACTTCATTCTATTTTTGTTGTAGTTAATTCTATCACTGAGAAAATAGCATGTGAGACTTTATTCTTCTATTATTATATGAGGAATCCTATAAGGCATTTATAAGTCAGTGTTCACAAACTAGTACTGTAGACAACTTTTCTTGCTGTAGTTAAACTTTATTCTTCCTTTGGTGGTTGTGGCTTTATTTTGTTTTCTGTTTGGGTATTTTTTTTCTAATTTTGGGGGAGGGGGGGTGTTGTGAAATAAATACACAATGCAGTTTAGCCTTCAATTAACACAATGAATCTATTTATAACTTAAATACCTGGTTCATATCTCTAAGCACATTTAATTATTGTGCTAAACTTATTTTTTTCACACTAAATCAATTCTGAAATGCTTTATCTTCTGCTAGATGTGCAATGTAGGTCAATTCATATACGGTAATTTTGGAAAGAGCTTATTTTTTTGTCCTATTTAGTAGCATGGGAACAAGAGAGGAAAGAGTCCATAATTTTAATTAAGATGCTTATAAATGTTGGGGATTAAGTTAATTGCTTTAGCGCATAGTTAAACCTTAATATTCAGTTCTGGCACACTGCTGCATGAAGCTGTCAAGTGGAAATTCCAACTGGAAAATTAAATATACAGTTGCTTAACATAATGAATGTAATGTTGTCCTGGGTTCAGCTGTAACAGTTGTTTTTCTCCTTTTGAGTAGCTGGTGCAGTGCTGTGTTTTCGACTTTAGTCTGAGAACAGTGCTGATAACACACCAATGTTTTGAGTTGTTGCTAAGTAATGCTTACTCCAATTAAGGACTTTTCAGTCTATCATGCTCTGCCAGTGAGGAGGGGCACGGGAAGCCAGGAGGAAGCAGAAACAGGACACCTGACCCAAACTAGCCAAAGGGGTATTCCATACCACAGCACACCATGCCCAGTATATAAACTGGGGGGAGTTACCCAGAAGGCCCAGATCGCTGCTCGGGTCGGGCTGGGTATCAGTCGGTGGGCGGTGAGCAATTGGATTGTGCATCACTTCTGTTTATTGTTTTTTTTTTTTCCCTTTCCCCTTTTACTTTTATATTCTCTCCCCTTGTTATTTCCCTTATTATTATTAGTGATAGTAGTAGCAGTTTTGTATTGTACCTTAGTTATTGGACTGTTCTTATCTCAACCATTGGGATTTACATTCTTTCGATTTTCCTCCCCATCCCTCCAGGAGCTGGGGGGGGGAATAAGGGGGGGAGTGAGCGAGCAGTTGCGTGGTTCTGAGTTACCAGCTGGGCTTAAACCACAACAATAGGTCAGGGGCTTCAGTTAGATTTTGTTAACTTTCTAATGGAACTTTTTTTGTACATAGAAAATTGTCAGTTCCACAAAGTGAAATTCAATGCCTAGACTTGAACTGTAAATCTCAAGACACTGGGTGCCATCCTCCCCAGTTTCCTCAAGCAGTTTTATTATCAGTACTTCTGAAATCTACTACTCATAAAGATGAGCAAAAATGGACATAATCACATGCTGTTAGAGCATCTCATGCCTGCTGCATGTAAATGGTCTTTATTTTCAGTCACTTAAAAAAATCAACACAAGAATTAAACTCACATTTTGATGAACTGCAGGCTAATTATGTCATTTCCACACTGGTGATACTTTTATTTATTTATAAACATACTTGCCCTGATGGTTTCTGCTCTAAAAATGACTGAACTTCCCTATTAGCAGCACATTGGAATATAACAAATCCGTCAGAAGTCATAGCGGTTGAATCATCAGATCGGTTACTTTCAGAACTCTTAGCTAATACACTCAGAAAAATCTCAATATGCACTATATAGTAGCAGGACAGTGATATGACCACTGTCTAGAACGACTTTGTTTATTCCAGTGACATTGCATACATATTACTGATGTCCTAATGACTTTCAAAATGAGCTTGTGAATCATTTTATGGTAAGAAACAAAAAAGCTTCTGATTACTTCCCAGAGATCATAGAACTAAGTCTTAGAAATGTTTAAAAGAATCACTTAAATAAATAATTAACTATTTTCTATAGGTTTTTCTATGCATTCCATTCTGAAGGTAGCCAACAAAGTTATATAGCTCTAGTATAAATTTTAAAACGTTTTAGATTAAAAAGAGAAAAATTCTTTTCTAAGCAGATGACATAAAGCTGTTGTCCACAAACAAGACATTGCTTATGCTGTTACCTATAACACTCAAGTCTTATTTTGAGCTGTAATGAGTATTTGTATCCCAATACTATGGAAAGGATTTCTTCAACAAAACGTAACAAATCTCTCCTATTTTTCCATATCTTCAATAGTTCATAAAACTTTTTAATATATAATCATTGCAAGGTGTTCAGAAACACCCTTGTCAATTTGAAACTTCTGTTCCATAAGCCATCAATTTAAATAAAAGTAATGGTGATAAAATTCAAGTTGGGATTAATGACCAAAACCATATTGCCAACACTGGTATAGTTTTCATGTACGCATTTAAATGTTATTTACCCTACACCACTTCTGAATGAGGGAAGGAAAATAGCCAGTTAGGAACAACAGGTATAGATTTGTTCAACTCGCTGATGGGGTGTGGGGCTGGGAAAGCTTTATTTCAACATTTCTTAAGGCCCATGGAGATGCACAGCAGAAAGCTGATATATTGTTGCCATAGAGACAGCACAATCATCTAATTGATTTCTTCAGTGGTAACAGAATTCTTCTTGAAACAATATCTAAAGGAAGCCACATAGGAATGCAAAGGCTTCCTAACACACCCTTTCTTTTAAAATAAACTTAAGTATTGATTTTATGCAAACCTAAAAGAGCTGTGACACCAACGCCTGGATTTCTCCTGAAAGGCACAGAGCTGCAAGTTTCTGTTAATGCTGCTAAATAACAATCAAGACAATCCTATTAAGTTCCACTTAAAAGCTGCAAAATAGCAAGTTAGGAGATGCAAACTTCTTCAAACAACTGGTTTAAAAGGCCCAATCTTCTAAGAAAACACAAGCCCAGTTCCTAACTTTTCCAGTTACTCATTGGAAATTATTCATTACCAGTCAAAAGAAAATAGTTCAAAAAGAAAATGTTGAGAGTGGCTTTCATATTCATCACAAAGCTAAGAATAATGCATTTATTTTGACATTTATAATCCAACTCTCATCCTAAAAATAATTTCTGCTCTTTTGAGCACATTCTTTGACAACTAAGAAAAATCTCTAAATCAGGGAAAGAGTTCTAATTCAAGTATCCTCCCTTTGACGCTTTTTTTCTTTTTCAAAGAACACCCAACCCACAACACTATCGATCAAGTTCTTCCTTACAAAAGTCAAAGACTGAATGTATGCAAAGTTCAGTTTGGCAAAAGTCACAGAATATGTACAGACCCATATTTTTAGTTGTTTTAAAAAAATAATAAAAGAAAGGTCATCCTGTTCAATAATGAAGCTTTCACTAACCCAGAGTCACACCAATTGGTGTCCTTGAATACACAATCCTAATCGCTCTCAGAAGCCAAAGCTTTCTTTTTCTTTATCAGATACAAAGCAGTATCAAGAAAACTGAACAGAATGTGAACTGTCCTGCTCTAGGGTCCAGTAGTGTATTTAACAAATAACTTGTTTTCAAAAGACAGATTCAAAGTTCTTTGGTGTCTTGCCCAATATTAGAGACATTGCTACTTTATCACTTTTTGTTTACAGACTGGATCTTCTGAGTCAGTAGACATCCGTTCTTTTGCTATGTTTTGATTTCAGCATTCATACCCAAAACAGTCATACAAAAATAATCCTTTGCATAGTCCTTACTAATAATTTAAATATGCCATTAAAATAATCATTTTTATCCCAGTATTTGCTAGCTTGTCCCATTCTAGAAATTCCAGGGCTAGCAGAAACTTTAATAATGAAAATTGGGCCCCTTTACTGCAATCTCATCTCACAAGACTTCAGTCAACTTCTATTTGCTGAAGAGTGGCCTTAGCCACTCAACACAAAAAAATGCAATACAGAGAACATCACTTGCACAGATGCTTATATTGCTACCTGAAGTCACCTCTGCCTTATATCTCTTCATGAATCTCTTCCCCCAATAAGCATACCATATATTTTCCTTAATATATAGCTTAATAGCCTTACACTTTGCACTTCCTGTGCTTTTGATTTCACGTGTTGTCTAACCTTCCCATTACAATTAATTTCCTAGATAAATGGGAGCTGAATTATTTTTATAAGTTTACCCCAAACTTGCACATTTTCCTTTTGCCATCCCTTACTGGAACAGATCTTACTTCTCTCATCATCAACCTGTCACTTCATCTATTAGACTAAATGTAGCTTAAATTCTACAGACACTACTTAAAACCTTTGGTTTGTATTTCTGTACAGCACAGAATTCTGTAATACAGATTATAATAATAAATATCAAAGTGTACTAAACAAAGGAGACTATAACTGTTCCAAGAAACAATTACCCTATTTCTCATGTCAAATAACAGGCTTTTTGTTTTCTCAGCTCTCATCAAATGTCTACTTCCCCTATAAAATAACACTTTAAAAATTAGATGCAGAGTGCCACAGAATGTTTAAAGATACACATGGAAATGAGAAAATATTCATGTGTTTGCAGTTCCAGTTAAAACATGAGCCTTATGCCTCTTTAAGAATGGAAGTAGATGCACAATGAGCAAGTTATGAAATTCATGTTAATAAACAAACCCTTAGCTTACCCGCCTATCACTATCTGTGGCTTACTTGAATCACTTGTGACACCAAAGACGTCAGGAATCAAGTCTCTATTAAAGCTGAAAATGCAAAACTATTTCAGTATCACTTTAGTTGAAATTAACTGTTCTTAAGTTGACCTGTATTTGGTTAGCATTTTCCCTCCAAGTAATGATGAATTTTCAGCTGTGTAGCCTTTTCTGAATTTTGGCTCTTGTCTGAGCTGCTGGTAGCTGTATGCTTCTTTCAGTATTTTACACTATGCAATGCATTTGATTTTCCAGCTGTATTCCACCCCCCTCTTCTGTTTGGCATTTAACAAAGAAGGAAGTGCACTGTGAAAGGGATTATTTGCTCAGTCTGATAAGTCAGTAGGGTTTTTGCTTTACAAAAGTCACCAAAACCTGAATGGCTATTTTTCTGCATAAAACAAAGTACTAAAATTAAAAAAAAAAAAAAAAAAAGAAAAAAAAAGAGGCCAAAAAAGAAAAAAAAAAGCTTATTTAATTACTATTGCTAGGATGATGTAATAGACAAGATTTGTAAAGATAGCATATGTTTTGTCATCTTTTGTTACACCACTTGACATTACACAAACAATGCTACTCTTAAAAGATAAAGAGCATGTGTTTTAAATTTTAGCATTAAAATATGTTTAAGTTGCTCTTAGTCACCATTGGAAATGTTTTCTAAAAAAGTAGGTCATACTTACTCCATTACTAGAGGCTCATCATGAAAAGTCTTATTTAACATAGTTTTATGGTTAAGATCTGAAAACAGAAAATATTAATTTGATTCAGTTACCAATATCTTATTACATTTGTGTTTTTAACTTAGATGTAATTCTTCTATTAATTTACAACCATCAATTTTATCATTAAAAATTAAATCAGCCACCACTGGACATAAACAACTAAAAATGACTTCCTGAAATTGTTCAGGACAGGTGAGTTACAGTTAAAATGCTGAAGCTTCTGTCTCCACTAAACTCTTCAACAAATTATTCTAAATAGCTCTTAGTGAAACCTATTTCTACATATGACTGCAATCACATAGATAGATGAAACTGAAATAGTTGGGCTGAAGACAGTCTAAAAATTTAACACTGCACATAAGGCCTCTGTTTAAGGTTTTGTCACTGTAAAAAACATACTTAATCATATACACTGAGTGTTTGAAATAAGGATTAAAGGTAGAGTGCCTAAATGGGAAGTGAAGATTTTAAGTCCTATTCAGGTTATATCACCTCTGAGTTCACTTTTACTTGTAATCCAAACTCCCTGCCACATCATCCATGTTTCTCTTCTCTCCAGTTTCCACATTTTATGACAGTACCCTCTATTGACTTGTCTGTCACACCATTACCCAAGTAGGCACCACATACCTTCCCAGTAACCTCACTACATACCAACCATTGCCTGAATTTTTAACCTCTGACTCCTTTTCTAAGCACCATATGCTCATTTGTGCCTCTCCCAATATTTGATTATCCAGAAGCAAGACAGCATAAATTAATCCAAATCCTTCACATTCTTTCCAATGCTACAGATAACTCCTATTCTCTTAATACCTGATCCAGTGCACTTTCCCAGGGTGCTTTTTTCACCTCTGATTAAAGCCAGAAGCAATGGTATCTAATGCCATCGCTTGCCTGACCTGTAACTATTTTATAACACAGTTGTTTATATTAGTGATTATTCTTCAGTAGATTTTGTGGACTTAAGAGTATCTTCTTTTGTTTTTCTGTCCTCCTTCAAGACCAGAACTCTTCCCAAAACTCTTTGCTAGCAAAGTTGACAGAAAACAGGAGATTTCAAGAGTTCACACAGTCCATGACTCTATCCTAAGACAGAATCAGCTATACCTAGGTATTCAGGTATGATATTTTTAAAGTTCATACACTAAACTTTACAGCAGGTTCTCAGCACATTTTAAATTCAAGATAAGTCTTCTGAGATAATCTTTCTGAGGCTGACAGCCCTATGGGGAAGCCACAAGAAGTAGCTCTTCAGTTAGTAGGTTACTGTCAAACTATAATAGTTTGGTTATGTCTCTTGCTCGATAGAGTTGAAAGAGTTTAGCTTTATTCTCTTTCATTAATTATTGAATACAGTTTAATAGCAAGATAATATATAGGTATGAAGCTGGATAGCTACTAATCCCTATTTTAGTTGTAAAAACAACTGCTATGCTGCAAAATGAGTTTTAACTTTCTGACAATACTTTGAATTATTAGGAAGTCTATCAATCTTATTAATAAGCAGTTTCAGCAACTCACCTAATGTTTGGTTGTGCCCCCATAAAATAAACACTGAAAGTTCACCTCTGCTATGATTTTGTGCCCAAGTAGTCAGGAGGACATCCATTTGCGAATCACCATCATAATCTCCAGGAACTACACTGGTTATGATAACACTGAGAGACCTAGAATTAAAAACAAACAAAAAACCCACATGGAAATAATTGTACAAATGTATGCATGAAAATTGAAATTGTATTTGTGTGTTCTAAGGCTTGCCTTTTCATCCCAATTATTATTAGTTGTTCCAATAAAGCCTTTATAAAAACCCAGGTTGTATCCATTGCAAAAGGAACTTTAAATCAATCATTCTGCAGGCTGTCTTCCTCTAAGGAAGGATGACATTAACTCTAAACTTCAGCTAACAGGCATTCTTCAGCCATATCCTGTTTGGTAATGCTATCTAGACTTCATTAAACCTTCATTTGTTGTAGAACCAGTCATCAAAAATGTGTTTTGGTTGCATTCCAAGAGCAAGACCATAATGCAACAGGAGCAGTTTAAGCAGCAGGAGTCAGACAGGTAGCCAAATCTTTTTAAAGACAATGTCATCTCCTCCTATCTTCTGCCACGTCTTGCCTCTGCTCCCTACATTTGTTTGTTCTATCTTTTTTTTTACTTGGTTACCTACTCAGACTGCCTTACACAGACAAACATGGATCATTCTGTTAAGAATTAAAAGCAGATAATTTCTAAACCACTAATCAAATTAGCTCCTTCCAAGACAGGAAGGAATAAGGAAAAGTAAAAATATATAGAACTATAGAAGATGAAACTGCGCTATAAGAGCAGTTTAACTTTTAATAGACAAAATACTATTAGTAAGCATTATTCATAAGCGATAACATATCCTGTAATACTATTATGGTTAAAATTATACATATGTATATAAATGCACAGATTGTTTTACATTCATTAAAAAATGATGCTTTTATTAAAGCCATATTTAAACTTTACAAGGGAACAGGTCTCCACACAGAAATATCAGAACACCATTCTCCATATCTCTTTCTAAAGGAGATGATATTGCCTGGATTCCATTAGTAACTAGAGCAACTAGAAGAATTTCCCTGAAAACATATCTTGAGACAGAGACTAATACTATCTGCCAAAAAGACTTAACCTATGACACGGAACAATAGTTTACTAGGAAATAAAGTACTGAAAAAACAGGTCAACTGCAAAAATATTCCAAGATATCGGTATTTTTAATAGTAATGAGAGGACCAAAAAAGAAAGCATAGAAGTTCCATAAAGGTGTGGGAAGTTACACTTACTAGTTAATAATATGAATGACAAACTTGTCTCCACAAATTCTGTCACCTGACCCACAAAATCCAAACAAATCAAGTCAAAAACCTATCAGGAAATTAAACAGGAAACTGATCAAAGAACTGGAGCTCTAACGGAAGTTAAACACAGTCAAACAGATAACGTCAGCACAGACAATTCTAGTCATGTTTCCACCGACTGCAGAAATGCATGTTCAAGAAAAACAGACACTTCCATTATTGCACCACTGAATATCAATACTTAGTTCATTGGCAACTTAACACGGGGCTTAAAGTAGGGTTCGTTTTGGTCAGCTGTCCTGGGTTCAGCTATAGCAGTCATTTTTCTCCTTCTTAGTAGCTGGTGCAGTGCTCTGTTTTTGACTTTCAGCCTGGGAACAACGCTGATAACACCGATGTTTTTAGTTGTTGCTAAGCAATGTTTACTCCGACCAAGGACTTTCTCAGTCTCATGCTCTGCCAGGGAGGAGGGGAAGCTGGGAGGAAGCAGAGACAGGACACCTGACCCAAGCTGGCCAAAGGGGTATTCCATACCACAGCAAGTCATGCCCAGTATATAAACTGAGGGCAGCTACCCGGAAGGCCCAGATCACTGCTCGGGTCAGGCTGGGTATTGGTTGGCGGGTGGTGAGCAATTGTATCCTCTCCCCTTGATATTTCCCTTATCATTATTACGATTATTATTAGTGGTAGTAGTAGTGGTTTTGTATTATACCTTAGTTACTGGACTGCTCTTAGCCCGTGGGAGTTACATTCTTCCGATTCTCCTCCCCATCCCTCCGGGAGCAGGGGGAGGAGGAAAGGGGGGAGTGAGTGAGTGGCTGCGTGGTTCCGAGTTACCGGCTGGGCTTAAACCACAACAGTTCCTTGTGGTGCCCAAGGTCGGGCACGAAGGGTTGAGATAACGACAGATCTGACCAGAGTGTGTCTACTAATATTTGTGATAACCATTCATTGTTACTACTTGTCACAATGTTGATTTATTTCCTCTCAGAGTTGTTGCGCTTGATCTCAGAGTTTCATCATGTCTTACCTTACTTACAGTCAGTATTTGCTGTTTTCGTGTTTATCGGATGGGGGGCCTCGGCTAAGGTTATTGTTTCACTGTACTTCATGGTAATGACTTGTAATACAATAGACTCATTGATCATGAAACTGGTCGGGCTTGAGTTCCCAGCGTCATCATCACCTTTATACTTTGGGAGGTATATAATGGAATTTTTTCGCAATTACATAAAATTTATTTTCTCCTCAGGGGGTCAACCTAAGAAGGAGGCATTCCCTTACACCCCCCGTTCCCCCACCAGGCTATTTACAACAGCATTTGAGAGCTCTAAAGGTTTTACGTGGCCTCTGAATAACCTTGAGACCTGCCTGCTGATTGTGCTGGGGATCAGCATGTTGGCAAACATACGGAGTGTGTTTTACCCACGGCCATTCCGTCCTGGGAACGCCCGATTTTGTATGATCTCGAAAGTTAAGCAGTATCGGGTTCGAATCTGGTCTAGGGTTAGACAACGATACAGGAGGACCACCAAGAGATTTTCCCTGAGGCTGGACAGTCATGAGTGGCAGGGTGTGTGGGACAGTATGGGCAAGTATCTAGGCCAGTGGGCCCCTCCACTGCTTTGGAACTTCACCACTGAACAAGTGCAACATCTGGAAAAACTAGTAAAACACTTAAACGAGGTGTGCTGTCATTCTGGTTATACCAGAGAGGGACAAATCATGGCAATGTGCTGCGGCTTGGCCTACACCTACAGAGCCCTGTTCAACAATATCCAGCACCTTCAAAAGGAAAAAATGTCTCTGGATCTGATGGCAAAGCAACAGACAACGCAGCTACTTCAACTCCAAATACAGCAGCTACACCAACCCCAGTGACAAGCACAACAGACACTCAAACCCTTACCACAATAGACAACGCAGCTGTTGGGGTTACTCAACCGCTAAGCACAGCAGCTGCACCGACCCCCAAGCACAACAGCTGCACCAACCCCGGCAACAGACAGTGCAGCCACTCCAACCACAGTGATAGACATTGCAGCTAAACCAAATGGCTCTCAGCCTTTGGAGGTGGCTCCTGGCAGCTGTGAAGGAAAGGTTTCCCTACAAAGACGAAATTAGGAGTCACTCAGCCAACTGGACCACAATAGAGAAAGGCATCCAGTCCCTGAGGGAATCAGACATTCTAGAGATGATCTATTGTAGGCCGGATGCCAGAAACACATCCGTAGATCCAGATGAAACTGAATGTCCATGATCCATGTAGCAGAAAATTACATGGAGTGCACCATCATCATATGCCCACACACTGGCATGAATGACCTGGAATGACCTAGCCCCACCAACAGTGGATTACCTGATTCGTCAACTCCGAGAGTTTGAAGACAATCTCACCCCTTCCATCATTTCAGCTGTGGAAAAACTGTCCCAGGAGTTCAAACAATTGAGAGACGATTTATCCGATCTATCCAGCTCCCCACGTGTACTAACCCATGTCTCAGCTACTAACAGAAGGCTGAATTGCCAAGGTGAGTATCTCCAGAGAGGACGCCTTTAACACCGGAGCGGGGGGAAGCACAGCGTCCCGGAGCCTCAGTTCGGAGCGGCAAGAGAGACCGAGGGAGCCTCAAGTCCTCGACAGGACTTGCCCAGGAGCCGGCAGCTCAGCTGACGCGAGCAGCTGACTCACAGGGGGCGGCGCCAGGAGTGACGGCACCAGCCCTCAGTGGGTAAAACCCATCCCAGGGAGCGCGAGCGACCAGGAGCGCGGCGAACAGGGCGGGCAGTCAGGGCGTGGCACGGCAGTTCGCGCAGGCAGGGCGAGCGGGCAGCGAGCGGGCAGCGAGCGGGATGGCGAGCACTCGCCTTAGGAGCAGGGCCCGCTGTGGGAGCTCTGCCCCGGCGGTGGCCAGCGTAGGCACCCAGACAGAGCCGATGAGAGGGGAGGCTGCGGCGCAGACCTCGGAGTGTAGAAAGTGCCTCGACTGGTCTCGTGAGGCGGGGGTGCACGATGGACAGGGCTGCACTCGGTGCGCTCTGGTGGAGGTCCTCCTGCAGCAGGTGGCTGAGCTGCGGGAGGCTGTTGGAGAGCTAAAAGATGCCAGGGAAGCTGAGAGGAAGCTGGGCTGCTTGCTCCAGGCTCAAACTGCGCAGTGGCTGCAAACGTCCAGCATTGCTCGTATAGGAAAGAAGGAGGGCAGCAACCCAGGAAGCTGGGAATTAGTCACGAGAAAAACGAACAAAAAAAGGAGGAAGAGGACAATTAACGACAAGGGGCTTCCTCCTAAATCTGATGTCCCCACCCAGAACCGCTTCGCGGTTCTGCAGGAGGCTAATGAGAAAGCACCCACCACACCTAATGAGCACCCTGCTGATGCACCAGTAAAGAGGATCGCTACTGGTGCCTCCAGGAAGAAGCGGAGGGTCATAGTAGTAGGGGACTCTACTTTGAAAGGCACAGAGGCACCCATCTGCCAGCCTGATCCAGTCTCGAGGGAGGTGTGTTGCCTGCCAGGAGCTCGGATCAGGGATGTTGCTGAGAGGCTGCCTGCTCTAGTAAGTCCTGCTGACTATTACCCCCTTGTAGTGGTCCATGTGGGTGCTAGAGATATAGACAGCAGTTGCCTGGAGGACATTAAGAAGGACTACAGAGCCCTGGGAGAGGTGGTTAGGGGCTCTGGAGCTCAGATAGTTTTTTCATCGATTCTCCAGGGCAAAGGGGAGGACCTTAAAAAAGCTAGGCGTGTCTGGCAGGTTAATAAATGGTTAGAAAGCTGGTGCCATAGTCAGGGGTTTGGCTATTTAGAACATGGGGCTCCATTTGGGAGGCCAGATCTACTGGAGGCTGGTGGAGCTGGTCTGACAAAGAAGGGGAAGAGCTGTTTTGGTAGGAGGCTTGCCAGGCTGGTCAGGAAAGCTTTAAACTAGATGTGTTGGGGGAGGGGAGCATTGATCCATCCCAACATTCCTGGTCAGTTGCCAGCACCTGTAATAAGTGCTTGGAGGGATGTAGAGATGTTCCAGCTGCCCCAGCCATTGAGTCGGCTTCATTTGGAGCTCGGCTAAGGTGCCTCTATACAAACGCCCGTAGTATGGGGAACAAGCAAGAGGAATTAGAGATGTGTGCAAGGCTACGGGAATATGATGTCATTGGTATCACAGAAACATGGTGGGATGGCTCCTATGACTGGAATGTTGGAATGGAAGGTTACAGGCTGTTTAGAAAAGACAGGCCAGGCAGACGGGGAGGGGGCGTTGCTATCTATGTCAGTGATAGGCTAGAGAGTATGGAACTCTGTCTGGGGACGGGTGATGAGGTAACAGAGTGTTTGTGGGTCAGGATCAAAGGGAAAACAGCAACAGGGGACATTACGGTGGGGATCTGTTACAGGCCGCCTGATCAAGAGGACTCTGTGGATGAAGCGCTCTACAGACAGATAGGAGCAGCCTCACGCTCGCAGGCCCTGGTCCTCATGGGGGACTTCAACCATCCTGACATCTGTTGGAGGGACGGTACGGCCCGGCACAAGCAATCCAGGAGGTTCCTCGATTGTGTGGAAGACAACTTCCTCTTTCAAGCAGTAGAGGAGCCGACGAGGAGAGGTGCCATGCTGGACCTTGTGCTCACCAACAGGGAGGGACTGGTTGGAAATGTAACGCTCCAGGGCAGCCTTGGCTCTAGTGATCACGAGATGGTTGAGTTTGAGATCCTCAGGATGGTGAGAAGAGCGTGCAGCAAGCTCACTGCCCTGGACTTCAAGAAAGCAGACTTTGGCCTCTTCAGGAACCTCCTTAGTAAGGTTTCATGGGATACAGTCCTAGAGGGCAGGGGGGCCCAAGACTGCTGGTTGGTATTCAAGGATCACCTGCTACGTGCTCAAGAGTGTTGCATCCCGACTAGAAGAAAGTGCAGCAGGAGGGCCAGGAGACCTCCATGGATGGACAAGGAGCTGCTGAGGAAACTTAGAGGGAAAAAAGAAGCTTATAGAAGGTGGAAGCGAGGACAGGCGGCCTGGGAAGAATACAGGAACATTGCCCGAGAAGCTAGGGACCAGGTTAGGAAAGCTAAGGCCCAGCTAGAATTAAGTTTGGCAAGGGATGTAAAAGATAACAGGAAAGGATTCTATAAATATGTAGCAAATAAAAGACAGGCTAGGGACAATGTAGGCACTCTCCAGAAGCTATCAGGAGAACTGGCTACCATGGATTTGGAGAATGCTGAGGTTCTTAATGACTTCTTTGCCTCAGTCTTCACCAGCAAATGCTCTGACCACACAACCCAAGTCTTGGAAAGCAAATGCAGGGACTGTGAGAACGAAGACCTTAGGCCCACTGTAGGAGAGGATCAGGTTCGAGACCATCTTAAGAACCTGAACGTGCACAAGTCCATGGGACCTGATGAAATCCATCCACGGGTCCTGAAGGAGCTGGCGAATGAAGTTGCTAAGCCACTGTCCATCATATTCGAAAAATCCTGGCAGTCAGGTGAAGTTCCCGATGACTGGAAGAAGGGTAATATAACCCCCATTTTCAAGAAGGGGAAGGTGGAAGACCCGGGGAACTACAGACCAGTCAGCCTCACCTCTGTGCCTGGCAAAATCTTGGAACAGTTTCTCCTGGAAAACATGCTAAGGCACATGAAAAACAACGAGGTGGTTGGTGACAGCCAACATGGCTTCACTAAGGGGAAATCCTGCCTGACCAATTTGGTGGCCTTCTATGATGGAGCCACGGAACTGATGGACAGGGGCAGAGCAGTTGATGTCATCTACCTGGACTTGTGCAAAGCATTCGACACTGTCCCACATGACATCCTTGTCTCTAAATTGGAGAGACATCAATTTGATAGATGGACCACTCGGTGGATAAAAAACTGGCTCGATGGCCGCACGCAAAGAGTTGTGGTAAATGGCTCGATGTCCAGTTGGAAACCTGTAACGAGTGGTGTCCCTCAGGGATCGGTGTTGGGACCGGTCCTGTTCAACATCTTTGTCGGTGACATGGACAGTGGGATTGAGTGCGCCCTCAGCAAGTTTGCCAACGACACCAAGCTGTGTGGTTCGGTTGATACGCTGGAGGGAAGGGATGCCATCCAGAGGGACCTTGACATGCTTGTGAGGTGGGCCAATGCCAAAATCATGAAGTTCAACCAAGCCAAGTGCAAGGTCCTACACCTGGGTCAGGGCAATCCCAGGCACTGCTACAGGTTGGGCAGAGAAGAGATTTAGAGCAGCCCTGTGGAGAAGGACTTGGGGGTGTTGGTTGACGAGAAGCTTAACATGAGCCGGCAGTGTGCGCTCGCAGCCCAGAAAGCCAACTGTATCCTGGGCTGCATCAAAAGAAGCATGACCAGCAGGTCAAAGGAGGTGATCCTGCCCCTCTACTCTGCTCTCGTAAGATCTCACTTGGAGTACTGTGTACAGTTCTGGTGTCCTCAACATAAAAAGGACATGGAGCTGTTGGAGCGAGTCCAGAGGAGGGCCACGAGGATGATAAGAGGGCTGGAGCACCTCCCGTATGAAGACAGGCTGAGAAAGTTGGGGCTGTTCAGCCTGGAGAAGAGAAGGCTGTGTGGAGACCTCATAGCAGCCTTCCAATATCTGAAGGGGGCCTATAAGGATGCTGGGGAGGGACTCTTCCTTAAGGACTGTAGTGGTAGGACAAGGGGTAATGGATTCAAACTTAAACAGGGGAAGTTTAGATTAGATATAAGGAGGAAGTTCTTTACAGTGAGGGTGGTGAGGCACTGGAATGGGTTGTCCAAGGAAGTTGTGAATGCTCCATCCCTGGCGGTGTTCAAAGCCAGGTTAGACAGAGCCTTGGGCGACATGGTTTAGTGCGAGGTGTCCCTGCCCATGGCAGGGGGGTTGGAACTATATGATCCTAAGGTCCTTTCTAACCCTAACTATTCTATGATTCTAGTATAATTAGTTCCCGGAAAACTCGTGAATATGTAAATACCTTCATGGAAAAGCTCTGAATAAGCATGAGTATGCTAAATATATAGGTGCTGCCAGCAAGTACTGGGTGTGCTCACCGTTGCAAAACAATTTGTGTGTGAACCCAGCGTGGCAATAAAAAATGCAGCTTTCTAAAACTCCAAATTGAGTCTTAGAGATTTTCTCCAATCAACTTTTAAGGTAACAGAACAAGTGTGAAATCCAGTAAAATACTTAAACAAGGTGTGCTGTAATCCTGGCTATACCAGAGAGGGACAACTCGATGCAACATATTGGGGCTTGGCCTACACCTACAGAGCCCTGCTCTTTAAGGAGAAGGAAAAAGACATCTCTGGATCTGATGGCAAAACAACAGACAACGCAACTACTCAAACCCCGACAACAGACAATGCAGCTGCTCCAACCCCAGTGAAAGAAAGTGCAGCCACTCCAGCTCCAGTGACAGACACTTCAGCCACTCCAACCACAGTGACAGACACTGCAGCTGAACCAAATGACCAATCCATACCAATACCAGTTGCCCCTATAAGCAAGGGAAAATGCAAACCACAAGTGACTCGTGTAGTGAATGAAGATGAAGACCAAATGCACGAACTAGAGGAGGTGACATCTGAACAAGAAGAATTACTACAGGAATTGGAGGAAGATGAAGAGGTAACTTCTCAATCCCTGACCTTGACTGAGCTGCGGAATATGCAAAAAGATTTCAGCCATCTTCCAAATGAGCACATCATCACCTGGTTGCTCCGATGTGGGACAATGCAGCTGACAGTCATGAACTAGAAGATAGGGAAGCCAAGCAGCTGGGATCACTTTATAGGGAAGGGGGAATTGACAAAGCGATTGCAAAAGAGAAATGAGCCCTCAGCCTTTGGAGGTGGCTCTTGGCAGCTGTGAAGGAAACGTATCCCTACAAGGACGATGTCATATGTCACCCAGGCAAGTGGACCAGGGTAGAGAGAGGCCTCCAGTACCTGAGGGAATTAGCCATTCTAGAGATGATCTGTCACAGGCCGGATGCCGGGAAACCACCTGCAGATCCAGATGAAGTCGAATGTACACGACCCATGTGGCAGAAACTTACACAGAGTGTGCCATCATCATATGCCCACTCATTGGCATTGATGAGCTGGAGGGAAACAGCAACACTAACAGTGGATGAAGTGAGTCACCGGCTCAGAGAGTTCGAAGACAATATCACCCCTTCCATCATTTCAGCTGTGGAAAAACTGTCCCAAGAAGTAAAACAATTGAGAGACGATTTACCCAGATCGCCATGTGTACCAAGGCCCATGTCAGCTATTAACAGAAGGCGCCCTACTGCCGAGGGGGAAGATATAGCAGGTACACGCCATGGGCCACCCTATGGTTTTATCTGCGGGATCACGGAGAACACATGAGGAAGTGGGATGGAAAACCTACCTCAGTTCCCGAGGAACAGGGGCTTGAATTAAAAAGGAAAACAACGGATAAAGATGATCCCAAGAAAGCTGCTGCTCCAGTCTTCAGTGAGCAGCTTCCCAGATGGAGTGGAAGAGCTGATGTTACTCCGACTCCTATGATAAGGAATTCTAATCCATTGATACAAGAAGTAAATGGAGAATCTTATGATCGCTATTGGAGGGGCCCTGCCTCCAGCCAGGTGGAGGAGAGGGACAATCGGGTTTACTGGACTGTGTGGATCAGATGGCCTGGCACATCAGTCCCACAGAAGTATAAGGCTCTAGTAGATACCGGTGCAGAGTGTACCCTGATGCCATCAAGCTATCAAGGGTTGGAAACCAAGTGTATTTGTGGAGTGACAGGAGGATCCGGGCAAGATGTGAAAAATGTGCTTATCACCGCAGCCAGGTAGAATGGTCCTACCTGGAGCCTCTGGCAGAAAGCTCCAGGGGAGACTCGAGGTCGACCCCTCGGCTTTTGGAGTCGGGGATACAGAGGATCCGACACCAGCTATACTGCAAATGAATAAGAGATACTGGCAGCCTATGAAGGGGTTCGAGCTGCTTCAGAAGTGATTGGCACTAAAGCAGAGCTCCTTCTGGCACCTCAGTTGATCGTGCTAGGCAGGATGTTCAAAGGCAGGGTCTCCTCCACACATCATGCAACCGATGCTACATGGACTAAATGGGCCGCATTAATTACACAACGAGCTCGAATAGTAAATCCCAGTCATCCAGGAATGCTAGAAGTCATCAAGGACTAGCCAGACGGCAAAGTTTTTGGAATGTCACCAGAGGAAGAGGTGACACATGCTGAAGAAGCCCCACCATATAAACAACTTTCAGAAAGTGAGAAGCAATATGCCTTGTTTACTGATGGGTCCTGCTGTATTTTGGGAAAGCATCAGAGATGGAAGGCAGCTGTGTGGAGTCCCCTGTGACAAGTTGCAGAAACTGCTGAAGGAGAGGGTGAATAGAGTCAGTTTGCAGAGGTGAAAGCCATCCAGATGGCCTTGGACATTGCTGAATGAGAAAAATGGCCAGTACTTTCTCTCTATACTGACTCATGGATGGTGACAAATGCCCTGTGGGGGTGGTTGCAGCAATGGAAGCAGAGCAACTGGCAACACAGAAGTAAACCCATCTGGGCTGCTGCATTGTGGCAAGATATTGCTGCCTGTGTGCAGAACCTGGTGGTGAAGGTACGCCACGTAGATGCTCATGTACCCAAGAGTCAGGCCACTGAGGAACACCAGAATAACCAACAGGTGGATTAAGCTGCTAAGATTGAAGTGCCTCAGATGGACTTAGATTGGCAACATAAGGGTGAATTATTTTTAGCCCAGTGGGCCCATGACACCTCAGGCCATCAAGGCAGAGATGCAACATATAGATGGGCTTGTGATCGAGGGGTGGACTTAACGATGGACACTATTGCCCAGGTTATTCACGAATGTGAAACGTGCTACAATTAAGCAAGCCAAGCAGTTAAAGCCTCTCTGGTATGGAGGACGATGGCTGAAGTACAAGTATGGGGAGGCCTGGCAGATTGACTATATCACACTCCCACCGACCTGCCAAGGCAAGCGCTATGTGCTCACCATGGTGGAAGCAACCACCATGATGGCTGGAAACATATGCTGTGCCCCACACCACTGCCCGGAACACTATCCTGGGCCTTGAGAAACAAGTCTTGTGGCGACACAGCACCCCAGAGAGAATTGAGTCAGAAAATGGGACTCATTTCCGGAACAACCTTATAGACACTTGGGCCAAAGAGCATGGCATTGAGTGGGTATATCACATCCCCTACCATGCACCAGCCTCTGGGAAAATCCAACAGTACAATGGGCTGTTAAAAACTCCACTGAGAGCAATGGGTGGTGGGAGTTTCATACACTGGGATACACATTTACCAAAAGCCACCTGGTTGGTCAACACAAGGGGATCTGCCAACAGGGCTGGCCCAGCCCAATCAGAATTTTTACGTACTGTAGAGGGGGATAAAGTTCCTGTGGTGCACATAAATAATTTGTTGGAGAAGACAGTCTGGGTTATTCCTGCTTCAGGGGATACTCGTGTCAGGCAACAATCCAACATTATACACCATCTCTCCTGCCCTGAAAGATGGTTACAACAGATGGAGCCTGACATCATGGACTGAATGAATTCAGCAAACTTTACAGGGGTGGTCCATGGATTAAGGAATGACATGTCTCTGTGTGTGTTTGTGTGTGTATATAAATGTATATGTATATATATGAGACAAAAAGCAATGGTACATTTTAAAATATGGGATCTGAGCATGATATGAATGGTGTGGAATAAGGGGTGGATACTATCCTGGGTTCAGCTACAGCAGTCATTATTTCTCTTTCTTAGTAGCTGGTGTAGTGCTGTAGTTTTCGACTTTAGCCTGAGAACAATGCTGATAACACACCGATGTTTTCAGTTGTTGCTAAGTAATGTTTACCCTGATCAAGGACTTTTTCAGTCTCATGCTCTGCCAGGGAGGAGGGGCACAGGAAGCTGGGAGGAAGCAGAGACAGGACACCTGACCCAAACTAGCCAAAGGGGTATTCCATACCACAGCATGTCATGCCCAGTATATAAACCGGGGGGAGTTACCCGGAAGGCCCAGATCGCTTCTCGGGTTGGGCTGGGTATCGGTCAGTGGGTGGTGAGTACTTGTATTCTCTCCCCTTGCTATTTCCCTTATCATTATTATTATTGGTGGTAGCAGTAGTGGTTTTGTATTATACCTTAGTTACTGGACTGTTCTTATCTCAACCTGTGGGAGTTGCATTCTTTCGATTCTCCTCCCCATCCCTCCGGGAGCAGAGCAGGGCGAAGAAGGGGAGGAGTGAGCGAGCGGCTGCATGGTTCTGAGTTACTGGCTAGGCTTAAACCATGACAAGAACTAAGAACATGATTTGCATATTTAGACAAGAATGTTACCTGAAAGATTACATGTAAAATTTGATCTTTAAATCAACCCTTTTATCAGAAAAGCATTTCAACTAAAATAATTTTTATTTCCTGAGTAAAGAAATCTCTTCAGTTCCTATATAAGTAACAAAATCTCTACAAACAGGAAAAGAAGAAAGTGAACTACAATAATAATCTCTCATTTTATGCCATCCAGAGGGACCTTGACACACTTGTGAGGTGGGCTGATGCCAACCTTATGAAGTTTAACCAAGCCAAGGCTAAGGTCCTACACCTGGGTCTGGGCAATCCCAGGCACTGCTACAGGTTGGGCAGAGAAGAGATTTAGAGCAGCCCTGTGGAAAAGGACTTGGGGGTGTTGGTTGACGAGAAACTGAACATGAGCCGGCAGTGTGCGCTCGCAGCCCAGAAAGCCAACTGTATCCTGGGCTGCATCAAAAGAAGCATGACCAGCAGGTCAAAGGAGGTGATCCTGCCCCTCTACTCTGCTCTCGTTAGATCTCACTTGGAGTACTGTGTGCAGTTCTGGAATCCTCAACATAAGAAGGACATGGAGCTGTTGGAGCGAGTCCAGAGGAGGGCCACGAGGATGATAAGAGGGCTGGAGCACCTCCCGTATGAAGACAGGCTGAGAAAGTTGGGGCTGTTCAGCCTGGAGAAGAGAAGGCTGTGTGGAGACCTCATAGCAGCCTTCCAATAACTGAAGGGGGCCTATAAGGATGCTGGGGAGGGACTCTTCCTTAAGGACTGTAGTGGTAGGACAAGGGGTAATGGATTCAAACTTAAACAGAGGAAGTTTAGATTAGATATAAGGAAGAAGTTCTTTACAGTGAGGGTGGTGAGGCGCTGGAATGGGTTGCCCAGGGAGGTTGTGGATGCTCCATCCCTGGCAGTGTTCAAGGCCAGGTTGGACAGAGCCTTAGACCACGTGGTTTAGGGCAAGGTGTCCCTGCCCATGGCAGGGGGGTTGGAACTAGATGATCTTAAGGTCCTTTCCAACCCTTACTATTCTATGATTCTATTCTATGATTCTATGATTTTCACAGAAGACCCTTTCATACCCGTGTAACAAAAAAGTAGAAGGCAGCAGCAGTTGAGAAAAACTCAAGCACTTAAAATCATCCAAATGCCTTCTGCAGTCACAGGGTGTGAATCTGGCATGCTGCCCTGTGCCTCGAGGTTCACGTACACCCAACATGCAGGTTCCAGGCTTTATTTTGTGGAGCTCTAGGGCTACATTTGTAAATCAATTTTCAAACAACGGTACCATGCAATCATAACTGGCTACAAAGCAACAACTCACTGGACAGCCTTCATCACGGTATTTTGCAAATTCATATTACACATAAGTAGAATTTTTAAAGCCATATGAATCAGACCAGTTTTCAATCAATCAATTCTCTTTATGAGTGCTCTCAGAAAGCCCCGAATTTTCTTCACAGTCTGATCAGCCATTACCACAATAGAATTGCAAATAAGGCAATAACGACTGAGTTCTTACAAGCACGTATTAAACACCACAGGGATCATTTGGAAAACTGTTTTTGTTAGGGCATTAACAATAGGCTATGCTTAATTAAAATAAAAAAAAAATTAAAAGGGTTTTTTTTAAGTTTGGAAATTCAAGCCAACTCAGTAAACATCATCCTGTCATTTAGACCAGAATGTAGCTGCCACGCAGTCCAAGTTCAGAACAGGAAACTCCCACGTTAAAAATAATTACCTTTACCCGAGGGAAACCTGGAACTTTGACGTACGTGCCTGCAATTTTAAAATTCTTCACCTGTTCGGCAGCTTTATAAACGGCTGCAACACGGTCCTAAGAGTTAGCCGTCCATACGGCGAGCTTCCTGTATCCTGCCGCGGCTAGGAGGTCCGGCCGTCCTTCGCAGCCACCCTGGGGTGATGGCAGTGGCGGGAAGACACCGCGGAGCGACCGTTAGGAGCGTGCCCCCACTCTGCGCTCGCGGGCAACAGGCTTGAGGCGCCGAGGGGCACGCGCCGGGCGCAACAGCCACAAGGACGACATCGGCCAAAACCTGCGGGAGCATGAGGAACGGGGGCGGCGCTAGCGAGAGGGAGAACCGAGAGCCCCTCACGGCCAAGCCAGGAGATGAGACCTGAACGTTTAGAGCGAGCGCGCAGCTACAACATCTTCCAGCTCACGTCAGCCATATAGGCCGCCGCTGGGGCTGCGCCGCCGTGCCTGTGAGGACCCGCAGCTCCCGTCACTGTGCTCTGGCCGGGACAGCGGCTCCCGTCTCAGGCGCGCAACAGCGAACGAGCCGCACGGCGGCCTCCACCTGCTTACTGGCAACAGCCATAAAGAAACCCGCGCAGGCCGTCGGGTCAGTCCCGGAAGCGAGCCGGCTGTTGTATCGGGCACGCCCCCGTGCTGCCGTAAGTGAGGCGGGCGGGAGGGGGGTACTGGGCCAAGCAGTTGCAGGATGGGGCGCGGCCGCTGCTGGCCCTGGCGGGACCCTGCAGAACGTCACCGCCCAGCTCCTTGGGCCGGAGGCCTCCGGGCCTCTGGCGGCATTCGACGACTTCAAATCAGACAAGCAGACGGACTTGTTCGTGTTGCGAGGCGGTGAGCGGGGCGGGCGGCGTTACCTGCGTTGGTCTGGAGGAGGGCGGGCGCCTGGGGGGGGGTTCCGGTTGCTTGATTTGACAGATGCGTTCTTGGTGGTCAGGGAAAGACTCTCCCGGAGGGAGCTCTCTCGCACAGGGCGGGACTCGGAGACCATGATGGGACCCTTGCAGCGCGAAGGACACCGGTTCCGTGAATCTCCGGCTGCTCGTTCTTCCCCTTGTCTTGTAGAGCAGCATGTGTTTAGTGGTTGGTCTGCTCGCAGTGTGGCTGGGGGTGAGCATAGCTAACAGTGAAATAATTTTCAAGACTAAAATTGATATTTGATTTGCTCCTGAGATATTTCCTGAATGGAAAAAGATATTTTCAGTTTACACTAAAATACGGCTTCATGTAGGGCAAGAAATATTTTTCTTTGAGTTGAATTTGCGGTTGTGAAATAATCTGAAGTCTTTGTCCGACGGAGCTGAATGATCACAAATGGGTTATCCCTCCTGCTTTCACAAAATTGCAGGGAAAAGATGAATGTTTCACAGTTGTAAAGAGGATAAATTGCATGTTATTCTACCTTGAATATTACGTTAAAGTGGAAGGCTAACTAAATTGGTTCCACACAACTGGTGTCTGCCAGGAGTTTCTCTTAAGGCTTCAGATATGGAGGGACCCCAAATCAGAGCTTCTTGTCAGTTATCATGACATCATAGTTTAAGCCCAGCCACTAATGCAAAGCCCAGCCACTAATGCAAAACCACGCAGCCAAGAGCATATAAAACTAAAAAGGGAAAAGGAAAATAAACCAATAAACTCATGTGATGCCCAGTACAGTTGCTCACCACGACAGACTGATACCCAGCCTGATCAGAGCAGCAATCGGGGCCTTTGTTGTGAGTCCCCCCAGTTTCTATACTGGGCATGATATGCTGTGGTATGGAGTACCCCTTTGGCTAGTTTGGGTCAGGTGTCCTGTCTCTGCTTCCTCCCGGCTTCTTGTGCCCCTCCTCACTGGCACAGCATGAGACTGAAAAGTCCTTGATTGGAGTAAACATTATTTAGCAACAACTAAAAACATCGGTGTGTTATCAGCACGGTTCTAAGGCTAAAGTCAAAACCGCAGCACTGCACCACCTGCTGAGAAGGAGAAAAATGACTGCTACAGCTGAACCTAGAACAGTATCCACCCCTTATTCCATACCATTTGCATCATGCTCAGATCCCACATTTTTCAGTATACCATCACTTTTGTCTGATATATATATATGTATACACACACACACAGAGACAGATATCATTCCTTAATCGGTGGACCATCCTTACATAGTTTGCTGAGTTCATTTAGTCCATGATGTCAGGCTCAGTCTCTTGTAACCATCTTTCAGGGCAGGAGGGACAGTGTGTAATTGCCTGCTGATGACACTACTGAACTGGTTTGGTCACAGCTGAGCTCATCTGGTTACATGAAAGTTGATTCTTTGTTGGGGTGATGATCTGAGGGAAGTCAGGGTCAGTCGATGGTGATCTGAAGACAGTGCTGCTGCTGCTGCTGGCTTTTCCCATGACTTTATTCTCTGCTGATGATCATGACAGCACATATCTTCTTTTCAAAGTCCAGAGGGGTGTTCACAGGCGATATAGCAGGCAACAGCATATAGTTGAGTTCATTGGCTGTTTTCCCCCAAAATGAAATCCCCTTGAGGTACACATCGGACTTCCCCATCTTCCTGCATTACCCACCAAGTATATCCAGGTCCCTGAGCGAAAGCAACACCACGAGTGGGTTTGCCTTTACCTGAAGCAAGAATAACCCAGACTGTCTTCCCCAACAAATTCCTTATGTGCACCACAGGAACTTTATCCCACTCTACAGTACTCTCTAACAACTCTATAATACAGTACTCTACAACTCTATAAGGTTGTTCTGGAAATGAGTCCGATTGTCTGACTCAATTCTCTCTGGGCTGCCATGTCGCCACAAGACTTCTTTCTCAAGGCCCAGGATAGTGTTCCGGGCAGTGGCGTGGGGCACAGCGTATGTTTCCAGCGATCCTGGTGGTTGCTTCCACCATGGTAAGCACATGGTGCTTGCCTTAGTGGGGTGATGGGAGTGTGATATAGTCAATCTGCCAGGCCTTCTTGAATTTGTACTTCAGCCATCATCCTCCATACCAGAGAGGCTTTAACCATTTGGCTTGCTTAATTGCAGCACGTTTCACATTCATGAATAACCTGGGCAATAGTGTCCATTGTTAAGTCCACCCCTCTATCACAAGCCCATCTATATGTTGCATCTCTGCCTTGATGGCCTGAGGTGTCATGGGCCCACTGGGCTAAAAAAAATTCACCCTTATGTTGCCAATCTAAGTCCATCTGAGGCACTTCAATCTTAGCAGCTTTATCCACTTGCTGATTATACTGGTGTTCCTCAGTGGCCCAACTCTTGGGTACATGAGCATCTACGTGGCGTACCTTCACCACCAGGTTCTGCACCCGAGCAGCGATATCTTGCCACAATGCAGCAGCCCAGATGGGTTTACTTCTGCGTTGCCAGTTGCTCTGCTTCCATTGCTGCAACCACCCCCACAGGGCATTTGCCACCATCCATGAGTCTGTATCAAGGTAAAGTACTGGCCATTTTTCTCGTTCAGCAATGTCCAAGGCCATCTGGATGGCTTTCACCTCTGCAAACTGACTCTATTCACCCTCTCCTTCAGCAGTTTCTGCAACTTGTCACAGGGGACTCCACACAGCTGCCTTCCATCTCTGATGCTTTCCCACAATAGGTTAGGACTCATCAGTAAACAAGGCATATTGCTTTTCACTCTCTGACAGTTCATTATATGGTGGGGCCTCTTCAGCAAGCATCACTTCCTCTTCTGGTGACATCCCAAAATCTTTGCCCTCTGGCCAGTCCATGATGACTTCTAGAATTCCTGGACGACTGGGATTTCCTATTTGAGCTTGTTGTGTAATTAGTGCGGCCCACTTACTCCATGTAGCATGGGTTGCATGATGTGTAGAGGAGACCCTGCCTTTGAACATCCAGCCCAGCACAGGCAACCGGGGTGCCAGGAGGAGCTGCGCTTCAGTTCCAGTCACTTCTGAGGCAGCTCGAACCCCTTCATAGGCTGCCAGTATCTCTTTTTCAGTGGGAGTATAGCTGGCCTCGGATCCTTTATATCCCCGACTCCAAAAGCCGAGGGGTCGACCTTGAGTCTCCCCTGGAGCTTTCTGCCAGAGGCTCCAGGTAGGACCATTCTCCCCAGCTGCGGTATAGAGCACATTTTTCACATCTGGCCCGTCCCGGACTGGTCCAAGGGCTACTGCATGAACTATTTCTCGTTTAATTTGTTCAAAGGCTTGTTGTTGCTCAGGGCCCCATTTGAAATCATTCTTCTTCTGGGTCACATGATAGAGAGGGCTTACAATCAGACTGTAATTTGGGATGTGCATTCTCCAGAACCCCACAACACCTAAGAAAGCTTGTGTTTCTTTCTTGTTAGTTGGTGGAGACATCGCTGTTATCTTGTTGATCACATCTGTGGGGATCTGGCTACATCCATCTTGCCATTTTCTTCCCAAAAATTGAATCTCCTGTGCAGGTCCCTTGACCTTACTCTGTTTTATTGCAAAACCAGCCTTCTGCAGGGTTTGGATTATCTTCCTCCCTTTCTCAAAAACTTCTTCTGCTGTATCACCCCACACGATAATGTCATCAATGTATTGCAGGTGTTCTGGAGCTTGCCCCTGTTCTAGTGCAGTCTGGAGAACTCCATGGCAGATGGTAGGGCTGTGTTTCCACCCCTGGGGCAGTCGGTTCCAAGTGTACTGGACGCCCCTCCAAGTGAAAGCAAACTGTGGCCTGCACTCTGCTGCCAAAGGAATTGAGAAAAATGCATTGGCAATATCCCTTGTGGCATCCCCCTTGGCTGCCTTTGACTCCAGTTCGTATTGGAGTTCTAGCATGTCCGGTACAGCAGCACTCAATGGTGGTGTGACTTCATTCAGGCCACAATAGCCTACTGTTAATCTCCACTCTCCATTAGACTTTTGCACTGGCCATATGGGGCTATTAAAGGGTGAGCGGGTCCTGCTGATCACTCCTTGGCTCTCCAGTCTGCGGATCAGCTTATGGATGGGAATCAGGGAGTCTCGGTGCAGTATTGCCGCAGGTGCACTGTTGTGGTCGCCTTTGTTTCCAAGGCAGCGATACCAAAAGCCCATAGGCACCCTTCTGGGTGTTTGAGGTACCCTTTCCTGAGATAGGTAGTCTATGCCGAGGATGCATGGAGCCCCTGGACCAGTCACAATGGGGTGCTTTTGCCACTTCCTCCCAGTCAGGCTGATTTCAGCTTCCAGTAAAGTCAACTCTTGGGATCCTCCTGTCACTCCAGAAATATAAATGGATTCCACCCCTTGATAGCTTGATGGCATCAGGGTACACTGTGCACCGGTATCTACTAGAGCCTTATACTTCTGTGGGACTGATGTGCCAGGCCATCTGGTCCACACAGTCCAGTAAACCCGATTATCCCTCTCCTCCACCTGGCTGGAGGCAGGGCCCCTCTAATAGTGATCACAAGATTGTCCTCTAATGTCTTGTAGAAAGGGATTAGTATTCCTTATCCCAGGAGCTGGAGTAAAACCAGCTCTTCCACTCCACCTGGGAAACTGCTCACCAGAGACTGGAGCAGCAGCTTTCCTGGGAGGATCATCCTTGTCCGTGGTTCTCCTCTTCAGTTCACGCACCCGTTCCTCCAGAACTGAGGTAGGTTTTCCATCCCACTTTCTCATGTCTTCTCCATGATCCCGCAGGTAAAACCATAGGGTGGCCCGTGGCATGTACCTCCTATGTTTTCTTTCTCGAGTAGTAGGGCGCGTTCTGTTAATAGCTGAGACATGGGTTGGTACACGTGGGGAGCTGGATAGATCGGATAAATCGTCTCTCAATTGTTTGAACTCCTGGGACAGTTTTTCCGCAGCTGAAATGATGGAAGGGGTGAGATTGTCTTCGAACTCTCGGAGCTGATGAATCAGGTAATCCACTGTTGGTGGTGCTGTGTCATTCCAGGTCATTGATGCCAATGTGTGGGCATATGATGATGGCGCACTCCGTGTAAGTTTCTGCCACATGGGTCATGTACATTCGACTTCATCTGGATCTACGGATGTGTTCCTGGCATCCGGCCTACGATAGATCATCTCTATAATGGCTGATTCCCTCAGGGACTGGATGCCTTTCTCTATCGTGGTCCAGTTGGCTGAGTGACTCCTAATATCGTCTTTGTAGGGAAACCTTTCCTTCACAGCTGCCAGGAGCTGCCTCCAAAGGCTGAGGGCTCACTTCTCTCTTGCAATCGCTTTGTCAATTCCTCCTTCCCTAGCAAGTGATCCCAGCTGCTTGGCTTCCCTACCTTCTAGTTCGTGACCGTCGGCCCCATTGTCCCAGCATCGGGGCAACCAGGTGACGATGTGCTCCCCCGGAAGACGGGTGAAATCTTTTCACATATTCCGCAGCTCGGTTGAGGTCCGGGGTTGAGAAGTCACCTCTTCTTCCTCTTCCTCTGATCCTCGTAGTAATAACTCTTGTTCAGATGCTGTTCCGTGTAGTAATGGCATTGGGTCTTCATCTTTCTTCTCTTCACGGCTTGCTCTTTGTGCCTCTCGTTTGCTTTTGCTTACAGGGGCAACAGACATTGTCACAAACTGGCCATTTGGTTTAGCCGCACTGTCTGCCACTAGGGTTGGAGTGGCTGCAGTGTCTCTTCCCAGGGTTGGTGCAGCCATTGTGCTTGGGAGTTGAGTAACACTAACAGCTGCATTGTCTGTTGCTGTCAGGGTTTGAGTAGCTGCTGTGCTTGTCTTTGGGGTTGGTGTAGCTGCTGTGTTTGAAGTTGGAGTACTTGCGTTCTCTGTTGTGGTCAGGGTTTGAGTAGCTGTTGTGCTTTTCACTGGGGTTGATGTAGCTGCTGTACTTGGAGTAGCTGCATTGTCTGTTGTGGTCAGGGTTTGAGTAGCTGCTGTGCTTGTAGTTGGCATAGCTGTGTTGTCTGTTGCTTTGCCATCAGATCCAGAGACATTTTTTTCCCTTTGAAGGTGCTGGATAGTGTTGAGCAGGGCTCTGTAGGCGTAGGCCAAGCCCCAGCACATTGCAGCGAGTTGTCCCTCTCTGGTATAACCAGAATGACAGCACACCTCGTTTAAGTGTTTTACTAGTTTTTCCGGATGTTGCACTTCTTCGGTGGTGAAGTTCCAAAGCAGTGGAGGGGCCCACTGGCCTAGATACTTGCCCATACTATCCCACACACCCTGCCACTCATGACTGTCCAGCCTCAGGGAAAATCTCTTGGTGGTCCTCCTATATGGTTGTCTAACCCTAGACCAGATTCGAACCCGATACTGCTTAACTTTCGAGATCAGACCAAATAGGGTGTTCCCAGGGTGGGATGGCCGTGGGTAAAACACACTCCGTATGTTTGCCAACATGCTGATCCCCAGCACAATCAGCAGGCAGGTCTCAAGGGTATTCAAAGGCCATCCAAAACCTTCAGAACTTTCAACTGCTGTTGCACATAGGCTGGTGGGGGAACGGGGGGTGAAAGGGAATGCCTCCTTCATAAGTTGGCCCCCCCGAGGAGAAAAAGAAGATGTGCAATTGCTATAATGTTTCATTATATACCTCTGAAAGTATAGAGGTGATGGCTACACTGGAAGCACAAACCGGACCAGTTTCATGATCAATGAGTCTATTGTATTACAAGTCATTACCATGAAGTACAGTGAAACAAGAACCTTAGCCCAGGCCCCCCAGCCGATAAACACTAAAACAGCAAATAGTGGCTGTAAGTAAGGTACAACATGCTGAAACTCTGAGATCAAGCGCAACAAGTCTGAGAGCCAAGTAATCACCATTGTGACGAGTAGTAACAATGAATGCTTATCACAAATATGATTAGACACACTCTGGTCAGATCTGTCTTTATCTCAACCCTTCGTGCCCCACGTTGGGCGCCACAAAGAACTGTCAAAGGTTTGAGCCCAGCCGGTAACTCAGAACCACACAGCCGCTCGCTCACTCCCCCCCTTCTTCCTCCCCCCGCTTCCGGAGGGATGGGGAGGAGAATCGGAAGAATGTAACTCCCACGGGTTGAGATAAGAGCAGTCCCGCAACTAAGGTATAAGACAAAACCACTACTGCTACCACCAGTGATAATAATAACAATAAGGGAAATAACAAGGGGAGAGGATACAATTGCTCACCACCTGCCGACCGATACCCAGCCTGACCCGAGCAGTGATCTGGGCCTTCTGGGTAACTCCCCCTGGTTTATATACTGGGCATGACGTGCTGTGGTATGGAATACCCCTTTGGCCAGTTTGGGTCAGGTGTCCTGTCTCTGTTTCCTCCCGGCTTCCCCTCCTCCCTGGCAGAGCACGAGACTGAGAAAGTCCTTGGTCAGAGTAAACATTACTTAGCAACAACTAAAAACATCAGTGTTATCAGCATTGTTCCCAGGCTGAAAGTTAAAAAACACAGCACTGCAGCAGCTACTAAGAAGGAGAAAAATGACTGCTATAGCTGAACCGAGGACAGTGTGCAAAGTAGCAAGAGGAATAGTTTGTTACTCCCAGTTATACTCAGAACAGGGCCCTGAACTTCAGGTGCTGTGCAGTGAACTCTCTTTGTTTGGCAAAGGTTGATGGTTGAAATTAAGTGAACAGCTAAATGAGCAAAGATACAAGGATCATGTGGAAGGCTGCATTATCTGCTACACGCAGATTACTGTGCTTGACTCATGCCAGTGCTGCTATTGTGAATAGAAGAAAAATGTTGTAACCTGAGCTTTCACATGTGCTTCTCATTGGTCTGATAAAATTGAGAATAAATCTTACTGCTTAAAAAAAATGTTAACCTATTAATTTTGCATTTTCTGGTTTTATTCCTTATGGGGTTCTTTTTTCCCTCCTTGTTTCAAACTGAAAGCAAGTACATTTTTTGTATCTAAGATTATTATTTAAATAGCATGGTTTCTGGATGTATATGTTTTTTGATGTTACCATTGCGTTCCTAATTTTGCAGGAGTTACTAAGGGAAGCCCAAAAAGTCTATGTACGGAGAGATGAGGAGAAACAGAAAGCAAAGGCAAAAATATTTGTAGCAGCAGTGCAAGAAACTCAGAAACGAGAACAGCCAAGATCAATACCCAAGGTTTCAGGACCTGGGTATCGAGAAAGGAAACAGACAGAACAGAAGGAAAAAACTAGGACCCTCTCTAGAGAGGTACTAGAATGTTACTATTGTGGAAAAAAAGGACATCTTAAGAGGGATTGTAGAAAGCGGATGCGGGATGAGAAGATGTTTCAAGATGAGGAATAGGGGTGTCAGGGGCTCTATATTCTGGGGACAAGAACATCGTCAGAGCCCTTGATAAAATTAAAGATAGGTCCCCAGGGAGAAGAAATAATATTTTTAGTTGATACTGGAGCCGAGAGATCTACGGTTCGGCATCTTCCAATGGGATGTCAGATAAGTAAAGATACCACCCTAGTGGTGGGAGAAAAAGGGGAACCCTTTAGGGTCCCTATTATCAAAAACGTAGAAATAGAATCTGAAAAGAAAATTTGTATAGGGGATTTTCTATTAGTGGAAGAAGCAGAGAGTAACCTATTAGGACGAGATTTAATTATAAACTTAGGAATAAATTTAGAGGTGGAAAAGGGAATGATTGCTGTAAACTTATATCAATTAACGGAAAAGGATGAGGAGCGGATTAATTTAGAAGTCTGGCACAATAAGGGGGAAATAGGAAAATTGGACATTGAACCTTTGGAGGTGGAAGTAACTAATCCAAAAGAACCCATTAGGGTCAGACAGTACCCGATTTCCTTGGAAGGAAGAAAAGGATTGAAACCAATAATTGAAGAATTAATACAGAAAGGGACTTTGGAGCCCTGTATGTCACCACATAATACTCCGATACTACCGGTCCGGAAACCAGATGGGAGTTATCGGTTAGTTCAAGATTTGAGGGCAGTCAATCAGAGAACTGTTACCCAGTTTCCAGTGGTGGCGAACCCATATACATTGCTAAAGAAGTTGTCCCCTGAACACACATGGTATAGTGTAATTGATTTAAAAGATGCATTTTGGGCCTGTCCTTTAGCCGAAAAAAGCAGGGATTATTTTGCTTTTGAATGGGAAGATCCAGAAACAGGCAGGAAACAACAATTACGATGGACAGTATTGCCCCAGGGTTTTACTGAATCACCTAACCTGTTTGGGCAAGCCCTAGAGAAACTGTTAATGTCCTTTGAGACTGAAGGAAGTGTGAAACTCCTTCAATATGTTGATGATTTATTAATAGCTGGGAAATCAGAAGAGGAGGTTCGGGAGAATACGATAGCGTTATTAAATTTTCTTGGAGCTAAGGGACTAAAAGTTTCAAAGTCAAAATTACAATTCACGGAACCAGAGGTTAAGTATTTGGGTCATTGGTTGAGTAAAGGAAAAAAACAATTAGACCCAGATCGGGTCGCAGGAATTGTAGCTTTACCAGCACCAAAAACCAAAAGACAAGTTAGGCAGCTACTAGGATTATTAGGATACTGTGGACAGTGGATAGAAGGATTTAGTGAAAAAGTAAAATTTTTATATGAGAAACTCACTTTGAATGTTATGAAATGGTCTTTGGAGGATGAAGAGAAATTTCAATATATAAAGGAAACCTTAATGAGGGCTCCGGTGTTAAGCTTACCAGACCTAGGAAAGCCATTTCAATTATTCGTAAATACGAGCAATCAAACCGCATATGGGGTATTGACCCAAGATTGGGCAGGGAGCAAGAAACCCATGGGATATTTCTCAAAATTATTAGACCCTGTGAGTAAGGCTTGGCCAACCTGCTTACAAGCCATGGTGGCGGTGGCCTTGTTGGTCGAGGAAGCCCGGAAAGTCACTTTTGGGGGATCCCTAGTAGTTTATACTCCTCATGACGTAAGGGGAATCCTCCAACAGAAAGCAGATAAATGGCTTACTGATAGTTGATTGTTAAAATATGAGGCCATCCTAATACATTCCCCTGATTTGGAATTAAAATCAACAACAGCTCAAAACCCAGCTCAGTTTTTATTTGGAGAGCGGGGGGAAACTTTAGCTCCTCTTCACGATTGCATAGACATGGTGGAGTTACAGACAAAAATTAGGCCAGATTTAGAGGAAGAAGAATTGGAAGAGGGAGAAAAATTGTTTGTGGATGGATCTTCGCGAGTAATTAATGGGAAACGAAAGTCAGGATATGCAATTGTGGATGGAGGAAAATGGGAAGTAATAGAATCCGGACCATTGAGCACAAGCTGGTCAGCACAGGCATGTGAATTATATGCCCTGTTGAGAGCACTAAAAAGGCTACGAAAAAAAAAGGGACTATATTCACAGATTCAAAATATGCTTTTGGTATAGTTCATACTTTTGGAAAAATATGGGAGGAAAGAGGCTTGATAAATACCCAAGGAAAAGGGTTAGTACACGAGGAATTAATAAAACAAATATTACAAGCTATAAGGGAACCTGAAGCAATAGCTGTAACCCATGTTAAAGGACACCAGAAGGGGCTCCATTTTAGAATCAGAGGAAACAATCTGGCAGATGAGGAAGCCAGGCGGGCAGCTCTTTTAACCTTAACCACTGGTGAACATCTAGAAAAAGAGGAAGAACAGATAAATGAACCTAAAATATACTCTCAAAATGAGTTAAAGGAATATGAAAAATTGGGGGCCAAATTCAAAAACGATAAATGGGTATTACCAGATGGGAGAGAAATGTTACCTAAGGGTTTTGCTAGGAGAATATTACGCAGATTACATCAGCAAACACATTGGGGAACAAGAGCACTTGTTGATCAATTTTTAAAATTCTATGGGTGTATTGGACTTTTTGAAATGGCAAAACAAGAAGTACAAGGATGCTTAATATGTCAGAAAATTAATAAGAAACAAATGAGACAGGCCTCAAAGGGGGGGAGGCCTTTGGCCCATCGACCTTTTGAAAGAATATTGATAATGACAGGGGAAGGACTCATGAACTGGAGCATTCCGCTATTAAGCGTATGAGAGGAATTCTCTACTGCTACATGCATCAGGCCGATAAGGTAAAACACTATAGTGTGGACACAAGCTGTCACTTAATTCTAAGGAATTCATTGCACTGTGAAAACTGACTTCTAAATATAGATAAACTTCAAAAGGGGAATGCAGTATTACTGTGTTGCCCATCTAAGAACAGCTGTTTCATTATTGTCAGGTTGCAGCATCGGTTTAGGATATAGAAGAGAGAAGCATTTTGCGAAGTAAACTGCAGGGTATACTTGAAACTTCTTTGGGTTCCTTTTGCAGTTATTTATACTGTTTAAACATTAAGTAATTGGGGGGTTTTAATGTCTTTTTTGTGCTTAAATGGAAAGATGTAGAATTTCTTCTGGCTAAGGCTGGAGAGTTTTCTTTGCACTGTTTACTTGGTTATTACATTTTCAGTTGTTATCCTTATCTAGGTGATGATTTTGATTATATTGCTCGGTTACTTTAGCAGCCACTTCCCAGTATTCTTTCACCTAATGAAGTAAATTCAGAAAAGTGGCAACCCAAAATGAATGAGGAAACAGAGTAATTTACTTATAATACAGTTGATTTATTCAGCCTGTAATCCTCTTGTGAGTATATCCTAAATATTCTTGAATATTCAGGGCTTCTCTTTATCAAAATTTAGATGTGGTGGATTAATTTTGCATAGTGGTTAGCAGTAATTCTACAGGTAGTTAAATATCTATATTCCATGTGATTATTTTAAGTTTCATGTCACTGACTTTTAACTTATTAAAAATTATTTTCATGTTACTACATAGCTTCCATCACTTCTAAGCACATGAACTGAAATGTAAAGTCTGTAGGCATGTGCTATCAGTAATTATAATAATAATACTAAAGGAATTAGTATTAGTAAAGAACATTTGAAGTGTTGCTTTTCTCTTTGGCATGCAGTAGTTTGTTTTGAGGATGATGAGTGCAAATATGAATAATACTGACATAATACTGACTCATGGATGGTGACAAATGCCCTGTGGGAGTGGTTGCAGCAATGGAAGCAGAGCAACTGGTCAACACTAGGGGATCTGCCAACAGGGGTGGCCCAGCCCAATCAGAACTTCTACGTACTGTAGAGGGGGATAAAGTTCCTGTGGTGCACATAAAGAATCTCCTGGGGAAGACAGTCTGGGTTATTCCTGCTTCAGGTAAAGGCAAACCCACTCGTGGGGTTACTTTTGCTCAGGGACCTGGATATACTTGGTGGGTAATGCGGGAAGATGGGCAAGTCCGATGTGTACCTCAAGGGGATTTGATTTTGGGGGAAAACAGCCAATGAACTCAATTGTATGCTGTTCCTGCTCTATAACACTTTTATAGCCCACCAGCTAGATATCTTCAGGTCGCCAGCAACTGACCCTGACTTCCCTCTGATCATCACCCCAACAAAGAATGAATTTTGAGGAAACCAGACGAGCTCAGCAGTGACCAGGTGAGTTTGGTGGTGTCATCAGCAGGCAACAACCCAACACTACACACCGTCCCTCCTGCCCTGAGACTATTACAAGAGATGGAGCCTGACATCATGGACTGGATGAATTCAGCAACTTTATAGGGATTGGTCTATGGACTAAGGAATGATATCTCTCTTTGCGTGTGGGTGTATATTTATATATGAGACAAAAGCGATGGTATATTGAAAAATGTGGGATCTGAGCATGATGTGAATGCTATGGAATAAGGGGTGGATACTGTCCTATGTTCAGCTATAGCAGTCATTTTTTCTCCTTCTTAGTAGCTGGTGCAGTGCTGTGTTTTTGACTTTCAGCCTGGGAACAATGCTGATAACACCAATGTTTTTAGTTGTTGCTAAGTAATGTTTACTCTTACCAAGGACTTTCTCAGTCTCGTGCTCTGCCAGGGAGGAGGGGAAGCCAGGAGGAAGCAGAGACAGGACACCTGACCCAAACTGGCCAAAGGGGTATTCCATACCACAGCACGTCATGCCCACTATATAAACTGGGGAGCATTACCTGGAAGGCCCAGATCACTGCTCAGGCCGGGCTGGGTATCGGTCAGTGGGTGGTGAGCAATTGTATTGTACATCACTTGTGTTTATTGTTTTCCTTTTCCCCTTTTAGTTTTATATTCTCTCCCCTTGTTGTGGAAAGTGGAATGAAGTAGCTTATGCGGAAATGTTTTTCACATTGAGATATCATCTGGAATGGCAAAATGATTGTAGTTTTAATTTTGCACCCCAGGGCCTGTTAGTATTGTCCTTGGAGAAAGATAGTAAAATTTGTTTAAATGCTCTTGCTCTTTGTGCAGCATAGGATGGTTATGCACTATACATTTGAGGAATGTGGAGGAAGATTTGGATTTGATGGTAGCCCCCCAGAGAAGGGGTGTTGTGAATAATGGGGTCAAAGGTGCTGACAACAGGAATTAAGCACAAGCACCAGTACAGGCACTGGAGATATTAGAGGGGGGCTGAAGGATTTTGCCCTACAGCAGGGCAAACTAGGGAAAAACAAGTGGAAACTGTGATTACACCTTTAAGACAAGCTGTGGTCAATGATAGTCCGGTCATGATAAAGATTCCCTTTACCATTATAGATTTGAATATTTGGAAACAAGTGGCTGGTAATTATGCGTCATGCTTTCGAGAGTGTTGACAGGAATATGATTATTCGTACAGCTCAGACCACAGTAGAGAAACAAATAATGGCAGGCACATTGGCAGGTATAGTGAATCTTCATGTACCTACCACCAATCCTAACTGGGACCCTAATCGGGACCAGGATAGGCAGGCTTTGAAACAATATCAGAGGTGGATTTTATTTGGTATTAAGAATGCTGTCCCCAAGGCAGTGAACTGGTCTAAGCTATATGAAATAAAGCAAGATATAAATGAATCACCTTCTGGATTCATGGAAAGATTAAAAGAGGTGATGCATAAATATACTACTATTGATCCTGAATTGGAGGAAGGAAGGAGAGGACCAATATGATTTGGGAAAAATAATGAATGTGGCCTGGGAGACCTATCGCAATCAGACCACCATTGCTCTGGTGTACATTCCCTGTAATGGTTCAAATGGTGGTGGGAAGGGGTTCAAGTCCCCAATTATTAATATATATTATTAATTACATTAATATAATTATTAATCTAATACAATATTGTGTATTGTGGGTTATAGTGTGTCAGGTTTCAACTAGGAATCTGTTACTGGATATGCGGGGGCATAAGATAAGCTCCAGAGTAAAATCAGAATGTTTAGGAAAAAAAAAAAAAAAATTGTTGGCTGTAACTCTCACTCAAGAAACCAGGAAAGGGGGGAGTGGCCTGGGAGGAGAGGAAAGAAGGATTACATGGAAAGGTTTGTGAACAGACTCCACAGGTTCCACTGGAAGAGAGAATGCCCTCAGAATCAAAATAAACACCAGAGATTTAGTGGAATGTCAGGGCAGGCAGAGAAAATTATTACTTTAGATGAAGATTGAGGAGGACTGGGGGAAGATTCGAAACCCTCCCCAACAGAGCCCCTGGTTACAGTTAGGTTGGGGAATGATAAGGTAAAATTTCTTGTAGAAACAGAAGCTCCTTATTCTGTTATAAATACTTGTAAAGGGCAATTAAGCAAGCAAACAGCTTCAGTCATTGGTGCCACAGAGTGGACAGGAACCCAGCCTTTCTTTAAATTTTAAAAATTGACAAACAAATGTTGACCCATCAATTTCTTTACATGCCTGAGTGCCCCGTGCTGTTATTGGATAGAGGTATACTGAGTAAATTATGAAAATACTGTGGAGGCCCGAGTTTTTATGTTACAGAAACCAGCCACTGAGCCGGATATACCAGAGGAAGTGGAGAATACACCCTGCAAGTACGGGCTGCTGGAGCACTGGGAAGATCATGAAATGCAGAGGCAGTAACTATTCGTCTGAAACCAAACATCAGACTGGTAAGATAGAAACAATATCCTATAAAACTGGAAGCAAGAAAAGGACTAGAGCCTCTAATGGAAAATTTTGTCAAATATTTTGGTACAAAAATGGACTGTATTTGTATTTCACATGGTAACAACCATTCTGGAACAGAAAAGCAGTCATTGGCTTTCCCCAAGCAGGCTGTTAAAATATCAGGCTGTGCTTTTAGAACAAGAGGATGTAGAATTGAAAATAACTAACCTGTTGAGCCCAGCAGTGGTTTTGACAACTGATCCAGAAGCAGGAGAGCTGACTCACAACTGTTTACAGACTATTGAGCAGGTGTATTCCAGTCATACTGACCTGCAAGATGCATCCCTGAAGGATGTGGACTACAAACTGTTTGTGGATGGCAGCAGCTTTATGAAAATGGAAACTGGAAAGCAGGATATGCTGTGGTAACCAAACATAAGATAATAGAGGCTAAAGCCCTGCATTCCCCCACACTCCCACCACACATCAGCACAGAAAGCCGAGCTGATGGTGCTACTGAGACTTCTGGAATTGTCAGAAAGTCAAAATTTGCTTTTAAGGCACATCAATTTTGATAACACTCCAGTGAATATTGGTAATCACGTTGCTGACAAAGCAGCCGAAGAAGCTATGGGTGGGGACCTTTTATTAATATTGCCTCAGTGCTTGGATAATGAAGTTCCAAGTTATCAAACAGAGGATGAGAAATTACCTAGTCTATTAGGAGCCAAGAAGAATGATGAAGGATGGTGGGTTACACCAAACAGGCAAGTGATAATTGCCCAGCCTCCTATGAGAAGAAAAACACCAGGCAACTCATGGGGGAACAGAATCAATGACCGAGGCTTTAAAGTTCCAAGTTCTGAGTATGCAAATGGCTGGAATTATAAAAGTGTTATAAAGAAGTGTGAACCTTGTTTACCATGCTAAGAGACCCCCACCTGGAACAACAAAGGCAATTGTCCAGGAGACTATTGGCAAGTGGACTTTACAGAATTCCCACAGCACAATAGGCTCAGGTATATGTATATACTGGTACTAATAGATGTGTTTTCTGGTTGGCCAGAGGCTTTCCCTTGTCGCACCAATATGGCTCGTGATCAAACAATACCCCCATATGGTGTACCAGCAGTCTTGTCCTTGGACAGAGGTCTGCACTTTGTTGCAGAAGTAGTTAGGAAGGTGGGAGAGTGTAAGGGAATCAAGTGGGATCTGCATACCCTATATAGACCTCAGGCTAGTGGGAAAGTGGAATGTATGAATCAGACACTCAAGTTACAATTAAAATATGTCAAGAAACTTCTTTAACTTGATTACAAGCCCTACCAATTGCTTTGTTAAGGATATGAATACAGCCAGGAAGGAATGATGTGAGTCCATATGAACTGATGTATGGGCAGCCTTACCAACTGCCTTTTGTTCCTGGTGGTATGTTTTTGCAGGGAAAACAGGATCTCAGACAATACCTGCTGGCACTGGGTAAAACTCTTAGCTCTGGTAATATCTTGGTAGGCCATTACCCAGACTGTCGCTGGACAATGCAACTCTGCATTAAGGGACCCCAAACTGGCTATTGGAATGCTCTAGAAGGGAAAGGGTGGTATTGATTGTGTAATAATACTGCTAGAAAGGCCCTTTCCCCCAGGATGGACTGGAACATGTACATTGGGTGTTGTATTCCCAGGTGCTATACAGGCATTACAGATCGAGGTATCTGGCATATCTCAGGTAGTATTGCAAAACCATATGGCCTTTGATCTGCTATTAGCTTCCCAAGGAGGTATTTGTACAGTTATAAACACAAGCTGCTGCACATACATAGACCAGAGTGGCAGAATATCTACAGATCTAGCAGAAATCTGGAAGCAAACTAAAGTCTTAGATCAGGCTGTTAGAGATGATACTAACTGGGGATTTGAAGAATTATGGCATGGACTTACTTCTTGGCTACCAAATTGGAAATGATTGAAAAACTTGTTTGTGATCATTATAGTGATAATCTGTGTCTGTATCCTTGCATGTATTATGATTCAATTTGGTTATTGTTGGTCACGATGGTGTATTAGAATCAAATATGGGTAAAAGGTATAGAATGAGATGTACAGGATATATGTATATCCTATAAGTCTCAAAGAGGGGAAAGGTAACCTTAAACTAACAATAGTGTGTGTGCCTTTAACATAGTAGAATAGGCCAATCTGTTCTAACTTACTAACACAGAGAGAGAAAGGAATGTTCAGCTGATGGGGGAAGGAACATCATGGGACTGCTAACAACTAAGGAGACAGTAAATAAGACCAAGGATGTCAGCCTTCAAGATAACAGAGCGGCGCCCAGCATGGAGCGAGACTGGAACAGAACAGAAGCAAGGACATACCAGCTGCTAATTCAGCACTAGGACCTTGCAAGTGTGCGCAAGCACTTAGGTCATTTAGTAAACACAGTGAGGAAGACTATTGACAACCACCAAAGACCCCCCACTCAGCAAGAAAGCGCATGCTTAATTAGGATGCAAATATTATAATTAGTTCCTGGAAAAGCTATGAATATGCGTGAGTATGCTAAATATATAGCTGCTGTCGGCAAGTCTCAGGTGCACTCACCTTTGCGAAATGATTCGCATGTGCACCCAGCGCTGCAATAAAGAACGTCTGCTTTCTAAAACTCCAAATTGAGTCTAGAGAGTTTCTTTGACCGACTTTTATGGTAACAACATAAGGACTGTTGCTTTGAAGCATGGTACAATGCCAAAGTTACTTTTATCAGATGTATTTAGTTATTTTTTTCCCTGTAATCTTTTTCAGAAGATATTGAATAAATGTTCATAAATTCTTCAATTGTACAAACTAATAAAGCTAAAATGTAAATTAATTAAAAATTACTTGTAAAGAATGCTGAAACATGGTAAAACCTTAATGGTTTTAATTGAAAATTCTGGAAGGCTTTTGGACTGAAGGAAAACTGAATTTATATGTGAAACTATTTTTGCAGGGGTTAGTGAAAGCCTATATTTTTTCTGCTGGAATGTACTTTTTCAGTCAATTGTGGCTTATCAATGTGTGTCATGTTACGGAGAACAGGAAATGTTGGGCTTGTCAAAAAAACCCTTTTTTTTTTTCTGTGCACTAAAATAAGAATTTTGCAACCCAAGGGAAAGTGCTACAGGCCCAATCTGCTGACACTATTGAATGTAAATAATTTATTGTATAAATATCGTAAATTAATTCTTTAGCACACTTTTTAATTGTGAGACTGAGCCTGTCTTTAACTGTTGTCAAGTGGTAGTCTTGTTGGTTTAAAATCTCTTTTAAAGAAAATGACAGTGTTTTAAATAAAAAGAGTCTATATTAGGCCCAGAGTCCGATTTTCTTGCTCTGTGCTGCCACTTAGAAGTATTCTTAAGAGTTCTAGCAAAGCTGTTTATTGACACGTAACTAGAACACCTCTCCTGGGTAGTTAATTATCCTTACATCCTTATCTAGCAACTATGAATGGGTTTACAGATCTGTAGTAACTGAAGTAAGGTAGAAGCTGAACAGTGCTCTAGATTCTTCTGTGAAATGTTTAACACATATTCTAAAATCTTTGTAAAAAGTTTTTGTAAAACCTTTTACTGCTTATCTACAGATGTAACCACTTGTGTATATAATCTCTGAAGGAAAGAATATTACAGGTTTTGCAGTTTAAAAAAAAATTAAATGTGTTGGGGTTTTGTAACCATTTTCCAAGCTGATGTTCTGAATAATGTGTCTTAATAGGTGCTAAGTAGAAATCAATTCTTTTAGTTTTATTTTGTTTTAATGATGGCAATGTGGAAAGGAACCTTCATGTAAGCTAATTTTATCTCTGTTAGGTAGCTAATGAGCCTGAACGATATATTATAATTTTAGAAATTTATGACAATTAATGGAATTTTAATAAATCCTGGGATATGTTTGCAAAGAGAACTTGAACTGTTCAAATACTGAAGTTTTAAAAATGTGAATAAATCGAATGCACAGCAATTACAGTAGTGCGGGGCGCTGTGTGGTTTCGTACAGCCAAGGATCTGAAAGACAATGGCCAGTATAGATACCTTAGGCGCAGGGGGCTTAAAGTCTTAGAGAGTTTCTCCGACCGACTTTTACGGTAACACAAGCGCCGCAGCTACTCCAGCGACAAGCACAGCAGATAGTGAAACCCTGACAGCAACAGCCAAGGCAACTACTCAACCCCCAACTGCCCGAGAGAGAAGATATAGGAGGAACACGCCACGGGCCACCCTATGGTTTTACCTGAGGGATCACAGAGAAGACATGAGAAAAGGGGATGGAAAACCTACCTCAGTTCTGGAGCAACGGGTGCGTGAACTGAAGAGGAGAACAATGGTCAAGGATGATCCTCCCAGGAAAGCTGCTGCTCCAGTCTCTGGTGAGCAGTTTCCCAGGTGGAGTGGAAGAGCTGATTTTACTCCAACTCCTGGGATAAGGAATACTAATCCCTTTCTACAAGACATAAGAGGACAATCTTGTGATCACTATGAGAGGGGCCCTGCCTCCAGTCAGGTGGAGGAGAGGGATAATCGGGTTTACTGGACTGTGTGGACCAGATGGCCTGGCACATCAGTCCCACAGAAGTATAAGGCTCTAGTAGATACCGGTGCACAGTGTACCCTGATGCCATCAAGCTATCAAGGGGTGAAACCCATTTATATTTCTGGAGTGACAGGAGGATCCCAAGAGTTGACTGTACTGGAAGCTGAAATCAGCATGACTGGGAGGAAGTGGCAAAAGCACCCCATTGTGACTGGTCCAGGGGCTCCATACATCCTTGGCATAGACTATCTATCTCAGGAGAGGGTACTTCAAAGACCCAAAAGGGTATGGATGGGCTTTTGGTATCGCTGCCTTGGAGACAGAGGAAATGAAGCAGCTGTCCCCCTTGCCCGGTCTCTCAGAGGATCCTTCTGTTGTGGGGTTGCTGAAGGTCGAAGAACAACAAGTGCCAATTGCGACCACAACAGTGCACCGGCGGCAATATCGCACCAACCGAGAGTCCCCGATTGCCATCCATAAGCTGATCCGTAGACTGGAGAGCCAAGGAGTGATCAGCAGGGCCTGCTCACCCTTTAATAGCCCCATATGGCCAGTGCGAAAGCCTAATGGAGAGTGGAGACTAACAGTAGACTATCGTGGCCTGAATGAAGTCACACCACCATTGAGTGCTGCCATACCAGACATGCTATAACTTTAGTATGAACTGGAGTCAACGACAGGCAAGTGGTATGACACAGTTGATATTGCCAATGCATTTTTCTCAATCCTTTTGGCAGCAGAGTGCAGGCCACAGTGCGCATTGACTTGAGGTGCGTCCAGTACACTTGGAACCGACTGCCCCAGGGGTGGAAACACAGCCCTACCATCTGCCATGGACTGATCCAGACTGCACCGGAACAGGAGCAAGCTCCAGAACACCTGCAATACATTGAGGATATTCTTGTGTTGGGCGATACAGCAGAAGAAGTTTTTGAGAAAGGGAATAATCCAAATCCTTCTGAAAGCTGGTTTTGCCATAAAACAGAGTAAGGTTAAGGGACCCACACAGGAGATTCAATTTTTGGGAATAAATTGGAAAGATGGACGTAGCCAGACCCCCACAGATGTGATCAACAAGATAACAGCAATGTCTCCACCAAGTAATAAGAAAGCAACACAAGGTTTCTTGGGTGTTGTGGGGTTCTGGAGAATGCACATCCCAAATTACAGTCTGATTGGAAGCCCTCTCTATCATGAGACTGGGAGGAAGCTTTCGAACAAAGCTATAGCTGAACCCAGGACAGTATCCACCCCTTTTTCCATAGCATTCATGTCATGCTCAGATCCCACATTTTTCAATATACCATCGCTTTTGTCTCATATATTTATATATATACACCCACATGAGGAGAGACGACAATGGGCCCTACACAATTCAATGTGAATCAAGCAGAAGCCACTTTATTCTTCCCACGATCCCTTTGTATACAGAGTTTTCTATCTCTACGTGCGGTCATGCGCCTTTTGATTGGTAAAAGCCCTCTTGCACGAGGCAATCACACGGCTCGGTAAGTGTGATTATTGGATCACCTAATTCCTGGTGTTCTTCCCATGTATCCGTCTGCAGATGTTTTCTTCCTCTTGGTATGCGGCTACGTGTTTAGAAGAAGCTCTGATGGCTGGTTCACATCCTCTTATCTTCTTCTTGGTATGTGGCTGCATGCTTAGAAGAGGCCCTCATATGGCTGCCTCATCACATGTCCACTGTCCTCCAAATATGACCCCACAATTCCCCCTTTTTCTCTTTGAACCAGCCAAACTTTCTTCAAGGAATTAGTAATCATGTTAGATACTCCCTTTAAGATACAGGGAACGATTAACAATACAATCACAATTATACTTAAAATTACAATGCCTTGTTTACAAAGATCTAAAAGCCATCCCGTTATGCCCCAACCCCTTAACCACTTATCTAAACTTGAATTGACCACCGTTAGTTTGTTCATGTTGTCTTTTATCTCCTTGAGACTTTTATGAATCGGCTTCGAATGGTCAGACAGATTCATGCAAGACATCGCTTCAAAATCCTCACACCCGTGACCCTGTGATAAAAGCAAAAATCAATTGCAGCTCTATTTTGCAAAACAGCGTGTCTTGTGCTATCTACATCATTAAGCATTTGTGTAAGTACTTCTGATGTTAAATTTATCTGCTTTGCGGCCCAACACCCTAATTCAGTCATGTCTCCTAATGCTTTTGCTGCAGCTGCTCCAGGTGCAAACAAGGAGGCGATGAGACGGCACATCCCAAAATTGTACCTGATCATTCCAATCGGGCCTCAGTTGCATCCTTGTTGACAAGTAATATTGAGCTCTAACTTAAACAATGTCATTTGACACGTATCCCTTGAACCATTGTGACTGATAACCTTCTACCCCGCACGTGCTCTAGAACTTCGACAATACCATCTGACCCCACAATACTCGCAAACACACAAACTCCAAGGCTCCCAAGTTCCACAGTTATGGCATGGAGTCCTTAGGTGCTGGGGTGTCTTCGGGTGGGTCATGCAACTTTTCTTGCCATGGCTTTACCCACTTGGCTGGTATCCATCTGGTTCCTGTATCTGTAACAACACATGCATATCCTCTTCCCCATGTGATTAACTTAACTGGTCCTTCCCAGGCCCCTGTTATCCCGTTTTTAATCATTACCTTGCATTGTCTGCTCTTAACTTCTTCCAACCCTCCTTGTAGACCAGCCCCGTGTTTTACCATTGGTGGCACCAAGCTATCTTGCGGCAATCGTAAGAAATTTAACACATATAGGACTTTGTTTAATCTATCTGTTGGTGATACAGCACTTTCTCCCCCTTTTTGTTTTTGAAGCAAACGCTTCAATGTCTGATTCATACGTTTGACCATAGCCTGACCGGTAGGTGAATGGGGCGTACCCGTCACGTGAGTAATGCCCCAGAACTGGAAAAACACTTGCGTGGAATGAGCTACATAGCCAAGGCCGTTGTCAGTTTTGATTTCTCGTGGCACGCCAAGGGCCGCTATAGCCGAACGCATGTGACGCTGCACGTTTGCTAGATTCGCCAGTCTGAACTGTAGCCCAAACTGCAAGAGAAAAACAATCCAAGCAGACATGCACATATTTTTGTCACCGAATTCTGGGACATGCGTAACATCCATTTGCCAAATTTCTAAAGGTCCAGTACCACGAGGATTGACTCCAGGAGCCAAGCCTCCGGTATACTGTTGACAATTGGGGCACGACTGGACAATGCCCCGGGCATCTGATTCAGACAGCCTGAATTGGCGGCGCAGTACTTTGGCTGACTGGTGGAAAAAATCATGAGACCGTCTGGCTTGCGTGAACCCGTCCGTTGAGGGAGCCGCCCATAACAGCGCTACCAACTTGTCGGCTCTCCGGTTGCCTTCCGCTAAGCCTTCGATTATTCCTGTGTGACTCCGAATATGGGTGATAAAATATTCACATTGTCTTTCTGACAGCAATAGCCACAACCTCTGAAATAGTTTGTACAATACCTCATCGTTTCTCTCTTTCAGCAATGCTCGTTCTATACGTGATACAACTCCTACTACATACAGTGAATCACAAACAACATTGACTGGTGTTGTCTTCCATCGAGCAAACACTTCTATCACGGCTCGCAACTCCAAATGTTGTGTGGAGCCTTGACAGTCTGTTAAAACTACATCATGCCATTGCCCGTTGGCCTGCCACGTGATGGCGGCCTTTTGAGATCTTCCTCCTGCGTCTGTAAAGACTGTAGCATCGTCTACCGGACGTGCAGAGCGTCTAGGTCGCTCTTCTATTTGACAGGAATGTAGTACACTAAAAAACTTGTGTGGTGGATAGTGCACCTTTACTTCACCCGAATAATCCAGCAACGCCACTTGCAATAAAATACACTGGCGCAAAGCCCAAGCTAAATATTCTGCCACTAAAGGTATTATGATAAAAGATGGTTCTTTCCCTGCTATTTCAACAATTCGATTTCGCCCCCTCATGATTAATTGTGCTAGTGCCTCCATTCGTGTTGTAACTGTCCGCTTTGACTGTGCCGATAAAAACACCCACTCTAATAACCGCAAAGGATCTCTTCCAGGAATCCATTGCAGTATTACAGCAAAAGGGTGCTGCTCACTATTGATTATTGCTAAACCTATCCCATAATCAGGGTTCCAGCAATGGGTGTAGGCTTTATTAACTTTTATGCTAATCTGCTGCAAAGCCTCTTTGGCCTCATTTGTCAATGTCCGGGGTGCGTTTGCACCACCTCCTCCCCTGAGTAACCTCATCAGAGGTGCCAACTCCTCATTGGTAATACCACATAGGTCTTCACCCAGTTTAAATCTCCTAACAATTTTTGTACATCATTCAAGGTGTGGATCTCTGTCCGGAGTTCCACCTTTTGAGGTCGAACAACTGCTTTGTCAATTTCCCAGCCAAGATAGTTCCATACTTCTGTTTTTTGTATTTTTTCAGGGGCCAATTGTAGCCCATTTGACTGCAACACATTTTGTAATTCAGCAATCAATTGGTCTCCATTCAGCTGTTTTCCAGCTATCAAAATGTCATCCATGTAATGATAAATGAGCAGGTCTGGATGTGCTTCACGTACCAGAGTAAGTGCCCAGGCCACGTAAACCTGGCACATGGTCGGTGAATTTTTCATGCCCTGTGGTAACACTACCCAGTGGTACCTTTTCATAGGTTCACTTTTGTTTACGCTCAGTACAGAAAAAGCGAATTTCTGATAATCTTCTGGATGCAGGGGAATGGTAAAAAAGCAATCTTTTAAATTGATAATTAAAATGTCCCAATTTTTCGGAATCATATTTGGGGAGGGTAATCCAGGCTGTAACACCCCCATATCCTCCATGACCTCATTAATTTTCCTCAGATCATGCAATAGGTGCCATTTGCCACTCCTTTTTGGAATTGTAAAACTTGGGGTATTCCAAGGGCTTGTGGTCCGTTTAATGTGACCTTTCTCTAATTGCTCTTGTCCCTTTCCAAAGCTAAAATTAAAGGATCTGGCAGAGCTCTCTTAATTCCACATTCCTTCTGCCACTCCTGCTGGTTTCTTAATGTGAAAAACATATCTGCATACATTACTTCGCTCTGTTGATATCCCATTATTAATTTTACACACACACAAGGGATCCCACAAACACACTCCACACAACTACAATACCTAAAACACAAACAAAATCCAATTAGACAAACAACTATTAAGGACACAATCACAACATACAGTGCAGCCTTAACCATATTATATCGTCAACACCAAAATCGTTACCGTGATAATCCACAAAACTAGGTCAAATACCAGCAAGTCACAAACAGAAACAAATCCAAATGTATACCAATTGAGCGCTAGCAGCCGGGTATACGCCTTTACCTACGAGATTTCTATATCTCGATTTACAGAAGGCTCCAAACAAAAGGTTAACCCACCAAAATCCAAACTTCAAACAGACTCCCGCGCAGGACGTCTCCTATGACTTACGGAATGTTAACCAAAACAAAACAATATTTACAAAAGAATACCTTCTTAAAGATGGTCCTTGTCTGCTCCCGCAGTGATCCGAGTGAGTCGAGGGGTCCCTCCGGGAAAATTCCCCGGGGGCCCTGGGGAGCCCTGTTCTCAGCGGGTCCTGCAGCCGAGCAGAGAGGGTCCCATCTGGGTCGCCAAATTGATTCGTAGAACTCGTTAAGAACTTGCCAACTTAATTAGTTCGGTAACACTGCTGGCATAAATGAGTGATTTCTCCTTGTCCTTCTACTTATCAGTTAACTTCGCTACATTACCTCCTGAACATCTGCTTAGTTTCAGCTACTCCTTAGCTACAATCCTGTTTTGGTTACAATAAATTTTGTGCGAAGGTCATAAGGTTCCAAAACTATGTCAGCTACAACGATTCATCTTAGACAAGGACCCTTATTGTGTTCTTTTGGTCGGGCCTTTTTTAGGTTTGGAAAGTTTTGTTTTTATATACAAAGCCACCAAGCTTGAAGTTACTTAGAACTACATTTTCTTATTTACAAAAGATTATATTGCATTTTGTACTTCCTTGTCTCAAATCCCCCTTTTTTCTATCCTTTTGCAAATTCTTTTGCAACTTCCCCCCCCCCACTAACGCATTCTGAATAATCCCTCTCCATCGTCGTGTTAGGTCCCCGTCAGTTTTAGCAGTTTCGCCTCTCGCCTCCCCCCACCCCCTGGAGCTTCCCGCAGCTTGCTATCACACCCTCCTCCTCCCCCCTGTGTTCTTCTCGAGCGATCTTATCTCTTTCCAAGTCCTCTAACTTTCGAAGTAGTTTCTGTGCCCAGTCCGGTTCCCTGTGGGGCTTGAGCGTGGATGATTTTCACAGAGACGTTGGTGGGGGAGGCATGGACGGAGGGAGAGGTGGAAAAAGCAATGGCTGGCTCTTGGAGTGAGACGGGTCAGGCGGGACGGGCGGCGGCTCTCCCCTGGGTGGCTTTTCTACGCAAGGGTCTGGAGGCAGCGGTATGGACCTGGATTCATCCACTTCCATCCCCTCGTTTTTCCGGGGATCCACCTCGTCCTCTGTCGGAGGTGCCGACGGGGCAGCAGGGGAAGGGACAGGGAGCCGATCGAAAACTCTAATCTTAGACGATGGGGGCTGTAAAGCTATAAAAGCTCCGGCAGCGACTGATCACTCCTCCCTCATCGCTTGAAGGGTCGTTAGAATCAGCTTCCAAGTTGTTGCTAGTCCCTTAGCTTCTTTGTTACCATCGCTTACGGCATCCCATAACCGTTCCCCAACCTTTTCCCAAGTTTCGACCTTAAAAGCAGCCTGTGGATCTGGGGGGAACCCGTTCTCTCGGCACCATATTAATAAGTTTCGGAGCACAAGCTCATCATGTTTAATTCCTCTCTTAGAGAGTATATGTAGGAGCAGTTTCACAATCGCACATTCTTCCTTTGTTACACTCTGTCCCATCTCTTATTACCGGCTGCTCACCTCTAAGGGTGTCCCGTTGCAATGTACATTCTTTTTCTTCACGGACCGTCCTCCGATCCATCCCAACTCCAGTCCTGCTGGCTCGGCTCTCCAGCCGGTCCTCTCCTTCGGGGTTGCTCCCGGTACTATTGTCTGACAATCACGTCGGGGTCACCAACTGAGGAGAGATGACAATGGGCCCTACACGATTCAATGTGAATCAAGCAGAAGCCACTTTATTGTTCCCACGATCCCTTTATATACAGAGTTTTCTATCCCTACATGCGGTCACGCGCCTTTTGATTGGTAAAAGCCCTCTTGCACGAGGCAATCACATGGCTCAGTAAGTGTCCTTATTGGATCACCTAATTCCTGGTGTTCTTCCCATGTATCCGACTGCAGATGTTTTCTTCCTCTTATCTTCTTCTTGGTATGCGGCTACGTGTTTAGAAGAAGCTGTCTGATGGCTGGTTTACATCCTCTTATCTTCTTCTTGGTATGTGGCTGCATGCTTAGAAGAGGCCCTCATATGGCTGGTTCATCACATGTCCACTGTCCTCCAAATACGACCCCACACCCACACGCACACACAAAGAGAGAGATATCATTCCTTAGTCCATGGACCAATCCCTATAAATTTGCTGAACTCATCCAGTCCATGATGTCAGGCTCCATCTCTTGTAATAGTCTTTCAGGGCCGGAGGGACGGTGTGTAGTGTTGGGTTGTTGCCTGCTGATGACACCACCAAACTCGTCTGGTCACTGCTGAGCTCGTCTGGTTTTGTCAAAATTCATTCTTTGTTGGGGTGATGATCGGAGGGAAGTCAGGGTCAATTGCTGGCGACCTGAAGATATCTAGCTGGTGGGCTATAAAAGTGTTATAGAGCAGGCAACAGCATACAATTGGGTTCATTGGCTGTTTTCCCCCAAAATGAAATCCCCTTCAGGTACGAGTGGTTTGCCTTTACCTGAAGCAGGAATAACCCAGATTGTCTTCCCCAACATATTCTTTATGTGCACCACAGGAACTTTATCCCCCTCTACAGGACGTAAAAGTTCTGATTGGGCTGGGCCAGCCCTGTTGGCAGATCCCCTAATGTTGACCAACCAGGTGGCTTTTGGTAAATGTGTATCCCAGTGTTTGAAAGTCCCACCACCCATTGCTCTCAGTGTAGTTTTTTACAGCCCATTGTACTGTTCGATTTTCCCAGAGGCTGGTGCATGGTAGGGGATGTGATATACCCACTCAATGCCATGCTCTTTGGCCCAAGTGTCTATAAGGTTGTTCTGGAAATGAGTCCCATTATCTGACTTAGTTCTCTCTGGGGTGCCGTGTCGCCACAAGACTTGTTTCTCAAGGCCCAGGATAGTGTTCCAGGCAGTGGCGTGGGGCACAGCATATGTTTCCAGCCAGCCAGTGGCTGCTTCCACCATGGTAAGCACATGGCACTTGCCTTGGTGGGTTGGTGGGTGTCTGATATTGTCAGTGTGCCAGGCCTCCCCATACTTGTACTTCAGCCATTGTCCTCCATACCAGAGAGGCTTTAACTGCTTTGCTTGCTTAATTGCAGCACATGTTTCACATTCATGAATAACCTGGGCAATAGTGTCCATTGTTAAGTCCACCCCTCGATCACGAGCCCATCTATATGTTGCATCTCTGCCTTGATGGCCTGAGGTGTCATGGGCCCACCTGGCTAAAAATAATTCACCCTTATGTTGCCAATCTAAGTCCATCTGAGCCACTTCAATCTTAGCAGCTTTATCCACTTGCTGGTTGTTCTGGTGTTCCTCAGTGGCCCGACTCTTGGGTACATAAGCATCTTCGTGGCGTACGTTCACCACCAGGTTCTGCACTCAGGCAGCAATATCTTGCCACAGTGCAGCAGCCCAGATGGGTTTACTTCTGCGTTGCCGGTTGCTCTGCTTCCATTGCTCCAACCACCCCCACAGGGCATTTGTCACCATCCATGAGTCAGTAGAGAGAGAAAATACTGGCCATTTTTCTCATTCACCAATGTCCAAGGCCAGCTGGATGGCTTTCACCTCTGCAAACTGACTTGATTCACCCTCTCCTTCAGCAGTTTCTGCATCTTGTCTCAGGGGACTCCACACAGCTGCCTTCCATCTCTGATGCTTTCCCACAATAGGGCAGGACCCATCAGTAAACAAGGCATATTGCTTTTCACTCTCTGACAGTTCATTACATGGTGGGGCCTCTTCAGCACGCATCATCTCCTCTTCTGGTGACATCCCAAAATCTTTGCCCTCTGGCCAGTCCATGATGACTTCTAGAATTCCTGGACAACTAGGATTTTGAGCTCGTTATGTAATTAATACAGCTCACTTACTGTGTATAGCATCAGTTGCATGATGTGTAGAGGAGACCCTGCCTTCAAACATCCAGCCCAGCACAGGCAACTGGGGTGCCAGGAGAAGCTGTGCTTCAGTGCCAATCACTTCTGAAGCTGCTCGAACCCCTTCATAGGCTGCCAGTATCTCTTCTTCAATTGCAGTATAGCTGGCCTCGGATCCTCTATATCCCCGACTCCACAAGCCGAGGGGTCGACCTCGAGTCTCCCCTGGAGCTTTCTGCCAGAGGCTCCAGGGAGGGCCATTCTCCCCAGCTGCGGTGTAGAGCACATTTTTCACATCTGGCCCTGTCCGGACTGGTCCAAGGGCTTCTGCATGAACTATTTTCTCGTTTAATTTGTTCATAGGCTTGTGGTTGCTCAGGGCCCCATTTGAAATCATTCTTCTTCCGGGTCACGTGATAGAGAGGGCTTACAATCAGCCTGTAATTCTTTCTTGTTAGTTGGTGGAGACATTGCTGTTATCTTGTTGATCACATCTGTGGGGATCTGGCGACGTCCCACTTTCTCATGTCTTCTCCGTGATCCCGCAGGTAAAACCGTAGAGTGGCCCGTGGTGTGTACCTCCTATATTTTCTCTCTCGAGCAGTAGGGTGTCCTCTGTTAGTAGTTGAGACATGGGTTGGTACACGTGGGGAGCTGGATAGATCAGATAAATTGTCTCTCAAGTGTTTGAACTCCTGGGAGAGTTTTTCCACAGCTGAAATGATGAAAGGGGTGAGATTGTCTTCGAACTCTCGGAGTTGACACGTCACTTCATCCACTGTTGGTGGTGCTCTGTCATTCCAGGTCATTGATGCCAATTTGTGGGCATATGATGATAGTGCACTCTGTGTAAGTTTCTGCCACATGGGTCGTGTACATTCAACTTCATCTGGATTTACGGATGCATTCCCAGCATCCGGCCTACGATATATTTTCTTTAGAATGGCTGATTCCCTCAGGGACTGGATGCCTTTCTCTATCGTGGTCCAGTTGGCCGAGCGACTCGTAATATCGTCTTTGTAGGGAAACCTTTCCTTCACAGCTGCCAGGAGCCGCCTCCAAAGGCTGAGGGCTCGCTTCTCTTTTGCAATCACTTTGTCAATTCCTCCTTCCCTAGCAAGTGATCCCAGGTGCTTGGCTTCCCTACCTTCTAGTTCATGACTGTCAGCCCCATTGTCCCAGCATCGGAGCAACCAGGTGACAATGCACTCCCCTGGAAGATGGGTGAAATCTTCGTGTATTACGCAGCTCGGTTGAGGTCCGGGGTCGAGAAGTCACCTCTTCTTCTTCCTCCTCTTCCTCTGATCCACGTAGTAGTAACTCTTGTTCAGATGCTGTCCCCTGTACTAATTGCCTTGGGACTTCATCTTTCTTCAGTGCAGGGGTTGCTTTTTGTGCCTCTCGTTTGCTTTTGCTTACAGGGGCAACAGATATTGTCACAAACTGGCCATTTGGTTTAGCTGCAGTGTTTGTCACTGTGGTTGGAGTGGCTGCAGTGTCTGTTGCCGGGCTTGGTGCAGCTGTTGTGCTTGGGGGTTGTGTAACACCAACAGCTGAGTTGTCTGTTGCTCTCAGGGTTTGAGTAGTTGCTGTACTTGTTGCTGGGGTTGGTGTAGCTCCTGTGCTTGGAGTTGGAGTAGCTGCGTTGTCTGTTGCTTTGCCATCAGATCCAGAGACATTATTTTCCCTTTGAGGGTTAGTGGTGAGCAGGGCTCTGCAGGCATAGGCCAAGCCCCAACACATTGCCATGATTTGTCCCTCTCTGGTATAACCAGGACGACAGCACACCTCATTTAAGTGTTTTACTAGTTTTTCCGGATGTTGCACTTGTTCAGTGGTGAAGTTCCAAAGCAGTGGAGGGGCCCACTGGCCTAGATACTTGCCCATACTATCCCACACACCCTGCCACTCATGACTGTCCAGCCTCAGGGAAAATCTCTTGGTGGTCCTCCTAGATCGTTGTCTAACCCTAGACCAGATTTGAACCCGATACTGCTTAACGTTCGAGATCAGATGAAATAGGGTGTTGCCAGGGTGGGTGGCCATGGTTAAAACACACTCCGTATGTGTGCCAACATGCTGATCCCCAGCACAATCAGCAGGCAGGTCTCAAGGGTATTCAAAGGCCATCCAAAACCTTCAGAACTCTCAAATGCTGTTGTAAATAGCCTGGTGGGGGAACGGGGGGTATAAGGGAATGCCTCCTTCATAGGTTGACCCCTTGAGTAGAAAAAAAAACATATGAATTTGCTAAAAAATTTCATTATATACCTCCCGAAGTATAGAGGTGATGACAACGCTGGGAACGCAAGCCCGACCAGTTTCATGATCTATTGTATTACAAGTCATTACCATGAAGTACAGTGAAACAAGAACCTTAGCCCAGGCCCCCCAGCCGATAAACCCTAAAACAGCAAATACTGGCTGTAAGTAAGGTACGACATGCTGAAACTCTGAGATCAAGCGCATCAACTCTAAGAGGAAATAAATCAACATTGCGACAAGTAGTAACAATGAATGATTATCACAAATACGATTAGACACACTCTGGTCAGATCTGTCATTATCTCAACCCTTCGTGCCCCACATTGGGCGCCACAAAGAACTGTCGTGGTTTAAGACCAGCCGGTAACTCGGAACCACGCAGCTGCTCACTCACTCCCTCCTTTCCTCCTCCCCCCACTCCTGGAGGGATGGGGAGGAGAATCGGAAGAATGTAACTCCCACGGGTTGAGATAAGAGCAGTCCAGTAGCTAAAGTACCATACAAAACTACTGCTCCTACCACTAATAATAATAATGATAAGGGAAATAACAAGGGGAGAGGATACAATTGCTCACCACCCGCTGACCGATACCCAGCCCAACCCGAGCAGTGATCTGGGCCTTCTGGGTAACTCCCCCCAGCTTATATACTGGGCATGGCTTGCTGTGGTATGGAATACTCCTTTGGCTAGTTTGGGTCAGGTGTCCTGTCTCTGCTTCCTCCCGGCTTCCCCTCCTCCCTGGCAGAGCATGAGACTGAGAAAGTCCTTGGTCGGAGTAAACATTACTTAGCAACAACTAAAAACATCAGTGTTATCAGCATTGTTCCCAGGCTGAAAGTCAAAAACACAGCACTGCACCAGCTACTAAGGAGAAAAATGACTGCTATAGCTGAACCCAGGACAATAGTTCATGCAGTAGCCCTTGGACCAGTCTGGACAGGGCCAGATGTGAAAAATGTGCTCTACACCGCAGCTGGGGAGAATGGTCCTACCTGGAGCCTCTGGCAGAAAGCTCCAGGGGAGACTCGAGGTCGACCCTTCGGCTTTTGGAGTCAGGGGTACAGCGGATGTGAGGCCAGCTATACTCCAACTGAAAGGAGATACTGGCAGCCTATGAAGGTGTTTGAGCTGCTTCAGAAGTGATTGGCACTGAAGCACGGCTTCTCCTGGCACCCCAGTTGCCTGTGCTGGGATGGATGTTCAAAGGCAGGATCTCCTCTACACATCATGCAACCGATGCTGTATGGAGTAAGTGGGACGCATTAATTACACAACGAGCTCAAATAGGAAATCCCAGTCATCCAGGAATGCTAGAAGTCATCATGGACTGGCCAGAGGGCAAAGATTTTGGGATGTCACCAGAAGAGGAGATGATGCGTGCTGAAGAGGTCCCACCATGTAATAAACTGTCAGAGAGTGAAAAGCAATATGCCTTGTTCACTGATGGGTCCTGCTGTATTGTGGGAAAGCATCAGAGATGGAAGGCAGCTGTGTGGAGTCCCCTGAGACAAGTTGCAGAAACTGCTGAAGGAGAGGGTGAATAGAGTCAGTTTGCAGAGGTGAAAGCCATCCAGCTGGCCTTGGACATTGCTGAACGAGAAAAATGGCCAGTACTTTCTCTCTCTACTGACTCATGGATGGTGGCAAATGCCTCTGGGACTGGTGTGTGTCATTCGAGTCTGACAAAGAGTTACTTGTCTGTGGTGGCCCGCCCCGAAGCCCTGCTGGCTTTCTCAAACACCCTGCTAACTTTTTGGAGGCGGATACGGTTTGAATTAGCACATCTTGGTTTTGCCCATAAATGATAAGCAAGGATACTTGAAGGTGACGGTGATGAAGGAAGGGGAGGAAGAAAGCAGAAGTAAGAGACCCCTCAAGCCCCTCTGCACCTAACGGCGCAGATGCGGCAAATAGCCAACAAGGCCACTCCTTCTGTCGTGGGCTGGCCCCCCACATCAGAATGAGTGTGATCTTTACAACAGATAAAAGCCCCGGGTTTGAGAGAGACAAGGAGGCAGATCTAACTAGCAGCTAGGCCAACGTTGCCTCCACGGGGATGCCTGCTGAGGTAGTGCCTCCCACCCCCTCTCGTCGCGATGCACCTCGGAGCTGGCCTCTTGGTCATTGGACAGCTGTGTGGGTTGGTAAGAATCCGTGTTTAACTCTTTTAACCGTACCTGTCTAAATCTCTGTCTATAGTGTTATATCTCTATACTTTGTTTTGGCTAACGTGTAATAAACCATCTTTTGCTTATTTTGTGTACATGGCTTAAGTTCTTCTCCATCCAGAATCTCTCAATCCCCGAAACAGGGTGGTTCCACCAATGGAAGCAGAGTAACTGGCAACGCAGAGGTAAGTCCATCTGGGCTGCTGCATTGTGGCAAGGTATCGCTGCCCGGGTGCAGAACCTGGTGATCTACGCCACGTAGATGCCAATGTCAGTTGGCGTGTGGTGAGCAATTGTATTGTGCCTCACTTGTGTTTATTGTTTTCTTTTTCTTTTCCCTTTTTAGTTTTATATTATCTCCCCTGTTATTTCCCTTATTATTATTAGTGGTGGTACTAGTAGTAATTTTGTATTATACTTTAGTTATTGGACCTTTCTTGTTTCAACCCGTTGGATTCACATTCTTTACATTCTCCTCCCCATCCCTCTGGGAGCCGGGGGGAAGAAGTGGGGGAGTGAGTGAATGGCTGCATAGTTCTGAATTAATCTGGGCTTTAACCACGACATTCATGGTAGTTGCGCATGGTTCCTGAGAAATGCTGCTCATTTTTTCTGGAAATCATTCCCTTATCATCTTAATTGTAAATCAGATAGGGTTGTTTGTTACAGCACCTTTAAGAAAATGATGGTTTAATCATAGTTACTTTTCAGCATTGCACCTTTATAAAATGTGATTCTTCTTGAGCACAGGATACTGAAATGTTTGTGTTTCCTTCAGGAATAACCTCGAGGATACTTTTTGTTTCTAAACCCACGAAGTTCAGGAATGTATGCCTTTATCCCTACAGATTATCACCTGTAAAGTAGGTCAGATTCTGAGTCAAATGAGATCTCTTTTAAATCATATATCGAATATTGGGTTTGTCATTTATCCTTATACATCTTTAGAATATTTTGTACACTATTTTAATAGTACTATGATTTTGATAAAGATAATGTTCCAAATGCATATTTCACTGCTAAGTTTAACAGTCTTTGTTTTGTGCATCATATAACTGTCAGAGATCTAATTATATGTCATATGCTATTTCTCCCTCTCCTCCTACAGAATACTGATGCAGCTTTTCTGCCCTTAGTTATCCTGCATTTGCTTTGCATGATGAGTTTTGTTCAGTCAAACACTAGATAAAATTATTAGAAAATTGAAAGGAAAATATGGGTTTAAAAGATTTCTGAGAGACGGGTACAGAACAGCACTGGAGGACAAAATGCAACGTTATTATAAACTAGCATAAATTAAGGTAAAAGAATACCTGGCCTATGTAAGGACAAATTTTGATTTTCTAAAATGTTTAGGTGGTACTTAAAAAAGCAAACAACAAAAACCAACAACAACAAAAACCCCACATTAAAACAAAATCACCCCACCCACCCCCCCCAAAAAAAGCAGAATAAAAGAAAAGAAAATAAAAATAAACCAAACCAGACACAACCACCAGTATTTGCAATTTGAATTGCACAGTGATGCCTAATTGCATCAAGTGAAGGAGATGCATTTTGTAATTTGTCATGTGCAGTTTTTAGAGATTGCTAAGTCAGCAAGTTAGTCATTGACTGTTTTGTAGCAAATGTGCTTACATTTACATTTAGGGTACTGCTGATTTCACATAACAGATAAGAGTTATTTATAATTTTAATTTCACAGCTGCCTACAGTCTGAGTGTATAGAAAATAATGCTGCTTTTGACCACAGTATTTATCAGTAAAGGTTATCTAAATGAAAATTTACTTTTTTTCCTCCCCAGTAGTTTCTGGAAAATAAAACATAGATTATATAAAAATTCTGCTTGAGAATGGGCCAGAGCATATGTAAAGGAACAGTTAAAGCGCCCATGAATTAGGAAGCTGTAACCTAAATGAAAAGCTGATGTACTAAAATGTTTTTTCATTCATATTTGTCTTTTGTTGCTTTGAAATTATTCAATAGGATATTCACATATATTTCCTTTAAAAAAAAAAAAGATTAAATGTCTGATTAATTTTTCTTGTTTTCAGCTTTTTGATGGCATTGAGTGCGAATTCCCTCTGTTTTTTATTTTCATGATAATTGTTGCTAAGTGTAGCTTTACATTCTTGTTCTTTAAAGGCATTTGAGAGATGAGCCCTTAGGGGAAAGGTACAAAATGATTTTTCTGTCCTTCCAAAATAAAACATATTGCAGTGACACTAAATATCTCATTGAGAGTTTTGCCTCATGGGTTAAAAAGCCCAAGCACTCAACTCCCTATATTTCAGCATTTTTTAAGTGAACTGGTTTTAGAATATAACTCTTAAGTGTTTTTCAAAAGCTTAAATCTGTGACATTGTCCTGCATTGACTTTTAAGCCTTAAAATCTTTCACAGTATATCAGAACTTCGCAGCAGCATAGGAGAGAAAAGGAAGTGGAAGAGAGAACACATTGACAAACTGAATGTTGCAGCAGATCTTTTTGAGTTGGATATTCTGTGGTAATTGAAACACAATTCAGAAGAGAAGAAAGCAAACCAGAAAAGGCCTAGTTTCTCTTTGAAATGCCTGTGCTTTGTGGCCATGTTTTTCCATGTACCCAGTTAGTCTGTTTTTCTTAAAAAAAGCCAACAAAAATACCACTACTTAGATCTCGTCTTGAGGATAGGAGACATACCAAAAATAGTTCATGGGATGATTTCAGGATGGAAGCTAAAACTCACACAGAACAAAAGTCTGAATAAGAAAATGAGTAAGGGTTACAGCCATCAAAAAGATTTGTAAATGGATAAAAATCTCCCCATCTGGATTTTCTTCCCTTTAGCGTGTGGAATATTTTTCAACTAATATAGTGAGTGGCATAGAAATCTGCTATCTTTCTAGACTCCTCTGTGGCCACCCACAGATTAAAATATTTTGTTTGAAGCTGCAATAAGGTTTCACAATTGATTTTTCTAAACAAATGCTTGATGTTTTTCAAAGAGTGATGCCCAAAACTTAAGGAGAAAGGCACTGACATTTAATGCTGCCCACTTGCAGTTTTGGGAAGAACAAGATAGATAATAATCTTTAACTGAAGTTAGCAGAAGAATAAAGAAAGCATTTTACTTGTATTGCAAAGAAAAAGTAAAAAATACTTATTTTGCACATACTGTCTTTGTATGGCGGGTTGGAACTAGGTGATCTTAAAGTCCTTTCCAGCCCAAACCAGTCTGTGATTCTGTGATTCTATAAATCGAACAATTTTGTTAGTAGATTTTGTGCACATATCTCCAAATCCACAAGCTTCCTTAATGCAAAATTTGAAGCATATACAGAGCAACTTAAAACTGGAAAAAGACAATGAAATAGGAGATGTAGATTACAATAGCATGTCTTTATAATGAAAACATTGGAAAAACCACTTAAGCTGCTACATTGTGAATACTGGTTCAGCTGAAAGCCTATTTGCCATCCAGCATGCTTGCAGAGTACAAAGGAAAGCCTTTTCAGCAGTATATTAAGTTACTGAATATCTAGGTAACTCATGAGAGCTGGATTTTGTTACATGTGTAACGGTGGGACAGTGCTCCATTCAATAAGGAAGGAGAGTGTCCTGTAAATCATAGTCCATAATCCCTCAATTTTGTTCACATCATTTCCTTTTTTAAAGATTAGCAGAACATGTTCAAGTAACTATATATTTACTTATATTTTCTTTTGTAAGACAAACTAATTAGCCCATCTACTTTACTGTTTTGTCAATGGACAGCCTTTTAGGATTTTTAAGACATAGAGAGTTAAAACAGTTCTGGCAAGTAGGTACTACTGAATTACTGAATTGATTATGCATTTTCTAATAGTATTAAGAACACTGTTTTGTTCCTCATGGATGATGATCATTATTACCCAACTGTTGCCTTCTCTAGATGATTCTTGATATTAAAGCAATCGTATTATCACATGTGTATCTTATTATCCTCTACAGCATCTGCCAATAAGACTAAATTACAGATATTCAGAATATCACATTGTCAAAACACTTGAGCACATCATGACTGTGCTTAGGTGTTTTGCAATAGTTCAGTGTGTCACTTAACACAGGCTTTTCTGTGTGCAAACTTTCACTGTGTTTGTTTCTCTTGACAAGTGATTTCATTTCCTATATATATGTTATGAACAAAACTTGCGAAGCTTTGGTTCTTGATAGATCATTGAAGAGCCATGGAAAGAAAGAAATCTGTATACAGTAGTCAAATTCCAGCTTTCTGCTGCACTCTGCCTTTTCAGTAGAAGAATTTGTATCACAAAAGATACTTTTTTTGTGAATTGTATGTAACAATATACATGTATTTTTAAAAAAATCACAAAACCTAACAAAAAAATCTCTAAACTTAAGCATAAAAAACAACAACAAACATATCTAAACATCATACACATAAATGCATCTGTACATATACATAAGTATATATCAGACACACCTAAACATAGCTAACAGAAAACATATCTAAACTTTTTCTAATAAAGGTGTTCTGGTATATTTGTTCTCAGCGGGTGTGTTTTTTATTTATTTTCTTTGGCCTTATTGCCTTATTTTTGTATTTCGGAATTCACCCTTAAGAATTCAAAAAGGCTGCTCTTTTTTTTTTTTCCCCCCATTGTGATTTCTCTCCAAAAGAAATATTTAGGACTCTCTGGGTAGTAGCTATGCATCTATAGCTGTGGGAAAGGATTGAACTAAACCAATAAGACTATTTTTTAAGACATATTTCAATAGCATTTTTGAAATTTCTGGTTGAATTTAGATGATTATGGTAGCTTTCTAGGATAAGGTAAGGAGGGAAGCATTACAGCTATTTTCAATAATCTGGAAGAATATGGTAATTGCAAAGGAAAACTGGAAGGAAATGAAAGAATCATAGAATGGTGTGGGTTGGGATTACAATGAAGAGGTTTCATCTAACTTGTTCCCCTTTAAATGTTAAAAAATGTTCTGTTTTAAAATGTTAGTGTGACTTGTCAGGTTCATCCATGTTTTTCCTTGATGAACAGAAATGCTTTTGGTATTTTTGATATATCTTTTCATAGAAGAACTTTTGATGAACTGAACACTGGTCATGTTAGTAGCTGGTGCAGTGCTATGTTTTCGACTTTAGTCTGAGAACAATGCTGGTAACACACTGATGGTTTTAGTTGTTGCTAAGTAATGCTTACCCCGATCAAGAACTTTTCAGTCTCTCATGCTCTGCCAGTGAGGAGGGGCACAAGAAGCCAGGAAGAAGCAGAGACAGGATACCTGACCCAAAGTTACCAAAGGGATATTCCATACCACAGCATGTCATGCCCAGTATATAAACTGGGGGGAGTTACCCGGGAGGCCCAGATCACTGCTCTGGTCAGGCTGGGTATCGGTCCCCTTGTTATTTCCCTTATCATTATTAGTGGTAGTGGTAGTAGTTTTGTATGGTACCTTAGTTATTGGACTGTTCCTATCTCAACCCATGGGAGTTAGATTCTTTTGATTCTCCGATTCTCCTCCCCATCCCTCTGGGAGCGGGGGGGAAGAAGGGGGGGGGGAGTGAGCAAGCAGCTGTGTGGTTCTGAGTTACCAGCTGGGCTTAAACCATGACGATATCTCAAAATTTCTGGGTGTGTTTTGATACCTCACTCATTTGAATATTCCATCTCTAAAACCTCTCAGTTTTCACTTTTTCTCAGCTTCTTATCAGTAATTATTTGTCTAAGAAAATAGACACTGCAACTTTATTCCATTTATCACATGTTCTTTATCCAAATAAATTCAAAATTTTGCAGAAAGCATATTACTTTGCTTTTGTATTGCATATAATTAGGTCAGTCATTTGTAATTATGTTCCAAAATTCCTGACTCTTGTCCACTTAAAAAATGTTGAAGCAGAGGTTGCAAATCCACAATAATCAGTAATACCTGTAGCATAACTCTAGATGCAAGATATGCTGTCTTCCAATGAAGAAGTTATGCCATTTTGTTTCATGATGCTTCAAAACTGAAATGCTCATTTTAACTTGGTTTTGTGTACATGCAAAAATTATAATTTTCATTTAATTAAATGGTTGACTACTTTTGGCCAAGACTTTAGCTTTAAAAAGTTGTCTGATACTGAGCTGGTGTTAAGTGTGGGGGAAAAACACCCCAAGTGTTTCACGCTGATGCAGCTTTCATTTCTTTGGGTTATGGTTTGTTACCTGTACTGCAGTTTGCTTTGTTGTTTTTCTTCTTGCACAATAAAGTGCTATACAGATAGTGTATGTGTTCTGGGAAGGAATTTTGTGGAAATGTTTGGTGAAAAGTAAAGTAGTTTACTATTGCCCTAGGTTTCCCATGATGATCATGGTTTTGCAAGATAACAATGAATGGCAGCAGTCTTTTCTGTTCAATCAAATTGTTGCTAGGGTATAGTTTTTCCTGGTTTTGAATCCACTTTAGCTTTATTAGGGAACTACAATCAAATAATAAGGGAAGTGGAATTTATTCACTTACTTTACTTATTTTAAAACTCCATAGGGTGTCCTGTTGTATCCAAGTATTACTATGTGCCAGTTGATTTTGTTGAACTGGAGAAGAACCCTGGCAGTCAGAAACTGTTTCCTAGTAACAGTGGATGTGATGGAAAGTTTTTCTTGTGGGGACAGGCTGTTTACATCATTGCAAAGCTCCTGGGTAAGAGGCTGAGGAAATTCTATCAGGTTTTAATTCTCCCCAAGTGAAGGGTATTTATCTTGTTAATGTTTTTCTTGAATCTGAACAAACAAACAAACATTGGCTTGGGTTTTGATTGGACTGTGGGTGACATGGTTTAGGTCCTCTGTTTTGGTACATACCTGATAGGCAAAAACTGCTTTTTATTCTTTATGTTAAAATTTTATCCTGCGTGCAGCATACTGTGAAGCTTGCTGGAATATTTCAGAATACTAAAAATCTTCTAAACATGATATGTTTATTTTTTGCTGTTTCGTTTCCTGGCTTTCCCTCTTATTTCCTCTTCTTTGTGGCAAAATACATTAACACTGGATTAACTGTATCAGCTGCCCCTGTACAGTGATGTTTTAAGTGATCTATAGCATTTGATTAAAATTATTTACTGCTTTAAGCAAGACACGTTTAAACTTTGAATAGCTACAGTCTCAGAAAAAGTTGATGTTTTCTTCAGTCTGTGTTATTTTTAACCTTTGGAAGAAACTAGATGAGCACGTGAAAGTGCATTTCAAAGTTGGGCCATTGAAAATTGTTATAGTGAATTTCAGTCACAAATGAACTTGTGGTCTCACTTGAGAGGATTCAAAGGCTAATGCAAAAGCTGTTAAACTTGGAAGGTCTTCACAGTTAAGATTTTCTACTTAGTATTTCTTTTAAGAGAAAGATATATTACTTTATTTTAACATGGTCAACATTTACCTTGTAATCAGTAGATTGAGTTGTAAAACTTTTTTTCTGTGAACTCTATGAAGGGAAACAGGCTGTTGGTAGTAAAAATGAGAAACACTAAAGGGGACTTTAAAATGCAAGACTTGACGAGAACAGTGGGTGTATCTTTAGGTATGGAGCTCTGGTCCGTCTGGTGCTCCACCTATTTGGTTTCACTGTATTCCTTGCATAATTCCTTTTTTGGCCAACACTGTAAAGTAAATGCAGGCAGTCTCACCTTTAATGGAAAACAATTAATTTAACCTTTTAGTATTAGCCAAGTAATCCTCAAATGTGTGTGCAGGAATACTGTAGTACTGCTAGTATTCATCTTACACTAACATTTGTGTAGTTCTGTATCTGCAGAATGCTGGTTAAATAACTTGTATTTATTGTTTACTAAATGCTGTTTGAGTAACATAACTTCTGTTTTGTTTCAATTCTTTGCTGAACATTGTTGCACACTTTTTAATCATTGTGCTAAATCTCTTTTTTAATTGTTGTCATTATTAACTGTTTCCTTTATTGTTTAAAGACTTTCTCTCCACTGTATTCACTACTTCTCATTCCTCCCTCCCTTTTTTCAGAATTTTTTTTTTCCTTTTCTCTTTGCAAATAGGGTCTGGAAATTTTATCAAAACCCTAAATCTATTTGCCAGTAATTCAGGAACTCCATTTATTCGTACTAATTTATAATTGGTGCATTTAACTTTGCTCTTTTCTGGGTGAAAACCTACCTCAATGACAATCTTGTCCTTAGTGAAAGACTTCATGTTTGTTACTTTGCTTATTGGTGCTTGCTAATTAAGTGGAGGCCTGACTCCAAACAATTTGATTTCTGGGGAAGTACTGGTTTCCCATTTCATCATAGAATCATAGAATCATAGAATAGTTAGGGTTGGAAAGGACCTTAAGATCATCTAGTTCCAACCCCCTGCCATGGGCAGGGACACTTCGCGCTAAACTATGTCACCCAAGGCTCTGTCCAACCTGGCCTTGAACACTGCCAGGGATGGAGCATTCACAACTTCCTTGGGTAATGCATTCCAGTGCCTCACCACCCTCACTGTAAAGAACTTCTTCCTTATGTCAAACCTGAACTTCCCCTGTTTAAGTTTGAACCCATTACCCCTTGTCCTATCAGTGCAGTCCCTATCATCCATTTCAGAAATTGCTGTCACCTCAAGGGAAATGGGAAATGATTAATTTGTTTTGCTCAGCCTCCTTACTTTTATTGGAGTACTTTTTTCTTTTTTTTTTTTCCCTCCTTTCTTTCTTTCAGGAGAAGATTAAAATAATGGAATTTTAGGGTTGTGGGGGGTTTTATCCCCCCTTGTAAAAAACTCCAAGTAGAAATTACTAGATTTCAAACATACTTAACTGGGGTTTTTTACAATTTCTTCTTGAGATATCATATTGAGAGATATCTTTGATACCCCTTGTCCCATTCAACATTGTAGTTGTGAGATTACTTTGAGATAAGAGGCTGTCTGCTTTTCTTCAAAGCTAAACAATTTTTGATGGTAACCATTGAATTTCTCATTAAACCTTCAGAATAATTCCATGGTTGTGGATTGAGGGCTTTTTATGCAACTGGTGTGTTGTGGAGTCTGTTGTCTGTGTATATTCTTTTAACATGCCTCTGTGAAAAAATAAAGGATTGTTTTTATTTACTACAGTATTATAGTTACCTGTAGCAAGAAGGATGCTTAAGTCATTAGGTTTAAAATTAATATAATTTTTCACAATGTTCTTTTGATCTGTATATTATTGATGTAAAACAAAGATTATAGCAGCAGAACTGACTATGCAAGATACGTTTGTATGCCTCCACAAAAGCTGCAGGGAAGTACTCATATCATTCTGCATTTTTATTATCGTTTCCTTTCAGCTGACAAATTAGTAAGTCCTAAAGATATTGACCCTATCGGATGTTATGTACCTCCACAAGATCCACAGAATGATAGCATGAGATTTTCAAATCGGGTAAGCATAAGCTTAAAATTAAAATATTTTTACTGAAAAATTGTGACCTATGTGTTATACATGGTCTTCTAATATTACAGTTAAAGTACTAGGAAAATATTCAACATATATCCATCATAGTTGATGGAAGATTGATTGCTTTTAAAAGGAGGATTATAACATTGCAGTTTTGTGGAAGTGGTGCACATTTGCCTTCAAATTAAGTGGTGCAATCAAAATGATACATAAAATGTAAGTTTAAATAGCTGCTAATAGATAGGTGTGTTTCTTTAAGTTATAAGATACATCAGGAAAGCAAGAATGAGCCTCCTTTTTTATTCCTTAAAATTAATTACCATTTCAATGTTTTAATATTTTTTTCATTTAAAGCTCCTAAGAGGTACAAGGATGTTCTGCTGACAGGCAGGGTACGCCACAAAGTGACCACACACTAGCTGTATAATATTCAGAATTTATTAAACAAGCACGCTAAAGCCAATAAGCACACTAAAGCAAGCACACTAATGCAAATTAGGTAAAGATCAGACTAGATGGTTTGTCACTCTCAAGTGGCTATACAGTCCTCATGTTTAAGCACTCAACAGTTGTCTAGAATTATTTCAAAGAGCAATTGTGCTCTTCTCAGACAACTCAGCTGAGCTGATGGTTGTTAATCTTTCCCTTTAAAGGCCACCTTAACTGCTGAAATTTGCTAAAACTTTGGCAGAAATTTTCATATGTGGGATCAGTAATGTTTTTGTTGTTGTCAGGATAGAAGATAGAGAAAGACCTTCCCAGAGTGATCCTTGAGCGTACTCTGATGAGCAAGACTGAAGTTATATTTGAAAGCTAGAAATCAAGAGAGGATAAGTTTACCTTTTTTTTTTCTTAAGCCTAAAAATCTTCATAGAAATCTGACTTAGAGCAATATGTTCAGCGATTCCTGTAGTTATTCATGTCCTTTTGTAAGCAAGAGGTGGTGAGATGGATTGTCTGTTGTTCAGTGGCTTATAGGTAAATAAATGAAGAGAGAAGCTCTGGAATCGTCTGGGTCTGCTTATACCTCTGTTCTTCCTGGGATGGTACTTCTTTGCTATAGATGGCTGTGCTTTTCTTTTACATGTAAACAATAAAATTATCCAAGATACTGCATGTGCTTCACAATGTGGGTGAGAAGGAAGAGAGGCATTTTGGAATCAGTGGGAATTCCAGATAACTGTGGCATCAGGCCTTTGTCCTTGTAGCCTCTGAGCAGCAGTGTGGAAGTTGTGACCAGCATGTTTGGTGTCCGTGCCCTGCTAACCAGGTGGTTGTGGAATTTCACTGGGATTGTTGCTACTGAAACAGGTGCTGGTCTATCTTGTGTGGTTTTATTATTACATTAGGATCAGGGGAAAATATTTGTTGATACAGATGTTTGTTCCAGTTTGTCAACATTAAGAGAAGATTAAAGACTGAAAGGCAGATGCATAGATGTGTCAATGTGAGGGAGGTGTGCTTTGTTAGCAAAGGTCTCGCAGTTAAAGTCAGCAGACTTCAAGTTTCAGCTGAGAGTCTTGACCTTGCCTTATTTTAATCCACATTTTAAATTTGCTGAAGCAGTTTGTCTGTATGTTTGATGATGCCATTTTATCTGAGCTAATTTATGCAGTCAGTACTTACTAGTTGCCTTAAAGTGCTAGAAAAATTACTAAAAATAAAATATGAAATGAAAACACATCTTAATTATGCCTTCAGATATCAAAAGTATTTTCTTCTCTTTAATGATGTCTTCTCTTTTCCATATAGCTAAAGAACTGTTCAATTAAATTGAAAAGTTTCCACTTTTAGTAAATTTCATTACTGTAAGGAATAAACAAGAATATGTAAACATTTCAGATGCCTGTGTATATAAATTTTGTTGAGATACAGTGTTTTGGAAGGTGATGTACCAAAAAGAAGGCTTTTTTTATTTTTATATTTTTATTTGAAGCCTTGTGCTGAGTATTTCTTGAAGAAATGTATTTTCCATATAGGCATATGTTCATATTTTGATTGCATTGACTATAATCCCTATAAACACTTGCCATTGAAAAATGTGATTTATTTGGTTTATTTGTGCCTTTGATGATACTACAAAATGTGTCTGATGCCCACATAATGGTGTAGATTTAAGCAAGCAATGGAAAGTATTTAAAATATTCCAACCTTAGTTTTGAAGCACCAGTGGAGAATATGCTTCTCTGCTACTTTTTTTTTTTTAATATATAGCAAATGCTGTATATCACTATCATTACTGAAAAAGGGTGACATACATACTTTTTCATGAGTATTGTATCTGTTATTTTGATCTGTCTTTCTCTAGACCACTACTTGTGATCCTCCAGGCCTTGGCATGTTAAATGACAATGAAAGTAACTTTCTGTGGAATGTTACAATCCTGCAGTTGTACAGCAATTATAGTTAATATCTTTCCACAACACTCTTAGAAGTCTATCTGGTTTTCACACAGATTTTGTGGTGTGCCCGTTGTGCTGCAGATGCATTTGCTTAGTTATGGCCCACGTTAGAACCACCACTTACTGGCTGCTATGAACGAGTTGTGTCGCTGGCTGTGTCTGGGTGTGAGAGGCCTTAGTGCTGGTATTGGAGAAGGACATGCCTCAGTAGAGGTGCAGAATACACAGATTTATGTGCAGCTTACACCCTGTGGTTACACAGTCCCACTCAGTTCGTCATTAAACCAGTGATAATTAACTTGAAGACCACTCCCCAAGTTAGATCACAGGCTGTCTGCTGATCAGTCCAGTCTTGGAGGGGGCACTCTCAGGTTCTGGGAGGGTTTTTTGCTTTCTGTTTTATAAACATAGTGCTCTGATTATGATAGAGAACTGCTCTGAGTTTGTATAAATGCAACTGATTGATAGCATGATCCCCTTATTCTGAGGAGGAAGATCTTTTAATGTCACTTGAAATTCTGACTTTGTGCATGTACTTCCATCATAAATTTATTTCATGTGGCAAAAGCTCCAAAACTTTTTAGTGGAAATATAGTGCTGATAGACTTTTGGGAATATGTTATCACGAATTTCTCCTGCATATGTGAGATGGCAGAGAAGACACGAACAATGAATAACTAGGGCATCTCATTTTTTAGCTAGTGATGCATGCTGCCAGTGAAAAGAAAGGTGACCTGCCATTTCCAGACCCAGGGAGCCAAGACAATGATTTCACCCAACATGCTGAATTCATTCCTATTTGCATGGTTTCCTGATGTAAAATGCTAGTATTCATTTCAAACACAAAACATGTGTATTGCAAACAATGCAAGGAAATGCTGTTTTCTCATGTAAAATGTAATATACCTCATATAACTGTGAAGAGAGGCTGTCTGATCAAAATATTTCAGAATAAAGGGTTGAAATAATCAGTTCATTATTTTAAAGTGGGTATTATTGGTTACCCAAATAGCTGTTTCAGCTGTAACAGTTATTTTTCTCCTTCTTAGTAGCTGGTGCAGTGCTGTGTTTTCGACTTTAGTCTGAGAACAATGCTGGTAACACACCGATGATTTTACTTGTTGCTAAGTAATGCTTACTCCAATCAAGGACTTGTCAGTCTCTCATGCTCTGCCAGTGAGGAGAGGCACAGGAAGCCAGGAAGAAGCAGAGACAGGAGACCTGACCCAAACTAGCCAAAGGGATATTCCATACACAGCATGCCCAGTATATAACCTGAGGGGAGTCCCACCAACCCACCAAGGCAAGCACTATGTGCTTACCATGGTGGAAGCAACCACCGGATGGCTGGAAACCTATGCTCTGCCCCACACCACTGCCCGGAACACTATCCTGGGCCTTGAGAAACAAGTCTTGTGGCAACACGGCACCCCAGAGAGAATTGTGTCAGACAATGGGACTCATTTCTGGAACAACCTTATAGACACTTGGGCCAAAGAGCATGGCATTGAGTGGGTATATCACACCCCCTATCATGCACCAGCCTCTGGGAAAATTGAATGGTACAATGGGCTATTAAAAACTCCACTGAGAGCAATGGGTGGTGGGACTTTCAAACACTGGGATACACATTTACCGAAAGCCACCTGGTTGGTCAACACTAGGGGATCTGCCAACAGGGCTGGCCCAGCCCAATCAGAACTTTTACGTACTGTAGAGGGGGATAAAGTTCCTGTGGTGCACATAAAGAATCTCCTGGGGAAGACAGTCTGGGTTATTCCTGCTTCAGGTAAAGGCAAACCCACTCGTGGGGTTGCTTTTGCTCAGGGACCTGGATATACTTGGTGGGTAATGTGGGAAGATGGGGAAGTCTGGTGTGTACCTCAGGGGGTTTTAATTTTGGAGGAAAACAGCCAATGAACTCAATTATATGCTGTTGCCTGCTCTATAACACTTTTATAGCCTGTCATCAGCTAGATTCCCATCTCCACCATTCTGGGCTTTGAAAAGAAGATATGTGCTGTCATGATCATCAGTGGAGAATAAAGTCATGGGAAAAGCCAGCAGCAGCAGAACTGTCCTCAGGTCACCAGCAACTGACCCTAACTTCCCTCCGATCATCACCCTAACAAAGAATGAACTTTGGTGAAACCAGACGAGCTCAGTAGTGACCAGATGAATTCTGTGGTGTCATTAGCAGGCAACAATCCAACACTGCACACTGTCTCTCGTGGCGTGAAAGACTGTTACAAGAGATGGAGCCTGCCATCATGGACTCAATGAATTCAGCAACTTTATAGGGATGGTCCATGGCCTAAGGAAATGATATCTGTCTCTTTGTGTGTGTGTATATATTGATATATGACAAAAAGCAATGGTATATTGAAAAATGTGGGATCTGAGCATGATGTGAACAGTATGGAATAAGGGGTTGATACTGTCCCAGTTTCAGCTGTAACAGTTATTTTTCTCCTTAGTAGCTGGTGCAGTGCTGTGTTTTCGACTTTAGTCTGAGAACAATGCTGGTAACACACCGATGATTTTACTTGTTGCTAAGTAATGCTTACTCTGATCAAGGACTTGTCAGTCTCTCATGCTCTGCCAGTGAGGAGGGGCACAGGAAGCCAGGAGGAAGCAGAGACAGGACACCTGACTGAGGGGAGTTACCCGGAAAGCCCAGATCGCTGCTCTGGTCGGGCTGGGTATCGGTTGGCGGGTGGTGAGCAATTGTATTGTGCATCACTTTTGCTTATTGTTTTCTTTTTTTTTACTTTCTCCTTTTATTTTTATATTCTCTCCCCTTGTTATTTCCCTTATCATCATTATTATTAGTGGTAGTAGTAGTAGTATTTTTTTATTATGCCTTAGTTACTGGAATGTTCTTATCTCAATCCATGGGAGTTACATTCTTTTGATTCTCCTCCCCATCCCTCCAGGAGCAGGAGGGAAGAAGGAGGGGAGTGAGCAAGCAGCTGTGTGGTTCTGAGTTACTGGCTGGTCTTAAACCATGACAAGTCTTTCCTGTTCCCATTGACATGTCTAATTCATGTTTTTTTCTTAAATAATTCATGTATTAAGACAAAATCTGTATGGAATCTTTGTGAATTGTATTCCGCTGCTTCATTTAGATGCATATGTGTAAACATGCCTAGAGATAGAATATGTGGCTCTAATTCAGTGAACGCTTTTTGTCTTGTAAAATATAAAAAATCTAATTTCATCTAAAAATGTGTATGCTTACAAGACTTGCAGCACTTTTCTGGTTTTCACCTTCATTGTGGTCATGTGCTCAAGCAGATATGTAAGTCAAAGAGTGGGTGACACTAGCAATAAAAGCAAAGCATTTTTTTTTATATTCGGTCATCTCACAGTGTACCAGATCAGTATTTTACTGCAACTTGTGTACAAGGAAAATGGAATGTAAAAGTTCACAATACACAGTTTTATTTAGCTAATGAGAACCATCAAAAAGCTGTCTTAAAAATGCTTTAGTACAACACATTTCTTCTTGCAGCATCGAAATAGGAAATTCATAAAAATTTGGAGTGAATGAATTGTAATAACTACATCAGATAAATACCACATTGAATTTCAGGTATGTCATATTCAGAGACAGAAGTATCTGTAAGCTGGATTTGATATGCAGACTTGGGGCAGGCATGCTTGGATTAAGGAATGACTGCAGGGCAGGAACTGACAGGAAAACTACCTATCCTTCCGCATTACCATCCAGAACCCAGGTATCATGCAGGACTCTGAGGAATGCAAATACTTGATCTCAGGTGTTCTCGTCAGACCTGTTTTTCTTTGGCAGGTGGGGGGATGGATATTGCTTGATTTCACTATAAAAGAACAGCAGAATGCCTGCAAAAGAGAGACAGCAGCTCCAAGAGACTTCTGCTGTCTTAAGTGAGATCTTAAGAAAGAGGAAACATATTCTGAAAGTGTAAAGATATTTGGAAATGTAGATAAACTACTTGCTCAATGGAAACCACAAGCAACACACTGAGATCAAAAGACAACTATATAGCTATGTACCTTTCTGCATCTTTTTTTATTTTTTCAATTTTTAATTTCAGACACTAATATCTGGAGCAGTTGTTGAACAACTTGACTTCCTAAGAATCACTGAAACAGAAGAGTAAGGCTATGTGTAAATAATAATGATGACATGTTTCATAAGATATTTTCTGAACTATGAAGAAATCGAATACTTTTTTTTTTTTTTAGGGTTCCTGTATTTAAGAAGTTGGAGGAGTTGGATCTTCCAAAACATTCAAAAGTCAAGAGACAGTCTGGTACTCCAAATGCTTCTGAACTGGAGCAGCAACCAGATGTAAATATTAATGACTGGAAAAAGAAGTCAACAAGTCAACATATGAGATCCTGCAAAAACTTAATGTAAGAAAACTTGCTAAAAAGACAGTGTAACTTCATTCTCATGAAATGAGAAATAATGTGCTGTTGTTATTTTTGCTTCAAGCTACACAGCATCTGATTTCAAGTAACACAGCAACCTGTGCTAACATAAAGGCTAACTTCTTAAGTCAAGATGTTCCTATAGATAACTGTTTCACAATCAAACACAAAATATAGAAAGATTCAGTAAAACTTAAGATAATCTGCAACATTTCCCCCCTTTGAAAGTTTTGAAAATTTCATTTTAATTTTCATTTTAACATTTATTTTTTTATTACTTGTTGGTGGGAGTCATTATATGTTAGTGGGAGCCTTCGGAATTGATTATTGTTCATCTTGTTGTCTAGCCACTGCTTGGATGATCATTCTATTAAATGCAGTCTTCTTTGTTTATTTGTCTTTTTAAACAATAATAGATCAAAATAATCATTAGAAAAATAATCAACAAGACTATTGCAGTGCTAATCAGTGATTCTATCCATGAACTCAAATTCCTTCCTAATCCCTTGAAGATTTTATCTATCCAACTTTCTTGTACATCTTACTGAAGCTTTTGAGTATTCTGTTCTACCTTTTCCAATAAGTCTAAGTCATGCTTCACATCTTGAGTCACATTCGGAATGTGTATACAACACATTCAAGTATCCACAAACTCCATGCTCTTTAAGTAAGAGCATATCCAAAGCCATTCTATTTTGTAAAATCATCCTTGAAGTTGCCTGTAATTGTAAATTCAAATCTTTCTTTAAATCCTTTCCTGGTTGCATTTGCTAGTTTTTCTACTTGTCCCATTAGTTGATATATCCATTCCCTGTTCTTATATATTGCTAAAGGAGTCAGCAAAGACTCCAAAGACCAACCAACTTTCACTCCAGTTAAAGGTTCATTCCATTCTTCATCTATTTCTGACCTCTTCACCCTTTCCAATTTTAAATGTTCTAATGCTCCTCTAAAAGGAGTTATTTTCCAGATTGGACATAGAGTTGGCATGCCTAATGTTATTTGTCTTACTTTACCATCTAGAGGTAAATGAGTTGTCCAGGTCCCATCACTCATTGTCCACACTAAGTGTCCTGGGCTTCGGAATGCAGGTCTTTTGCAACTAAATATTGTTCCTTTTCTAGGTATGTATGTCTCAGTCAATTCAAAGTCATTCCTAAGGCCCCTACACAAACATCCATATTTTAAAGCAGCAGCTAAAGGAGGAATAGCCTGGATCGCCATATCAGTGGTATTACAATTATATATTTTCTCACACTTCCACCAAGACACTAAGCTTTCCTTTTCTCATGATGAACTACTCCTATCATTTACATTTGGAAAGGTTGCAAAAGTCACTCCATCCCAAATAAAACACCAAGGTGCTTTAGCCATGTATTGAAATGGAGATAAAATGGACATAGTCCGAACAGAGTCCCAATTTGCCTCATTTTGTGTCTGACCTGTCATTGCATTCCCATTCCATGATCATTCTACTTCCTCCATTTTTATTTCTTTATTCATCATAGGAGCACCATCCTACAGTCTTATATCTCCCTATTTTGGTAAAAACATAATTTAACAATTTCCCACAGTCAGCCCGATTACCTGGGGATTTCCATTGTTTCTGAATGGATTCTGTTTGTTGTTGCCATTCAACCACAGGTTTTTGTTCACAATGTGTGGTTTCACTTTTTTCCCTAAAATTATCAGATTCATAGTTAAAATTCCCCATAGGATTGATTCACCTACTGCTCTTGGAAAAGCAGTAATTTGTGACATATTTTGCAAATTAGCGAACTCTTTGATTAATCCTAACATCAAATTTTCATCCTGGGTTTTTCTTGGGAGATAGATCATTTGGTCTGTTTCTATTTGCCTTTTATTTCTTATTTTCTGTCATGGTTTAAGCCCAGCTGGTAACTCAGAACCATGCAGCCACTCGCTCACTCCCCCCTTCTTCCTCCCCCCGCTCCCGGAGGGATAGGGAGGAGAATCAAAAGAATGTAAGTAAGTCCCATGGGTTGAGATAAGAACAGTCCAATAATTAAGGTATAATACAAAACTACTACTGCTACCACCAATAATAATAATGATAAGGACAATAGAATTGTCATAACAAATGATAAGGATACAATTGCTCACCACCTGCCGACCAGTACCCAGCCCGACCTGAGCAGTGATCTGGGCCTTCCGGGTAACTCCCTCCACTTTATATACTGGGCACGATGTGCTGTGGTATGGAATACCCTTTTGGCTAGTTTGGGTCAGGTGTCCTGTCTCTGCTTCCTATTGGCTTCCCCTCAGCTTCCCCTCCTCCCTGGCAGAGCATGAGACTGAAAAGTCCTTGGTCGGAGTAAATATTACTTGGCAACAACTAAAAACATCGGTGTGTTATCAGTGTTGTTCTCAGGATAAAGTCAAAAACATAGCACTGCACCAGCTACTAAGAAGGAGAAAAAATGACTGCTACAGCTGAACCCAGGACAGGGGGTCAGCAGAACTGCTACCTTGGACTTCTGGAGGGCAGACTTTGGCCTGTTTAGGGGCCTGGTTGACAGAGTCCCTTGGGATACAGTCTTGAAGAGCAAGGGAGTCCAGGAAGGCTGAACATTCTTCAAGAAGGAAATCTTAAAACCACAGGAACAGGCCGTCCCTATGTGCCGAGAGATGGTCTGGTGGGGAAAAAGCCCATTGTGGCTGACCAGAGAGCTTTGGCTCAGGAAACAGAGAAAAAAAAAAAGAGAGAGTTTATGACCTTTGGAAAGAAGGGGTAGGCAACTCAGGAGGACTATAAAGATGTTGTGAGGTTCTGCAGGGAGAAAATTAGAACGGCCAAAGCCCAACTAGAAATTAATCATCTGGCTATTGCCATAAAAGACATTAAAAAATGTTTATATAAGTACATTAACAATAAATGGAGGGCTAAGGAGAATCTCCATTCTTTATTGGATACGAGGGGAAACATAGTGACAAAGGCTGAGGAAAAGGCTGAAGTACTTCACGCCGCCTTTGCCTCAGTCTTTAACAGCAAGACCAGTTGTTCTCTGGGTACCCATCCAAATGAGCTGGAAGATAGGGACGAGGAGCAGAATGAAAACCCCACAATCCAAAGGGAAATGGTTAGCAACCTGCTACATCACTTAGACACACACAAATCTATGGGGCCAGATGGGATCCATCCAAAGGGTACTGAGGGAGCTGGTGGAAGTGCTCATCAAGCCACTTTCAATTATTTATCAGCAGTCCTGGCTAACCAGGGAGGTCTCAGTTGACTGGAGTCTAGCAAATGTGTTGCCTATATATAAGAAGGGCCAGAAGGAGGATCCAGGGAATTAGAGGCATTTCAGCCTGACCTCAGTGCTGGGGAAAGTTATGGAGCAGATCATCTTCAGTGCCATCATGCGGGCACATGCAGGACAACCAGGTGATCAGGCCCAGTCAGCATGGGTTTATAAAAGGCAGGATCTGCTTGACTAACCTAATCTCCTTCTATGACAAGGTGATCCACTTAGTGGATGAGGGAAAGGTTCTGGATGTTGTTTACCTGGACTTTAGTAAAGCCTTTGACATGGTTTCCCACAGCATTCTCCCAGACAAACCGGCTGCTCATGTCTTGGATGAGTGTACTCTTCACTGGTTAAAAAATTGGCTGGATGACTGGGCCCGGAGAGTTGTGGTGAATGGAGTGAAATCCAGTTGGCAGCCGGTCACAAGTGGTGTTCCCCAGGGCTCAGTATTGGGGCCAGTTCTGTTTACTATCTTTATCAAGATTGAGTGCACCCTCAGTAAATTTGCAGATGACATCTAGTTGGGCAAGAGTGCTGATCTGCTGGAGGGTAGAAAGGCTCTACAGAGGGAACTGGACAGGCTGGATTGATGGGCCGAGGCCACTTGCATGAGGTTCAATAAGGCAAAGTGGTGGGTCCTGCACATGGGTCACAACAACCCCATGCGACGCTACAGGCTTGGGGAAGAGTGGCTGGAAAGCTGCCTGGTGGAAAAGGACCTGGGGGTGTTAGTCAACAGCTGGCTGAATATGAGCCAGCAGTGTGCCCAGGTGGCCAAGAAGGCCAATACCATCCTGGCTTGTAGCAGCACTAGTGCGGCCAGCAGAACTAGGGCAGTGATCGTCCTCCAGTACTTGACACTGGTAAGGCTGCACCTTGAATATTGTGTTCACTTCTGGGCCCCTCACTACAAGAGAGACATTGAGGTGCTGGAGAAGGTCCAAAGAAGGGCAATGAGGCTGGTGAAGGGTCTGGAGAACAAGTCTTATGATGAATGGCTGAGGGAACTGGGGTTGTTTAGTCTGGAGAAGAGACGGCTCGGGGGGACCTTATCGCTCTTTACAACTACCTGAAAGGAGGCTGTTCTGAGGTGGGTCTCTTCTCCTAAGTACCAAGTGATAGGATGAGAAGAAACAGCCTCAAGTTGCACCAGGGGAGGTTTAGACTGGATATTAGGAACAATTTCTTCACAGAGACAGTAATCAAGCATTGGAACAGGCTGCCCAGGGAAGTGGTTGAGTGTCATGGTTTAAGCCCAGCCGGTAACTCGGAACCGCGCAGCCGCTCGCTCACTCCCCCCCTTCCTCCTCCCCCCACTCCCAGAGGGATGGGGAGGAGAATCGGAAGAATGTAACTCCCACAGATTGAGATAAGAACAGTCCAGTAACTAAGGTATAATACAAAACAACTACTACCACCACCAATAATAATAATGATAAGGGAAATAACAAGGGGAGAGGATACAATTGCTCACCACTCGCCGACCGATACCCAGCCCGACCCGAGCAGCGATCTGGGCCTTCTGGGTAACTCCCCCCAGTTTATATACTGGGCATGACATGCTGTGGTATGGAATACCCCTTTGGCCAGTTTGGGTCAGGTGTCCTGTCTCTGCTTCCTCCTGGCTTCCCCTCCTCCCTGGCAGAGCATGAGACTGAGAAAGTCCTTGGTCAGAGTAAACATTACTTAGCAACAACTAAAAACATCGGTGTTATCAGTGTTGTTCCCAGGCTGAAAGTCAAAACCACAGCACTGCACCAGCTACTAAGAAGGAGAAAAATAACTGCTAGAGCTGAGCCCAGGACATTGAGTCACCATCCCTGGAGGTATTTAATAGAGGTGTAGATGTCATGCTTAGGGACATGGTTTAGTGGTGGACTTAGCAGTGTTAGGTTTACTTGATGATCTTAAAGATCTTTTCCAACCTAAATCATTCTATGAGTCTATGATTCTTTGTCCATTGAATCTGTGCTATAAACTTTGTTTAAATATCTTTCCCACATGTCGCAAATGGAGTGACGTACTTCACTCGTAAGAGAGAAGTAGCAATATGTTTATTGATATAAAATAGCAATTTAACAAAGTTTGATAGTAATTGTGACAGTGATTTAACAGGATTTGATGTCGAGGTGCACTTGTTTATTTACTGCATAGAGAACAGGGTCAGACAAAACTGTCAGGGAGACCCTCCCACTGAGTCATGAGGTTCAGAAATGACACCCTTGCTTTCTAAACTCCTTCTCAGAGAGGAGTCTAGGTGCAGCTAGATCCAGACTTAGTCCCAGACTTGGTCAACAGATTATGTCTAAAGGATTATATGTGTGCAATCAATCCTTTATATCACTTAGCTAAGATTTCAAAGTTTAGCATGCTATCAATCACTTACTGAGAATCTGTTTCAGCAAGGAATCTCTTAACCTCAAGGAGTAGCCTTGAGAGGTGTCTCTACTCAAGGGGAGATCCTGGTGTGCAGCCTGCTGCCATGCAGGAAAGCTCAACAGGCCCCAGGCTGTCCACTATTTATGGAGTAAGATAATTAATGCATAGTCGTAGAATTGTAGAATCATAGAATAGTTAGGGTTGGAAAGGACCTTAAGATCATCTAGTTCCAACCCCCCTGCCATATTTGCATACCAACTACAGAAGTTTTAGGTTTTTTCCAAACTTGGCTCGAGTCAGACCTTGACCAGCACAATGGGGGGGGAGGGGGGCATATTGCTCAGATTAGCTTCTGGCTATTTATTTTGTTGCTGTCTGTCTCCCCCGAATCCATTCTGAGTCAGATGCGGCCATCATGACCAGACGCATCCATTACCACCACCACTGGTGGTTATCACTTGAGCAGAGTTATGGGAAATAAAGGTTTCTTGAGCACAGTGCCACACCACAGTGATGTCTTTGGTTTTTACATTTAGGGGTTTCTGGTTTTTAACGTTCTTCTGCATGGTCACCTCCCTGTCTGGAAGGATGGCCGCACGCAAAGAGTTGTGGTAAACGGCTCAATGTCCAGTTGGAAAACAGTAAAGAGTGGTGTCCCTCAGGGATCGGTGTTGGGACCAGTCCTGTTCAACATCTTTGTCGGCGACATGGACAGTGGGATTGAGTGTGCCCTCAGCAAGTTTGCTGATAACACCAAGCTGTGTGGTTCAGTTGATACACTGGAGGGAAGGGATGCCATCCAGAGGGACCTTGACACGCTTGTGAGGTGGGCCGATGCCAACCTTATGAAGTTTAACCAAGCCAAGCCTAAGGTCCTACACCTGGGTCAGGGCAATCCCAGGCACAGCTACAGGTTGGGCAGAGAAGAGATTCAGAGCAGTCCTGTGGAGAAGGACTTGGGGGTGTTGGTGGATGAGAAACTGAACATGAGCTGGCAGTGTGCACTTGCAGCCCAGAAAGCCAACCGTATCCTGGGCTGCATCAAAAGAAGCATGACGAGCAGGTCAAAGGAGGTGATCCTGCCCCTCTACTCTGCTCTTGTGAGACCTCACTTGGAGTACTGCGTACAGTTCTGGTGTCCTCAACATAAAAAGGACATGGAGCTGTTGGAACAAGTCCAGAGGAGGGCCACGAGGATGATAAGAGGGCTGGAGCACCTCCCGTATGAAGACAGGCTGAGAAAGTTGGGGCTGTTCAGCCTGGAGAAGAGAAGGCTGCATGGAGGCCTCATAGCAGCCTTCCAGTATCTGAAGGGGGTCTATAAGGATGCTGGGGAGGGACTCTTCCTTAGGAACTATAGTGGTAGGACAAGGGGTAATGGATTCAAACTTAAACAGGGGAAGTTTAGATTAGATATAAGGAAGAAGTTCTTTACAGTGAGGGTGGCGAAGCACTGGAATGGGTTGCCCAAGGAAGTTGTGAATGCTCCATCCCTGGCAGTGTTCAAGGCCAGGTTGGACAGAGCCTTGGGCGACATGGTTTAGTGTGAGGTGTCCCTGCCCATGGCAGGGGGCTTGGCACTAGATGACCTTAAGGTCCTTTCCAACCCTAACTATTCTATGATTCTATGATTCTGTCTAAAAAATAATTGAGGAGGGAGTCAGAGAGGGAAAATTGGTAGTCTAACCAGATGCTTGGCTTACCTGTTCATCAGCAGTCACTTTCAGGATGGGATAATACTTAAGCTATACAAAATGAAAAATGAAAAATTAGACACCAGGTGCCCACCAAACCGCTCTATCACTCCCCTCATCAGCAGGACGGGGGGGGGGAGAAAATAAGATGGAAAAAGCTCATGGGTCAAGATAAAGTCAGTTTAATACAGAAAAATAAAAGGAAAGCAAAGGTTTTATTCTCTATTTCCCATCAGCAGGCAATGTCCAGCCACTTCCTGGGAAGTAGGGCTTCAGTACACATAGCAATTGTTCAGAAGACAAACATAATAATGAATGTCCCCCCACACCTCCTTTCTCTTAGCTTTTATTGATGAGCAGATCTCATATGGTATGGAATATTCCTTCAGTCAGTTTGGGTCAGGTGTCCTGGCTATGTCCCCTCCCAAGTTCTTGCCCACCCCGCAGCCTACTTTGAGGGGGAAATGTTGGAGAGACAGCCTTGATGCTGTGCCAGCACTGCTCAGCAGTAGCCAAAACACTGGTGTATTATCAAAACCTTTCTAGCTACCAATACAATGCACAGCACTATGAGGGCTGATATGGGGAAAGTTAACTCTACTCCAGCCAGCCCCAATTAATCTCCACCCCTCATTCCATACCATTTGCATCATGCTCAGTTCCCGCATACTTTAATACATACATATATATCTTCCAAACATCCCATTGTAGTTAATTATCATTACTGAAATCACTTCTTAGCAACCTTACAACTTAAACTACATACTTAAACCATCTTTATATCCAACATTCTCATTAACTACTATCACCTGTCCTTTAACAAATAGATATTATTCTCCCATTCCATGGGCTTCCTCCACTCCTCCAGATGCTCATAAGAACCGGCTATGACTTGGGCCTCATCTGTGAAGATGGGCGCTCAGGACAGGAGAAGCAGCATGTTTGATTGTTGGGCACTGAGACTGTCTTCGTTTCAGTCACTGTTGCACTCACTCAGTTCCTTGTGAAACTCACTCTTTGTTGGTTCAGGTCATTCCTGCTACATTACATCCTACAACACACACATCCTACATCCTACAACTTGCATCACAGGTTATTTTCTCCCCAAGGATAAATTTTGAGGCACATACTGGGTCTTCCCATCCTTCTGCATTACCCAACAAGTGCATCCAGGTCCTTGAGTGAAAAAAATCTGTCGTGGTTTAAACCCAGCCAGTAACTAAGTACCATGCAGCCACTTGCTGACACATGCCTGTCCCCAGGCAGGATGGGGAGGAGAAATGAAAAAATGTAAAACCCATAGGTTGAGATAAGAACAGTTTAAAAACAAAAATAAAGTAAAATATAGTGATAATAGAAAGAATACCAACAATAACGATAATCATAGGAAACAACAAAAAAAGAAATAAAAGCTCAGAAAATGCAAGTGATGCACAATGCAATTGCTCACCACCTGCTGACCGATACCCAGCATGTCCCCAAGCAGCAATCAGTCCCTTCCGAGTAACTCCCCCCAGTTTATATACTAGGCATGACGTGCTGTGGTATGGAATATCCCTTTGTCTAGTTTGGGTCAGGTGTCCTGTCTCTGCTTCCTCCCGGCTTGTGCCCCTCCTCACTGGCAGAGCATGAGAGACTGAAAAGTCCTTGATCAGGGTAAGCATTACTTAGCAATGACAAAAACATTGGTGTGTTATCAGCATTGCTCTCAGACTAAAGCCAAAACACAGCACTGTGCCAGCTACTTGTAAGAAAAATAACTGAAACCAGGACACAATCCCATGATATTTCAGAAGTCATGGAGGTCAGGCTAGGTCCCTGGTGACTAGAAAAAGGGCAATATTACACCCATTTTTAAAAGGGGTAGAAAGGAGGACCCTGGGAACTACCAACCTGTCAGCCTCACCTCTGTGCCTGGGAAGATCATGGAAAAGATCCTTCTAGGGGCCATGCTAAGGCACATGGAGGACAGGGAGGTGATTCGAGACAGCCAGCATGGCTTCATCAAGGGCAAGTCCTGCCTGACCAACCTAGTGGCCTTCTATGATGGAGTTACTACATCAGTGGACAAAGGAAGGGCTACAGATGTTGTCTATCTGGACTTCTGTACATACTTTGACACAGTCCCCCACAACATCCTTCTCTCTAAACTGGAGAGATATAGATTTGATGGGTGGAGTGTTTGGTGGATGAGGAATTGGCTGGCTGGTTGCATCCAGACAGTAGTGGTCAATGGCTCAATGGATGGATACCAGTTACAAGTGGCATCCCTCAGGTCCATATTGGGACCAGTACTCTTTAATATCTTCATCAATGACATCATAGACAGTGTGACTTGGACAAGCTCAAGAGGTAGGACCATGTGAACCTCATGAGGTTCAACAGGACCAAGTGCAGGGGCCTGCACCAAGGTCGAGGCAACCCCCAGTATCAATACAGGCTGGGGCACAAAGGGATTGAGAGTACTCCAGAGGAGAAGGACTTGGGGGTACTTCTCGTGGTTTGAGCCCAGCCGGTAACTCGGAACCACGCAGCCACTCGCTCACTCCCCCCCTTTTTCCTCCCCCCACTCCCGGAGGGATGGGGAGGAGAATTGGAAGAATGTAACTCCCACGGGTTGAGATAAGAACAGTCCAGTAACTAAGGTATAATACAAAACAACTACTACCACTACCAATAATAATAATAAGGGAGATAACAAGAGGAGAGGATACAATTGCTCACCACCCACCGACCGATACCCAGCCCAGCCCAAGCAGCAATCTGGGCCTTCCGGGTAACTCCCCCCAGTTTATATACTGGGCATGACATGATGTGGTATGGAATACCCCTTTGGCTAGTTTGGGTCAAGTGTCCTGTCTCTGCTTCCTCCCAGCTTCCTCCCCTCCCTGGCAGAGCATGAGACTGAGAAAGTCCTTGGTAAGAGTAAACATTACTTAGCAACAACTAAAAACATCGGTGTTATAAGCGTTGTTCCCAGGCTGAAAGTCAAAAATACAGCACTGCACCAGCTACTAAGAAGGAGAAAAATGACTGCTATAGCTGAACCCAGGACAGTATCCACCCCTTATTCCATACCATTCATGTCATGCTCAGATCCCACATTTTTCAATATACCATCGCTTTTGTCTCATATATATACATATATATATATACACCCACACCCACACGCAAAGAGAGATATCATTCCTTAGTCCATGGACCAATCCCTATAAAGTTGCTGAATTCATCCAGTCCATGACGTCAGGCTCCATCTCTTGTAATAGTCTTTCAGGGCAGGAGGGACGGTGGGTAGTGTTGGGTTGTGGCCTGCTGATGACACCACTGAACTTGTCTGGTCACTGCTGAGCTCGTCTGGTTTCATCAAAATTCATTCTTTGTTGGGGTGATTGTGGGAGGTGAAGGAGACAGGATCTGCATGATGAGCTTGAGCAACACTCTGAATGCAAGCTATGAGGCCCTGATACCAAACAAGCCTTGGGCAGATAAGCCAGGATGTTGGGAAACAGATAAGCCAGGATGCTGGGAAACAGATAAGCCAGGATGTTGAAAGACAGGAAAAGCATGGCATGCCTGGGCATGTTGGGAAAGTACCAAATGAGAGAATAAAAGGGGCTTGATTATAATAAAGCTTTGTCTCGGTATCCTCACCGACCTGAGTCTGTGTCTCAATACGCCACAAATGGCGCCCAACATGGGGCAAAATGACTAGCTGTCGATCCAGTGGTGTAGCTCAGCCGAACTACGGGACTACACACTGAAAGGAAGCGTATCCAGAGCGCTTGATTACCTATCGCAGGACGAGGGTAAGCAGCTGAGAACTATGGGGACTGCTTTACCAAAAGAGCAAAGAAATTTTTTACAAGTCTTTACTAATATTCTTGAAGATATCTAGCTGGTGGGCTATAAAAGTGTTATAGAGCAGGCAACAGCATACAATTGAGTTCACTGGCTGTTTTCCCCCAAAATCAAATCCCCTTGAGGTACACATCGGACTTCCCCATCTTCCCGCATTACCCACCAAGTATATCCAGGTCCCTGAGAAAAAGCAACCCCACGAGTGGGTTTGCCTTTACCTGAAGCAGGAATAACCCAGACTGTCTCCCCCAGGAGATTCTTTATGTGCACCACAGGAACTTTATCCCCCTCTACAGGACGTAAAAGTTCTGATTGGGCTGGGCCAGCCCTGTTGGCAGATTCCCTCATGTTGACCAACCAGGTGGCTTTCGGTAAATGTGTATCCCAGTGTTTGGAAGTCCCACCACCCATTGCTCTCAGTGGAGTTTTTAACAGCCCATTGTACCGTTGGCTTTTCCCAGAGGCTGGTGCATGGTAGGGGATGTGATATACCCACTCAATGCCATGCTCTTTGGCCCAAGTGTCTATGAGGTTGTTCCAGAAATGAGTCCCACTGTCTGACTCAATTCTCTCTGTGGTGCTGTGTCGCCACAAGACTTGTTTCTCAAGGCCCAGGATAGTGTTCCGGGCAGTGGCGTGGGGCACAGCATATGTTTCCAGCCATCCAGTGGTTGCTTCCACCATGGTAAGCACATGGCGCTTGCCTTGGTGGGTCAGTGGGAGTGTGATATAGTCAATCTGCCAGGCCTCCCCATACTTGTACTTCAGCCATTGTCCTCCATACCAGAGAGGCTTTAACCGCTTGGCTTGCTTAATTGCAGCATGTTTCACATTCGTGAATAACCTGGGCAATAGTGTCCATCTCATGTCAGAGCATGAGACTGAAAAGTCCTTGGTCGGAATAAACATTACTTAACAACAACTAAAAACATCGGTGTTATCAGTGTTGTTCCCAGGCTGAAAGTCAAAAACACAGCACTGCACCAGCTACTAAGAAGGAGAAAAATGACTGCTAGAGCTGAACCCAGGACAGTACTGGTGGATGAAAGATTGGATATGAGCTGTCAATGTGCGCTTGCAGCTCAGAAGGCCGATAGTATCTTGGGCTGCATCCAAAGGAGTGTGGCCAGCAGGTCAAGGGAGGTGATTCTGCCCCTCTGCTCTGGTGAGACCACACCTGGAGTACTGCATCCAGGCCTGGAGTCCTCAGTACAGAAAAGATATGGACCTGTTGGAGAGGGTCCAGAGAAGGGCCACAAAAATGATCAGAGGGATGGAGCACCTCTTCTGTGAGGAAAGGCTGAGAGTTGGGGTTGTTCAGCCTGGAGAAGAGAAGACTCTGGGGAGACCTTATTGTGGACTTTCAGTTCTTAAAAGGGGCCTATAAGAATCATAGAATCATAGAATCATCTAGGTTGGAAAAGACCTTTAAGATCATCAAGTCCAACCATTACCCCAGCACTGCCAAGACCACCACTAAACCATGTCACTGAGGGCCTCATCTGCATGGTTTGTGAACACTTCCAGGGACGGTGATTCCACCACTTCCCTGGGCAGCCTGTTCCAATACCTGATTACCCTCTCTGTGAAGAAATTGTTCCTAATATCCAGTCTAAACCTCCCCTGGTGCAACTTGAGGCCATTACCTCCTGTCCTATCACTTATTCCTTGGGAGAAGAGACCGACCCCACCTCAGAACAACCTCCTTTCAGGTAGTTGTAAAGAGCGATAAGGTCCCCCCCGAGCCGTCTCTTCTCCAGACTAAACAACCCCAGTTCCCTCAGCCATTCATCATAAGACTTGTTCTCCAGACCCTTCACCAGCCTCATTGCCCTTCTTTGGACCTTCTCCAGCACCTCAATGTCTCTCTTGTAGTGAGGGGCCCAGAAGTGAACACAATATTCAAGGTGCAGCCTTACCAGTGTCAAGTACTGGAGGACGATCACTGCCCTAGTTCTGCTGGCCGCACTAGTGCTGCTACAAGCCAGGATGGTATTGGCCTTCTTGGCCACCTGGGCACACTGCTGGCTCATATTCAGCCAGCTGTTGACTAACACCCCCAGGTCCTTTTCCACCAGGCAGCTTTCCAGCCACTCTTCCCCAAGCCTGTAGCGTCGCATGGGGTTGTTGTGACCCATGTGCAGGACCCACCACTTTGCCTTATTGAACCTCATGCAAGTGGCCTCGGCCCATCAATCCAGCCTGTCCAGACCCCTCTGCAGAGCCTTTCTATGCTTCAGCAGATGGGGAAAGACTTTTTAGCAGGGCTTGCTGTGATAGGATGAGGGGTAATGGTTTTAAAATAAAAGAGGGGAGACTCAGGCTGGATATGAGGAAAAAATTCTTTACAATGAGGGTGGTAAAATACTGGAACAGGTTGCCCAGAGAGGTGGTAGATGCACCATAGAATCATACAATCAGAGTAGTTAGGGTTGGAAAGGACCTTAAGATCATCTAATTCCAACCCCCCTGCCATGGGCAGGGACACCTCACCCTAGACCATGTTGCCCAAGGCTCTGTCCATCCCTGGAGACATTCAAGGCTAGGCTGAATGTGGTTCTGGGCAACCTGATCTAGTTGAAGTTGTCCCTGCTCATTGCAGGGGGGTTGGACTAGATGACTTTTGAAGGTCCCTTCCAACCTGTGATTCTATGATTCTATGATTCTATGATTCTATGAATGGGTTTGCCTTTTCCCATGGGAGGAGTAATCCACACCACCTTCCTCAGCCACTTCCCTATGTGCACTACAGGGACCTTATCTCCTCCCACAGTTTGTAGGGGTTTTGTTTGGGCAGGACCAGTATGGTTAGCAGATCCTCTGCCAAATGGCTTCTGCTAATTTTGTATCCCAGTGCTTTCATGCCCCATTACCCAATGCTCTCAACATAGTCTTTAACAGTCCATTATATCTCTCAGTCTTTCCAGAGGCTTGTAGGTGACAGGTGATGTAATACACCCACTCAGTCCTGTGTTTCTTTGCCCAGGAGTTCATGAGGTTATTTTGGAATTAAGTCCCATCGAAAGATTCAATTCTTTCTGGGGTACCATGTCACCACAATATTTGCCTTTGTAGGCCTAAGATGGTGTTTTGGGCAGTGGCATGGTTTACAGGGTATGTTTCTAGCCAACTGCTAGTTGCTTCCGCCACGGTGAGTATGTAGCGCTTGCCTTGGCATGTTTGTGGCAGCAGTCCAATATAGTCAATTTGCCGGGCGTTGCCATATCAAAGACCCAGCCACAGCCCTCTATTCAAGGGAGATTTTACTTATGATGTGGCTTGTTTGATTACGGCACATGTTTCACATTCCTGAGTGACCTGTGTGATGGCCCCATGGTCACGTCCACCCCTCGATCATGAGCCCATCTCCCTAGATGTCCCAATGTTTCATGGGCCCATTGAGCTACAAATAACTCACCCTTACACTCCCAGTCCAGGACCATCTGAGCTACTTCAATTTCGAGAGTCTTGTCTACCTGTTCATTGTTTCAATGTTCTTCAGTGGCATGGCTTTTGGGCATGTGAATATCTACATGACATACCTTTAGAGCCATGATTTCTACCTGGGCAGTGATGTCCTGCCACAATGCAGCAGCCCAGTTTACCCCGCTCTGCCAATTGTTTTTCTTCCACTGTTGTAGCCATCCCCATAGGGCATTAGCCATCATCCAGGAGTCAGTATAGAATACTGGCCACTTTTTTCATTCAGCAATTTGTAGGGCTAGTTGGATGGCTTTCACTTCTGCAAACTGACTTGACTAACCTTGTCCTTCAGTGGCTTCAATGACTTTTCGTGTGGGACTCCACACAGCAGCTTTCCACTTCTGATGGTTCCCTACAACATGACAGGATCCATCAGTAAACAAAGCATAATGCCTTTCATCTTCCAATAACTCATTATATGGTGGTGCCTCTTGGACATGAGCCACCTCCTCAGGGAATGCTCAAAAATCTCTGCCTTCTGGCCAGTCCATGATCTCTTCCTGGATTCCTGGGTGGGTTGGGTTTCCCCAGTCAAGCTCGTTGCATGATCAATGCTATCCACTTACTCCATGTAGCGCTGGTTAGGGTTAGGGTTTCCTTTGAACATCCAGTGTAGCATGGGCAGTTGTTTCTGTACTAACAACTTCTGAAGCAGCTCAAACCCCCTCATATGGTGCTAGTATCTCTTTTTCAGTTGGGGTGTAGTGAGATTCTGATCCTCAATAACCCCGGCTCCAAAACAATAATGGTCAACCTCGGGTTTCTCCTCACGTTTTCTGCCAGAGTCTCCAGGTGAGACCATACTCCCCAGCTGCAGTGTAGAGTACATTTTGAACAGCTGGTCCTGTCTGGACAAGGCCCAAAAGGTACTGCACAAGCTATTTCCTGTTTGATCTGCTAAAAGGCTTGTTGTTGCTCAAGGCCCAACACAAAATCGTCCTTCTTTCAGGTTACTCAATAGGGAGGGCTCACAATATAACCTGGAATATGCATTCTCCAGAACCTCACAAGGCTAGGAAAGAATGTAACTCCCATGGGTTGAGATAAGAGCAGTCCAGTAACTAAGGTATAATACAAAACCACTACTACCACCACCAATAATAATAATGATAAGGGAAATAACAAGGGGAGAGAATACAATTGCTCACCACCCGCCGACCAATACCCAGCCTGACCTGAGCAGCGATCTGGGCCTTCCAGGTAACTCCCCCCAGTTTATATACTGGGCATGATGTGCTGTGGTATGGAATACCCCTTTGGCTGGTTTGGGTCAGGTGTCCTGTCTCTGCTTCCTCCTGGCTTCCCATGCCCCTCCTCCCTGGCAGAGCATGAGACTGAAAAGTCCTTGGTCGGAATAAACATTACTTAGCAACAACTAAAACCATCGGTGTGTTATCAGCATTGTTCTCAGGCTAAAGTTGAAAACACAGCACTGCACCAGCTACTAAGAAGGAGAAAACTGACTGCTACAGCTGAACCCAGGACACTGTGACAAATGGTAGGGCTGTGGCAGTTGATTCCAGGTGTATTGGACACCCCTCCACATGAAAGCAAACTGTGGCCTGCACTCTGCTGCCAAAGGAATTGAACAAAACACATTGGCAATGTCAGTTGTAGCATACCACTTGGCTGCCTACAACTCCAGTTCATATCAGAACTCCAACATGTGTGCTACAGCAGTACTCAGTGGTGGCATCACATAATTCAGGCCACGATAGTCTACTGTTAACCTCCACCCTCCATCAGACTTTTGCACTGGCCCTACGGGACTATTTAAAAGGTGAGTGAGTCTTGCTGATCAGACTCCTTGGCTCTCCAGTTGATGAATCACCTGATGGATGGGAGCCAGGGATTCTCAGTTTGTGCGATATTGCTTCTAGCGCGCTGTCCTGGCAGCAATTGGCACCTGCTGTTCTTCAACCCACATCAATCCCAGAATAAATGGATCTTCTGAGAGGCTAGGCAGGGTAAACAGCTGTTTGATCTTCTCCGTGTTCACAGCGGCTACACCAAAAGCCTACCAGTACCCTTTTGGGTCCTTGAAGTTCCCTCTCCTGAGGTAGTCTATACCAAGGATACAAGGGGCCCCTGGGCTGGTCAGAATGGGGTGCTTTTGCCACTTGTCCCCTGTTAAGCTCACCTCAGCCTCCAATACAGACAATTCTTGGCATCCCCCTGTCACTCCAGAGATCCAGATGGGTTCTGTGCACCCATACTCTGATGGCACCAGTGTAAACTGTGCACCAGTGTCTACCAAAGACAGGCCATTGAATCCACACAGTCTAGTATACCCTGTCATCCTCACCAGGATCGAGGAAGGTGATCTCATTTCTTCTATGTCTGGGAGATTGCTGATTGCCGCCTTGTATCTCTACAGCAACTAAGCTCATAGCCTTCTTGAGTGGTCCTTCTTAACAGCTGTCTTCCCTCTTGGTTTGCATACACGGGCTTCCAGCTTAAAGGTGGGCTCACCATCCCACTTCCTCATGCCCTCCTGTTAGTCATGCAGGAAGAACTAGAGTGCACCACGTGGCATGCGCCTGGGGTTCCCTTTCCCTCTGACCAGGGCAGGAGAGGACTGATTTCTTGGGATGCCCCTGACAGCCAAGGCACTGGCCCATAGGGATAAGGAGGTACAGAGATTGTCTTCAAAGTTTTGGAGCCAAGAAGACACTCCACAGTTGGTATATCCGTATCCAGGCAATACGTCACCGCCAAACTGTTAGAATATGATGCTAGGCACTTTGAAACACCTTCCTCCACATGGCACGTGGGTACAGGACATCTTCTGGATCTTTGGAGACCTCATCATCATCTAGATCACTGTCAATGACTTCCAGCACCACAAGTTCTCTCAGGTACTGGATGCCTTCATCTACGGTAGTCCACTTTCCTGAGGAGTTCAAAGATCTTCCTTGAATGGATATCTTGTCCTCACACTTGAGAGGAGCCATCTCCAGAGACTGCAAATTTCTTCCTCTTTCCCAATTCCTCTCTCAATTCCCTGGTTTCTAGCAAGGGATCCCAGCTGTTTGGCTTCCTTACCTTCCAGTTGTTGACTGTTAGCCTCATTATCCCAGCATTGGAGCAGCCAAGCAGCAATCCACTCACCTGACTGGCAGCTGTGATCTTTCCGCATGTCTTGAAGTTCTGATAAGATCAGGGACAAGGTAGTTTCCACTTCCTGTCTGAATTCTCTCACTCCTTCCTCCAATTTCTTTGTTGAAGGACCAGCTTCTTGATCAAACCTCTCCTCTTCTTCCTCCTCCCTTGCTAATCAGTGATATGGATCTGTCATTCTCCTTGTCCACTGTTTGTTTGGGGGTTTTTTTCCCACTACAGGGGCAATTGCTGTAGCTGTCTTTTGGATCCCTGCCTCAACCATAGTCCTCCGAGAGTACTGAACTGTGGCTTGATAGGCACAGGCCAGGCCCCTGTACAACAGTGCTAGAAGTTACTAGTTTTCACTGGGGTAGGCAAGGCACCCTTTTATCACATGGCGAGTCAGTTTGCCGGGGTTGCTTGCCTATTCAGGTGTAAAATCCCAGGCTATGGGAGGTGATAACTGTCCCAGGCACCTGCCCAAATCCTTCCACACACCCTGCCACCCAGGGACTGGTCACCTCAGGGCAGATTTCAGTATCACCTCACCCGAAAATTCTCTACTATAGCTATTGCATGCTTAATACAAAACTGCTATCGTCTCATGCCTCATATTGGGTGCCGACAAGGACTGTGGTGGGTTGACCCAAGCCACTCTATCACTCCCCTCGTCAGCAGGGCAGGGAGGTGGAGAAAATAAGATGGGAAAAAACTTATGGGTCAAGATGAAGGCAGTTTAATACAGAAAAAGCAAAGGCGGCGTGCAGAAGAAAAGGGAAAACAAAAGATTTATTCTCTACTTCCCATCAGCAGGCAGTGTCCAGCCACTTCCTGGAAAGTAGGGCTTCAGTACGTGTAGCAATTGCCCTGGAAGACAAACATAATAACCAATGCCCTCCCCCCCCCCCCCCTTCTCTTAGCTTTTATTGCTGAGCAGATCTCATATGGTATGGAATATCCCTTTGGTCAGTTTGGGTCAGCTGTCCTGGCTATGTTCCCTCTGAAGATCTTGCCCACCCCGCAGCCTATTGTTGAGGGGTGTCATGGTTTGAGCCCAGCCGGTAACTCAGAACCACACAGCCGCTCGCTCACTCCCCCTCTTCCTCCCCCCGCTCCCGGAGGGATGGGGAGGAGAATCGGAAGAATGTAACTCCCACGGGTTGAGATAAGAGCAGTCCCGCAACTAAGGTATAATACAAACCACTACTGCTACCACCAATGATAATAATGATTAGTGAAATAACAAGGGGAGAGGATACAATTGCTCACCACCCGCTGACTGATACCCAGCCCGACCCAAGCAGTGATCTGGGCCTTCTGGGTAACTCCCCCCGGTTTATATACTGGGCATGACGTGCTGTGGTATGGAATACCCCTTTGGCCAGTTTGGGTCAGGTGTCCTGTCTCTGCTTCCTCCCGGCTTCCCCTCCTCCCTGGCAAAGCATGAGACTGAGAAAGTCCTTGGTCAGAGTAAACATTACTTAGCAACAACTAAAAAAATCAGTGTTATCAGCGTTGTTCCCAGGCTGAAAGTTAAAAAACACAGCACTGCACCAGCTACTAAGAAGGAGAAAAATGACTGCTATAGCTGAACCCAGGACAGTATCCACCCCTTATTCCATACCATTCACGTCATGCTCAGATCCCACATCTCTCAGCACACCATCACCCCTGTCCCATATATACGCATATATATACACCCACACCCACACACAGAGAAAGATATCATTCCCTAGTCCATGGACCAATCCCTGTAAAATTGCTGAACTCATCCAGTCCATGATGCCAGGCTCCATCTCTTGTAATAGTCTTTCAGGGCAGGAGGGACGGTACGTAGTGTTGGGTTGTTGCCTGCTGATGATACCGCCAAACTCATCTGGTCACTGCTGAGCTTGTCTGGTTTCCTCAAAATTCATTCTTTGTTGAGGTGATGATCGGAGGGAAGTCAGGGTCAGTTGCTGGCGACCTGAAGATATCTAGCTGGTGGGCTATAAAAGTGTTATAGAGCAGGCAACAGCGTACAATTGAGTTCATTGGCTGTTTTCCCCCAAAATCAAATCCCCTTGAGGTACACATCGGACTTCCCCATCTTCCCGCATTACCCACCAAGTATATCCAGGTCCCTGAGCAAAAGTAACCCCACGAGTGGGTTTGCCTTTACCTGAAGCAGGAATAACCCAGACTGTCTTCCCCAACAAATTCTTTATGTGCACCACAGGAACTTTATCCCCCTCTACAGTACGTAAAAGTTCTGGTTGGGCTGGGCCAGCCCTGTTGGCAGATTCCCTCGTGTTTCCCAGAGGCTGGTGCATGGTAGGGGATGTGATATACCCACTCAATGCCATGCTCTTTGGCCCAAGTGTCTATGAGGTTGTTCTGGAAATGAGTCCCATTGTCTGACTCAATTCTCTCTGGGGTGCCCTGTCGCCACAAGACTTGTTTCTCAAGGCCCAGGATAGTGTTCCGGGCAGTGGCGTGGGACACAGCGTATGTTTCCAGCCAGCCAGTGGTTGCTTCCACCATGGTAAGCACATGGCGCTTGCCTTGGCAGGTTGGTGGGAGTGTGATATAGTCAATCTGCCAGGCCTCCCCATACTTGTACTTCAGCCATTGTCCTCCATACCAGAGAGGCTTTAACTGCTTGGCTTGCTTAATTGCAGCACATGTTTCACATTCGTGAATAACCTGGGCAATAGTGTCCATCGTTAAGTCCACCCCTCGATCATGAGCCCATCTATATGTTGCATCTCTGCCTTGATGGCCTGAGGTGTCATGGGCCCACCGGGCTAAAAATAATTCACCCTTATGTTGCCAATCCAAGTCCATCTGAGCCACTTTAATCTTAGCAGATTTATCCACTTGCTGGTTATTCTGGTGTTCCTCAGTGGCCCGACTCTTGGGTACATGAGCATCTACGTGGCGTACCTTCACCACCAGGTTCTGCACCCGGGCAGCGATATCTTGCCACAATGCAGCAGCCCAGATGGGTTTACTTCTGCGTTGCCAGTTGCTCTGCTTCCATTGCTGCAACCACCCCCACAGGGCATTTGCCACCATCCATGAGTCAGTATAGAGATAAAGTACTGGCCATTTTTCTCATTCAGCAATATCCAAGGCCAGCTGGATGGCTTTCACCTCTGCAAACTGACTTGATTCACCCTCTCCTTCAGCAGTTTCTGCAACTTGTCTCAGGGGACTCCACACAGCTGCCTTCCATCTCTGATGCTTTCCCACAATATGGCAGGACCCATCAGTAAACAAGGGATATTGCTTTTCACTCTCTGACAGTTCATTATATGGTGGGGCCTCTTCAGCAAGCATCACTTCCTCTTCTGGTGACATCCCAAAATCTTTGCTCTCTGGCCAGTCCATGATGACTTCTAGAATTCCTGGACAAATGGCATTTCCTATTTGAGCTCGTTGTGTAATTAGCGCGGCCCACTTACTCCATGTAGCATCAGTTGCATGATGTGTAGAGGAGACCGTGCCTTTGAACATCCAGCCCAGCACCGTAACTGGGGTGCCAGGAGGAGGTGTGCTTCAGTGCCAATCACTTCTGAAGCAGCTCGCACCCCTTCATAGGCTGCCAGTGCTCAGTCAGTAGAGCATGATTCTCTTAATCTCAGGGTCGTGGGTTCATGCCCCACATTGGGCACCACAAAGAACTTTCGTGGTTTATGCCCAGCTGGTAACTCAGAACCACGCAGCTGCTCCCTCACTCCCCACCTTCTTCCTCCTCCTGCTCCTGGAGGGATGGGGAGGAGAATCCAAAGAATATAACTCCCATGGGTTGAGATAAGAACAGGCCAGTAACTAAGGTATAATACAGAACTGCTACCATGAATAATAATAATGATAAGGGAAATAACAATGGAGAGTATACATTTGCTCACCACCTGCTGACCGATACCCAGCCTGACCCGAGCAGCAATTTGGGCTTTCCGGGTAACTCCCTCCAGTTTCTATAGTGGGCATGACGCACTGTGGTATGGAATATCCCTTTGGCTAGTTTGGGTCAGGTGTCCTGTCTCTGCTTCCTCCCAGCTTCTCCTCTTCCCTGGCAGAGCATGAGACTGAGAAAGTCCTTGATCAGAGTAAACATTACTTAGCAACAACTAAAAACATCGGTGTTATCAGCGTTGTTCCCAGGCTGAAAGTCAAAACCACAGCACTGCACCAGCTACTAAGAAGGAGAAAAATGACTGCTACTGCTGAACCCATGCCACTACATGAGGATGACAGTCTGTCCTCGCCCATCCTTGTGCTGGAGCTTGGCCCTCATCTCAGTCTGTTTTTAATTCTCTCAATTGTTTTAACATTTTAACATCTGGCTACAGATAAAGATCAGTGTATTGATCGCATCCCCTTTCATCCCCTGGAACCATCAACTTGCCAGTGCGGGGCCCCCCATTGGTAAGTGTATTGTCCTGTTGAGGCTTGAAGGGGGGAGCAGAAGGTCGAATTGCTTCATCTATCATCTCATCAACCTTGTCTGAGATTGAATTGTTGACCCTTTTCACAAATTTATGCAACCCACATTATTTGTACAATCTCCACATTTCATTGTTGGAAATCCCATCAATCTTATCTCAAGCCATCCCATCTTCCAGCAAGGCAGCAAACATTTCTTTCCAAGAGAGTCGATTCTCTTTCACCTCACCCTGTGGAGGTTAAAGGCACGGACTCTGGCGATCCGCAGACCAAAGACCTTTATTGCTTTAACAGAGCCTTATTTATACAGTAATAAATGTAAGCAGTTGCCACCAGGCAACTCCTGATAGGGTTTAGCCTTTTGTTCGCACACCCCTGCTATACATTAATTGGTTAAGGTGTAGCATTTGCCACTTGGCAACTCCTAATAGGTATAGCCCTTTGTTCTACAGTAACAGATGTGAGCATTTTGCCACCAGGCAACTCCTGATAGGGTATAGCCTTTGTTCACACACCCCTGCTATACGTTGATTGGTTAAGGTGTTACCTACACGTGCGCAGTCTCTGTTAGCCAAGTCCCTGCTTTTCTACTAACTATGCCTCTTCACTCAGATAACTTTCTCAAAGTTGTTTTTCTTTTCTCTTCAGAGGCACAGGGCTCTATCATCAAGGTCAAATACTCCTATTCTGTTGCCATCCAAGTCAGGGCCTCCTGCTACAATTCCCCCTTTTTGTTTTTCTACCACTAGAACTTGATGAAGCATTTTTTGTATCATATTTTGCAAGCACGTCAATATGCAAGGTATTATAAGCACTATACAGATAATAATTCCTAAGAACAGCAGCCCTCCTTTGACCAGTGATAGCAATAGCCCAGTTATGCCCCAACCCCTCATAAGGCTGTCGATCCCAAAAAACCCATCATCTTCTCGTAACTTCTGTGTCTGTTCCATTAAGGTTCTGATGCTGGCATGTATAGATTGTGAGTGATCAGATAAATTCATGCAGCACATCCCCTCTAAATCCTGGCATCCATGTCTGTGTGCTAACAACAAAAAATCAATGGCTGCTGGATTTTGTAGAGTAGCGTGCCTAATAGAATCAACATCTAGCAAAAGCCCACTTAAAGCTAATGATGTTGCATTAGTTTGTTTAGCAAGCCAGCATCCTAATCTGTTTAAAGTTGCGAGAGCTTGTGCAGCGGCTACTCCTGGTGTAAAAAAGGATGCTGAGATTATCTGTGCAAGATTCCAGAATGTAGCCGTGTCTTTGCAGTCAGGAGTAAAAGCATGAACAGGTCTCTTTAACCTGTAGAGATGGTGAAATCTAGCATAATTTAGTATCATAGAGATATTTGGGGTTAATATTGTTAGTCTGCCTATACTACATGGTCCCCCACGAGCGTGGGAGGGAATGCCAGGCCATGCTCTGCCACCACATATTGGGAAAAAACCGGGTGGTAAGCGTAAAGGTTGATCAGTGGATCGTGACATGTTATTGGACGTATAGTTACACCAGGCACTGGCATTACGGAATATAGGTAAAGTAGCATTCAACCATTGTACAGTTCTGCCACTATTGCCTCCAGAGTAGTTAAAGTAGAGACAATAGTCCATTTTTACTGAGCCCAGCAGGTCTATTTCTTGTGGTTCCAAGTCAGCGTGGGACAGGTATGGCGCCCACTCATCCCAATTGTCCACTAGTCCATTCTTTTGTGCCACTACCTGTTGGGCAGGAGGAACAGGCCAATTATCTGCAGGCTGCCCTACAAGGCAAGTGGTAAATAGATTGGATGGAGACGACATCGATAAACATAGTGTACCTTGTCCTGTGTAATTTGCCAAGGTGACCCATATATTTGTTTTTGGCTGGGATGGGACCCAAATCGAGCTACTTAATGTAAGGAGGGTGAAAAAGACGACAAGACAAAATAGGCCTCACTTGTCAAAACTCATCATTTCCCAAGGATCTTGGCTGCAGGGAGCGATTTGGTCCCTTTGAGTCAACAACTCCTTTTATCACCTTTCTAAGTTTCCATTTAAACCTACGTGCACACTTATCCTTTGTCTTTTCCCAATCACTTTCCCAAACCTGCCAAAGGTGTGGGACTAGGTGAGTCTTTCCACACACTAACCCCACAATTTGAGGTCTGTGTGTTGTTACTGTATCTTTCCTGCACCGCTTACACAATGCCTCTCTCAACTTGGAATCACAGAACCACTTCCGCCCACATTACGCACATTCACATTTAGTCCATACAGTATGTTCATTCGTATTACAAACGATACAAGGAATTCTTCTCTCTATACGACTCTCCAAAGGTGCTTCCTCAACCTCTCCCAGTCTAACGCAAGCGGGCCACCGGTCCAGTCGCAGTATACTCCAGAGCGAGAAATGTTAACAGACATATGATTACACCATATAGAAGCGTTTCAATAGACAGACATTTTAGAGCTAACAATTTGAATTAATGATTGATTCTGACCTGTATAATTAAAATACAAACATTCATCCATTCTAACAGAACCTAACAAGTCAATTTTTTGAGGTTCAAAAAATTAAGAACATTCATAGGGTGTGTATCCCCCACTCCCCCTTTTTTGTTTTGTTAGCATAGTCTTGAGGGTGCCATGCGCACGCTCAACAATTGCTTGGCCCATGGGAGAGTGTGGGATATCTGTTGTTAGAAAAGTGCTAAGGTAGTTTTGGCTGTATATCCAGGTCCATTATCAGTTTTTACTCTTTTTTTTTCATACAGCGAATCACTTTATTGCCTATAGCTCTAGCTTTTATACCATTCTAGCAAAAGCTATCTTTAGCCTATTGCTCTAACTCTTATATACCAAGCTATTTTATCACATCATGTTTAGTTCTTGATTTACAGTTTTGTTTTTCCAACTTTCTTTGTTGTTTCACAAACAGTCCCAAAATAACCAGTTCTTTATCTTTCTGTTCTCTGGCTCCTGTCCAGCTGGGTTGCTCTGCTTAATCACACAGTGTACTTTGCTTCTTCTTTAACTCTTTCTTCTCTGGCCAAGTAGTTGTTTCTCTTTGGCAATAATCAAATAGTTTCTATCCTCTCCCACATAGTGTATTGCATGTCCGTCATTATCAAACGAAACGACGTTTTAAAGTCATTTGGGGTAAATACATGAGTATCACAGAGAGACTGTATCAAATGAGTTGTATATGGAGTCCCAAGTCCATGGTCCGTCACTGTTCGTCTGATATCTTTGATAAGAGCATACGAGAGACCTTCCCATTGCGGATCTTGATCAGGCATATACATCACAGGGAAAGCACGCAATACATCCGCATCCCCCATTCGTCTCACTTCTCGGTTTACAGCTGCCCATTTATCATGAGGGTCTGAGGGATATAAATCAGGCTCCTTTTCCGGATCAATAATCCCTGGGTCAAAAGGGACATTTGAGTCATCATAGGAATTATCAGGAGGCAGAACCGCAGGAGCAGTAGCAGCAGGCTGAGTTTTTGGTCTTACGGCAGAGTCCGCCAAAGAGGGGGGCGGAGGAGGAGCCGAAAGTGCCGCTTCTACTTCCTTTGATTGTGAGCCGACATGAGCTTTTAAAGTTTCAAAAATAGTTCGCCAAGGGGTCAGTAAAGTGGCGGCAACCTTATCATTTTTCGTGGCATGGTCCCACAGTACTTCCTCAGCTCGCGACCATGTCTCTACATGAAAAGCAGTTTGTGCATCCACTGCTACGCCTTTGTTTTTAAGCCAGGCGAGTAACAAGCGGAGCGTATTCTCGTCGTAAGCGATACCTCTTCTTTGCAGAATCTTTTTGAAAATGCAGATAATAGACTTTTCTTCCGAGGACATATTCACCCCCATCGTAATGCCCCAGCCTCTCACCTTTTATCACAGTGATTATTCCCCTGGGGTGCAGCTCTCTGATCCCACTGCTCCTGTCTCTAGATTGGCTGGGGTCTCCACCGGTTGCTCTAATTGCCGCGTTCAGGCCCCACGTTGGGCGCCATTTGTGGAGATTAAAGGCACGGACTCTGGCGATCTGCAGACCAAAGACCTTTATTGCTTTAACAGAGCCTTATTTATACAGTAATAAATGTAAGCAGTTGCCACCAGGCAACTCCTGATAGGGTTTAGCCTTTTGTTCGCACACCCCTGCTATACATTAATTGGTTAAGGTGTAGCATTTGCCACTCGGCAACTCCTAATAGGTATAGCTGTCGTGGTTTGAGCCCAGCCGGTAACTCAGAACCACACAGCCGCTCGCTCACTCCCCCCCCCCCCCTTCTTCCTCCCCCCGCTCCCGGAGGGATGGGGAGGAGAATGGGAAGAATGTAACTCCCATGGGTTGAGATAAGAGCAGTCCCGCAACTAAGGTATAACACAAAACCACTACTGCTACCACCAATGATAATAACGATTAGTGAAATAACAAGGGGAGAGGATACAATTGCTCACCACCCGCCGACCGATACCCAGCCCGACCCGAGCAGTGATCTGGGCCTTCCGGGTAACTCCCCCCGGTTTATATACTGGGCATGACGTGCTGTGGTATGGAATACCCCTTTGGCTAGTTTGGGTCAGGTGTCCTGTCTCTGCTTCCGCCCGGCTTCCCCTCCTCCCTGGCAAAGCATGAGACTGAGAAAGTCCTTGGTTGGAATAAACATTACTTAGCAACAACTAAAAACATCGGTGTTATCAGCGTTGTTCCCAGGCTGAAAGTTAAAAAACACAGCACTGCACCAGCTACTAAGCAGGAGAAAAATGACTGCTATAGCTGAACCCAGGACAATAGCCCTTTGTTCTACAGTAACAGATGTGAGCATTTTGCCACCAGGCAACTCCTGATAGGGTATAGCCTTTGTTCACACACCCCTGCTATACGTTGATTGGTTAAGGTGTTACCTACACGTGCGCAGTCTCTGTTAGCCAAGTCCCTGCTTTTCTACTACCTATGCCTCTTCACTCAGATAACTTTCTCAAAGTTGTTTTTCTTTTCTTTTCAGAGGCACAGGGCTCTATCATCAAGGTCAAATACTCCTATTCTGTTACCGTCCAAGTCAGGGCCTCCTGCTACATCACCCCTCCTGTTATCTCCTCTCATGTTTTGTTTGGGGCCCCATTCCCCCAAATCTCCTAACTGCTGGATCTTTTCTATGAATTCTCCTATGGGGTTTCCAGTTTCATTTATTAATAAAGTCACCATAACACTTTTATACACATGTGGCGCAGTCCTAATAATCCTGTTCTGAATTGGAGCTGATTGATAGTGCAGCCTGTAGCATGGTGTCTACATCTCTGATAAAAACAGCAGTCTGCATTCCCTCCTTAACACACTGAACACAATCCCGTAAAGTATACCAGGGTCGATCTGCACTGGGCCATTCCCCTTCCATAGGGTATGTTTTTGTTACAGCCTTAATAAATTAGTTTCCCCATTGGTGCCTTGAAGGCGTCCTGAACAATGAGTCGGAGCTTAACATTACAAATGTTTTACTATCTATCTTCTGAATTCAATCTAATTCCTGAAGCCCCTAAATCATGCCAGCGAACACTCCACCCTCTGAACTACTATCTAAGTTGGTTGAACCCCACACATTCCAGTCCCATTTCTCAGGGTCCCAATTTATTCCTGCCTCCGTGATCACTGCATGCACTTTTTTCTGGTTTACTTGGCACCTTTGCTTTTGATATTTATATTGGGCAACCCGAACAGCCACTTTTTCTGCTACTGTTTGATAAGTGTCCAATTTATCCATTAATAGTCGATTCTGGCACAGAAACATAACTATTTTCCCCTGCAATTCACATGCTTGCTTCTCCAAATCAATCTTATCCTTATACACTTTCTCTCTCTGCTGAATTTGCTTTCAGTATGCAGCCAGCAGAATCCAACCTCGTTTCCCTAGAGCATTCACTTAAACCTTTTGTAAACATCAAGGGGTTCTGCCTCCATAAAACAGGAGTCCCAGTTCTCACATAAACCATGACACAACCACTCAGCAGCTTAAGTACAATAAGGTAATTATTCCCAGCTGGGAATATCCAGCTCTATATCTGTCTTAGCAACAGATATATATTCTACCAAATACACTTTGACAAAAAAACCATACTTTGTTACGTCTCTCAGTCATGAGAGGGAATCGACTTTCAGCTTAGTTCCCATCCATTTCACCCTGACCCAGAATGGAGAGCAGGGGGGTGGCAGTAAGGAAAAATACCCCCATGAGCACCGTGGGTGCTGCTCCCCAGGCCGTGTACCCTCCCATCCCCAAAGGTCAGCTGCTTTCTGTGCTGGTCACAGCCCATGGCAGTGATGTTGCACCTTGTCCTCTTCTGCAGGCACCACTGACAGTGGAGCACAGTGTGCAGGGCATCCTGACCATGCTGGCCAGCCTCTTGCAGAACACCTCTGAAGCCTTCCTTGACTGGGAAGGGAACAGCCTGCCCTGGTGATGGGCAGATGGACAATGCCTCTTGCCCATGCTGCAGCCTCCTGCTCACTGGCTCACTCCTCTGCATGGTCACCCTGCTGACACTCAGCGAGCCAGGGAGATGGGAAGGGTCTGGGAAGCAGCTTCTCCCTCCTTCTCCACCCCATTCGTGGCCCTGCAGTCCCCCTATATCCCCCACCTCTGTAAACACTGGGAGCTGATGCCTCTCTGCTCCATCTCTACATCCCCAGCATCAACCTCCACTGCCCGAGCACTGTGTCCCTGTCTGTCCTGCCTCCAACCAAAGCATCCCCCTACTGAAAGGCAAGGGCAGCTTGTCCCCATGACCCGCAGCCCTTTGGGCACCCAGACAGGGCACACACAGCCCTGGGGGTGCCCCACAGCTGGCTGAGGGGAAAGCCAGCCCCATGGATGCTCCGAAGCTCTGCCACAGCTCCCGTGCCAGACACCAGGGACAGCTGTGGGTCAGGTGGGCAATAGTGGGCATGGCCACATGCCAGGATAAGGATTGGGGTACCTGGGAAGGGGCTGCCCCATGGAGCTGGCAGTGCACAGCAGAGCTGATGGCTCTTGGGCAGGGGTTTATTGAGGATGTGGGGCAGGTGGGAGCAGCAGCATAGGGCCCTGCTACCAGGATCCCAGCTGGCATCTCACCAGGGAATGACCTTCCCTTCCCAGTACAGGAAGGTGCCGGTGTCCTTGGAGAGGGAGGCGAGCACCTTCAGCATCCCTTGCATGCTCTCATCCACCATCATGGGGGGCTGTGGGGCAGAGGGGGAGAGGCAGCCCATGCCTGAAGCCTGGCTAAGGCTGCCCTGGAGCAGCAGGGCCAGGGGAAGGAGCTGCTCAAGGACAAGGGGAAAGCCACCAGCCCCGGGCAGAGGAGCTGAGCAGGGAACCAAGAGGATGGGGCACCAGGTTCCTGGGACCAGGGCAGGGGGAGCTGCCCAGGTAGCAGTGGGGCAGGCAGGGAGGTCATGGTCAGGAGCTCAGGGCAGCAGCTCCCTTACATGGAGAATGAGCATAGGGGCTCTGATGGACCAGCCATGGTGAAACTCCTACCGTGTGTCTGGCAGAGCCCCCCATATCAGTTTGCACCCAGCCACAGTGCAGAGCAACCCAGAGGACATCATATTCCTGGTACCCCAGGGACTGGCACTTGGTCAGCATGTTCAGAGCAGCCTGCAGGAGACAAGGCAGGGATGGCGGTGGGAGGACAAGGGTGGTTGCAAGGGGACACATGCAGACCCCGCGGCAGGGATAGGGCAGGGGAAGCAAATCTGTCCCCAGCACAGTGTGGTGGCACCTTGTTGTAGCAGTATGAGACAATCTGCATTAGATCCCAACCAGCAGGAGAAGAGATGGAGCTGGCATAGCTGGACATGTTGATGATGGCTGCCCTGCTGCAGCTCGGTGCTGAGCCCGGGCTGAAAAAAACAGAACCCCACCAGGACTGCTTGGAAACCCTCCAGAGCAACCCTCTTCTCAGGGTCTGCTCTATCAACAGCTGTAGTATTTATTACCCTAACTATTCTATGATTCTATGTTGTAAGTGTGATAGATGGATAAAATTCAGTTTTGCCCCCCAGGCACACACAGCACACGAGACACCCAATCCCAGGGTGGTCCCAGCTCATTCCTGCAGCAGTGAAGCGGTGATGGACTGATTTCCTAGCTGCCTTCCAAGGAAAACATCTGACTGGTGGTACAGGAGCTTTGGGACAGGCCTGAAGATCCCCCAGGAGTTCCTGCTGTGCTTAAAGTCAATGGAGAAGCACCACCTGTGTGTCTCCATGTGCTGATGAACACCCGTGGGCATCCCACAGCCTCCCCAGGTGGTTCCTGCTCCAGTAGGTTCCTGCTCCCAAACTGTGCACAGACTGTTTGGAATACCGGAATCATAGAATCCCAGACTGGTTTGAGTTGGAAGGGACCTTAAAGCTCATCCAGTTTCAACCCCCTGCCCCGGGCAGGGACACCTTCCACTAGACCAGGTTGCTCCAAGCCCCATCCAACCTGGCCTTGAACAGTGCCAGGGATGGGGCATCCATAACTTCTCAGCAGATATATTTAAGCTAGTTAGGAGATGTTCTGTAGGTCCTTTAAGATTATTAATAGCACCAGAGCAGGCAGGTGACTGTGCAGGGCCACCCAGGGAGAGCCTGGGGCTGCTCAGCGCTGTCGGAGCCAGAGCCTAGGGAAGGAATGTGAAAAGAAGAGAGTGTTGCAGAGGTGGTTTGGCATCACATGTGAGCCACCAAACAGGAAGCAGCAATGGAAAGTCAGGCAAACAATGAGGAAAAGGGGGTGTGTGCCCAGGAAAAGCCTAGAGAAGAGCAGGGAGCCTGCTGTGGGCTGGGGCTGTGGATAGGTATGCAGACAGGGATGGGAATAGGGATAGGGTTTGGGGATGTGGATAGAATCATAGAATCAACCACGTTGGAAAAGACTTTCAAGATCATCAAGTCCAACCGTTCCCCCAGCACTACCAAGGCCACCACTAAACCATATCACTGAGGGCCTCATCTACACGGTTTTTGAACATGTCCAGGGATGGTGATTCCACCACTCCCCTGGGAAGCCTGTTCCAATACCTGACCACCCTCTCTGTGAAGAAATTGTTCCTAATATCCAGTCTGGTTTGAGGCCATTTCTTCTTGTCCTATCACTTGTTACTTGGGAGAAGAGATCAACCCCCACCTCACTACAACCTCCTTTCAGGTAGTTGTAGAGAGCGATAAGGTCCCCCCTGAGCCTTCTCTTCCCCAGACGAAACCCCCCCAGTTCCCTCAGCCGTTACTCATCACACTTGTGCTCCAGGCCCTTCACCAGCTCCGTTGCCCTTCTCTGGACCTGCTCTAGTACCTCAATGTCTCTCTTGCAGTGAGGGGCCCAGAACTGAACACAGGATTCGAGGTGCAGCCTCACCAGTGCTGAGTACAGGGGGACGATCACTTCCCTGGCCCTGCTGGCTATGCTATTTCTGATACAGGCCAGGAAGCTATTGGCTGCCTTGGCTGCCTGGGCACAAGCTGGCTCATGTTCAGCTCTGTCAATCAGCACCTCCAGGTCCTTTTCTGCCAAGCAGCTTTCCAGCCACTCTTCCCCAAGCCTGGAGTGTTGCATGGAGTGGTGGCAAATGGCATCACATCTAGTTGGCAACCAGTCACTAGTGGTGTCCCTCAGGGCTTGGTGTTAGGGCCAGTGTGGTTTAACATCTTCAGTGATGATCTGGATGAGGGGATCGAGTGCACCCTCAGTAAATCTGCAGATGACACCAAGTTGGCTGGGAGTGTTGAACTGCTGAAGGGTAAGAAGCTCTGTAGAGGGATCTGGACAGGCTGGATCGATGAGCTGTGGCCAATGGTATGAGGTTCAACAAGGCAAAGTGCCAGGTCCTGCATTTGGGCCACAACAACCCCATGTGCAGATGCCAACACGAATGGGGATAGGGATGGGGTTGGGAATGCAGTTAGGGTTGGGGATGCAAACAGGGATGGGGATGTGGATGGGGTTGGTGATGCAGGCAGGGATGAAGATGCATATGTGGATGGAGTTGGGGATGCAGATGGGGTAGGATTTGCGGATGGGCTTGGGGATGCAAATAGGGATGGGGATAGGAACGGGGATGGGGTTGGGGATGCAGACAGGAATGGAGATGCAGATGTGGATGGGTCTGGGGATGCAGACAGGGATGTGGATGTGGATGGAGTTGAAGATGCAGATGGGGATGGGGATTGAAATAGGGATTGGGATGGAGATGGGGTCTGGGATGCGGACGGGGAAGGGGATGGAAATATGGATACAGATAGGGATGGGGTTGGGGAGGCAAACAGGGATGGAGATAGGGATGGAGATGCGAATGCGAACGGGAAAGGGACGGAGCTGGATGCGGAAGTGGAAGGGGCTAAGACCGCCGCCCCGCCCCGAGTCCCGGCGCCATTTCCTGTTTTCGTGTCGCGGCGCGGACTCGGCTTCGCGCGGGGCCATGGTGGCGGCGGCGGGAGCGGCCGGGACGTGCGGGAAGCTGGAGGCGCAGTGAGACCCGGGGGGGGGGGGAACGGACCGACCGTGCCTGAGTCAGCCTGCCTGTGCCCGAGCACTGCCTGTCTCAGCCCCTCTGCATGGTCCTCATCCAGCAAAGCGGGTCCACTTCCCCCTTTCGCAGTTAAGACAGTGATTGATAAGTCCTGGGCACAGGAAAATAATTACTGGGGGGGATAACCAACAGTATGGGAAGAGGTGGAAAATAAACTGTCCTGACCTGGGTGGGAGACTGGCAGAAGGCCTGTCCCGGATCCCACCATGGCATGAGTGGGTGCTGCAGGACCAGTGTGCCCACGGCAGCACATCTTCCCCAGCACAGCTCCCTTAGGATGGGTGTCCTTGCAGAGTAGTGGGTGGATTTGGGCAGGATTGGAACCATTTCCTGGGGTTGTGGTTGTATTTAAGGTGCAAAACTATTCCCGGGATGATGGAGCTTTGCTGTGTCCTGCTTTTACAATTTGGTGCCTCGTCCTTTCTCCCACAGGTTTGTGTTCAAGAACAAGAACATGGCTTCTCCTAAAGTCTACGTCCTGCAGCCTTGGATCACCAACCTCTTGTTGAATTATGATCAGCTCGATGCCAGTAAGAATCTCCTGGCTGGGCAGGTCCTGCAGATAGGTACCGAGAGGGACTGTCCTAAAGTACTCCAACAGCGTTTGAAATCCTAATTCCTGGAAGCATTCAGCAGTTGCCAGTTTGGTGGCTGTGGATGGGTGACCCTTCTCCTCAAAGTCCCTCATTAGTTTTTTATTGTTGAGTTGGAGGAGCTTCGCTTTGCCCATTTCTGGCAGCTTTCTCTGACTTTTGCACCTCTGGTAGATGCGACCTGCTCTCATCCAAAGAGTTTGTTGTCTCCAAACTCATCTCCTAGCTTTGCACTTGCAGGCCACCTTGCCTTCCTCCTCCTCTTTGCATCCCATCCTTGTACCACACCAGTTGATGGGTAGCCCTGACAGTAGCATGAGACAGAAGCAGGACCTGCTGAGGTGTCTGGAGCATTGTCCTGTCTGGTGGTGATGAAGATGCTGTGAGACATATAGGTGCACATGCAGGCATGGGACTCGCACAGGCAGGACATGGGGTTCCTGCCTTGTGCTGGGTTGTGGCCATGGCCTGGATGCTGGAGAAACCCAGCTCCAGTGCTCTGGTTTGCTCTTCTCTCACAGCCTGTGGGTGCTTGTGGCAGCATCCCACCATGGACAACATTACTGTTGTCAATCTCCTAATTGTCTGTTGAGGAAAGAGATGTTTGAGGCGGCTCAGATGTCTCCTCACTAATAGGAGCAGGAAGGAGAGAGATGGGTATTGTGGTTTAAACAGAAGGAGAGAGGAGATGGGGAGAAAAAAGTGACAGCAAGAGAGAGAAGACCCCATGGTCCTGTTCCCCATCCCATCTGAAGACATGGAGGTGGCGAATATCTGGTTCCCTCTTCTTCATCTTGTTTTTGACTCAGTCCCATGAGCAGCACTGCCTGCTGCTGGTACCAGTGCTCTCTTGCAGCATGTGCTAAGCCACTGCCTCTGCTGGGAATCAAGAGTTGCCCATAGCGAGTGAGCAGGTGGTAGGACTAGCCACATGCACACTGGGCTTCTCCCTCTGGCCAGTGGGGACTGCTGGGTGGCTGAGCTGTGATACCTACGGGAGCAGGATCCTGGTGACACAGGCATCCTTAAACCCAGCAGCAAGTGCTTTTGGCTTGTACAGTTGGCTTTATGCAGTGAGATTGGCAGGTTCTTCTTCTTCTAAGAAGGTCTCAGCTGATGGATGCTGGAGAGGGACTCTTCATCAGGGACTGTAGTGATAGGACAAGGGGTAATGGGTTCAAACTTAAACATGGGAAGTTCAGGTTAAATATAAAGAAGAAGTTCTTTACTGTGAGGGTGGTGAGGCACTGGAATGGGTTGTCTAAAGAAGTGGTAAATGCTCCATCCCTGGCGGTGTTCAAGGCCAGGTTGGACAGAGCCTTGGGTGACATGGTCTAGGGTGAGGCATCCCTGCCCATGGCAGGGGGTTGGAACTAGATGATCTTAAGGTCCTTTCCAACCCTAACCATTCTATGATTCTATGGTGACCAGTCTTTTTAGCATAGTGGGCACCTATGAAAGGATATATGCACACCATTTATAAATGGAGGTGGTATTCATGCATGATGGGACATGCCTTTGTATGTGGGACATCACATTCCCTCTTTGTGCATCATGTTTCAACATGACCAGTCAGGTGGACGATGTACGTGATGTCTGTGACCAAATCGTAGGCATGTACCAGGAGAAGCCCATGGCTAGAGGGATTGGGGCAGGCCAGGACTGATCCACAGCTCCCAGCCCATAGAACAGGCAGGTTTGAGACCTGGAGGAGCAGTTTATTGCTTCCCTTGGGGGTTGTTTTTACCCAGCATGGACATGGCTTAGTACAGGCTCAGGGTTGTTACACCATTCAGAAGGGAATGGCTGTTGTGATCCTGCTGGTTGCTGCTGCTCTCTGTCTCCCTGGAGGAGCACATGTCCCAAACCTGCCCAGACCCATCATTCCTGGATTCCTGCTGCTGGTTTGGGTAAAAAACACTTGGCTTCATGGTGGATGGTGACCTTCTCTCCTAAGAGTCCAGGCTCTCAGCCAGGTGTGTGGTGTCCTGTCCTTGTTCACAGGGAAGTCTGAAAGTGACATTTCTTTTTCTCCCCTCCCCAATCTCTTCATAGGTCTTGAGTGACTCAACTGTGCCAGGCCAACCTGAGGTCCTTCAAGATGCTGTCCTACAGTTCTCAGATGGGTCCTACTATATCCATGTGGTCATTACATCCAAAGCTCTGTGGTCAGAGGAAAAGTGGGTTCCACCATGACTAGGCTGTGGCTGGGACAGCAGTTCTCCACAGCTGCTAGTGGGGCTTCTGCCTGGTCTTGTTTCAGGTTGTGTTAAGCTAAAGCAATCACAGGGTGGGAAGTCTGCATGAAAGAGCTGCTAAGGGAAGGAAGCCAGAATGCTGGTGCTCAGTGTTTTGGTTTTGGCTGGCTGGGATGGGCAGGGGTTGATGGCAGAAGCTGCGATGCACATGTAGATGTGATTAGAAAGGACTAAAGAGCCTGTGGGTTTTGTGAAAGGAACCAGAGCATTAACCATGGTAGCTTGGGCTGTTCCTTCAGTGCTTTCCTCAATTTCCCCAGTTGGACACCCCTAGACTGGTGGGGTGCTGGTAGCAGAACCAAGGATAAGCAGCAGGAATAAGTTGCAGGAACCAGGAGCCCTTGGTCCCTGATACTCATGCTGAGGCATGTTCCAGCATAGAATCCTAGAATAGTTTGGGTTGGAAGGGACCTTCAAAGCTCATGTAGTCCAATCCCCATCTAGTCATCTCATCCATGCCCCAGTGTGGTTGGTGTAGCTGCTGGGGGAGTGCCACTGTGCGTCTGGGTGATCCAGCTCCATTCTTCATCTCTCCAAGACATTCCTGCTCTGCTCTTTTTCTAGCACCCACATGCAGCTCAGACTTTCCAGCCTTATTTGCAGAATTATTGTCTTGCAGAAGTACACGGTGTGTTTCCAGGAGGAAGCCAGGCTGGTGAGTGCTCTGATGAGTGGAAGCAACTTGTTCCTTTGCCCTTGCTTCCTGCATGCTTACCTGCTTTGAGCTGCTCCCAGGAGCTGGAGGCAGATGATGGGTGGCCTTTCTTCTCTCTTCTGAGCTGGAGTGGGTGCTCACTGGCTCCTGGGGTGGGTGGGAGTAGTGGTGGGACTGCAGGTGCCTCACAGGCTCTGTTTTCCCCACAGGAGGACTGTGAGTTCTACCTCAGGGCCCAGCAGTTCATCGTGCTGCCCACGGAGAGGCAGAGGTTGGAGTCATCTGATGGGTACAGCGGGGGGCTTGGCTCTAGGGGGGCTTCTTCAACACCCTGGGAGTCCTGGTGTGACCTGGTTGTGGTGGGGACTTTCTGCTCTTTGAAAGAGGAATTGTCTCCATTGCGAACTGTGAAGGAAGATGGGGATTCAGAGGGAATCAGTAACCAGCTTCTCTCTTGCTGCAGGAACAAGGAGCCCTCTGTGATGCAGAAGATAAAGGAGGTCTGGCTGTAAGTACAGGGCTAGCCATTGCTGGGGAATGTGTCCAGACACCATGAAGAGAGCACAGCTCTGGCTGGGGTTGGAGCAGCCTGGCAAGGGCAGGCTCAGGTTATGGCAGCTCCTGGTTAACCTGTGGGACTCCCTGCCCTAGGATGTGACAGAGCCGAGTAGACCATGCAGAGGGCTCTCCATCTCCAGCCTTTTCCTCTGAGTTGGGAAGAAGCACCCGTAGGGAACTCGTTCCTGCCAGCCATGGGCAGCATGGGCAGGTGGGTGAGCCCTGTACAGCTCAGTCTTCACTCCATGCTTGGAGACCCAACTCCAGAGATCCTCAGGGGTCTCCATCAGTCTGTCTCCAAGAGCAAGGCTCCCTGATAGGTATTCCTGGGATACTGAGCAGAGGCTGGTGGCCAGATCCAGCACCCAGTAGGGAATCCATTGCTTCCACAAGCTGCTTCTCCCAAGCCAGGGTGCTCGATCTGTGACAGAGAGCTGCAAAGGGCTGTTGGCCTGCATGTGCTCAGCCCTAACCTGTCTGTCTTCTCCTTGGTCATTGCAGGAGGAGTCTCACTCTGAAGAATGCCCCCAGCTCAGGTAAAGGGTTGTGAGGGGCATGTGATGTTCTGGCTGCCTGGCGGGGCTCTTGGCTCTCCTCACCTTGGTCCGTATTAGATAAGGGTAGCACAAACCTGGCCAGATCTCACAAAGCAGCATTACTAAGCCTAAAGCAGGTGGTGCTGACAGCTAAAGCAGTGTGGGCCATTGCACACCTGCTGCTGCTCCAGGACCTGCGTGGAGAAAGGAAAGAGAGTTTCTAGAAGCAAACGCAGATTTTTGTGTGTTGTGTGTTCCACAGGTTTCAGTGCACATGGCAATCATGCAGCAGAGTAAATGCAGTTGCAAGTGAGGTTTGCCTGAATTAAGGTGTCTCCTCTCTACTGATGTTCATGTGTTCTTGCTCCAGAGCCATCCATCTCTCAGCTGATCGATGCCATAGGACAAAGCCAGCTGGAGGTTTTGAAGGAAAATTCTGAGGAATGCTTGGATTTATGGATGCCCAAAGTGATGCCAGTGATGGTGAAAGACGAGGTTCCTGTCACCCAGTGGGAGGCAGAGCGCAAGGAAGAGGTCAGTCTGGCTGCTGCGACCATCTGAGACAGGGCTGTGACAGCTCATGGTGCTCTGGAGGGGTGGGAGGAGGAAGGGGAAAGGCAGTGGGCAGAGCTGGAGGGTTGCTGGGCAGAGATGGGCTCAGGTGCCAGTTACAGGTGGGCTCCCGCATCCAGAGTGGAACTACCCAACAAGAACCATGCAACGTGTCTCATTTCAGCAGGATGAGGACACCTTCATGGTGCTGGCCAACATCCTGGTGGTCCCTCCAGAGGAGGAGGCAGTTGCTTGTGATGCTTCAAAGGCAGGTCAGTGCAGTGGCTTCATCTGCAGGGTAGCTAGGTGGGCAGTTCAGTGCCCAAGCATGTGAAATAAGGTTCTCCCTGGCATGGGGACATGACTTCCTTTGCTCTGGCTCTGCAGCATGCTGGGATGTGACCATCAATGTCCCTTTCATTGCAGAAACAAGCGAAGCAACTCCCGGGGAGAGTAGTGATGGCAGGACAGGGCCGGGCAACTTGAGTGTCATATCCCAACCCAGCTGTGAGTAGTGGGACCTCCAGATCCTATCCAGCCTCTTTGTAGTTTCCTCTGCAGTTGGCTCAGCCCATCTTCTCCTTGGATTGAGCAGAGGAGGTACTGGCATGGTCAGGTCTTTGGGACACCAGGATTCCCAGCCCTGCCTTGAGCAGACAGGGAATGGTCCCATTCCTGCAGCCTCCTGGAGCTGAGCAGCTTCGGTTCATTGTGCTTGGAGCACAAGTGATGTTGTCCCTTTGATGCCATCACAGAGCCAGAGTCTCCTGCCCAAGTGTGGGCTCTTGGCTGGCTGTGGTTCATCACCAGGGCGGGCTTGCGTCACCTCACTGGGCTTGGTGTCACTAAGCTCTGCTGCAGAAGGACCTGCAGGAGCTCGTGCACAGTTCTTTTGTAGTCACCACAGGGTTGGGAGTGGGCCAAAATCAACTTTCTTTGCCAAAATCAACCCCCAGCTTCATTGTTGTAGCTGCCAAGTCAACGGCCTTGTCAGAGAGCTCGGAGGGATCCATGGACAACCCCTGGAACAGACTCCCCCCAATATCTTTGACCCTTAGCTGTTCAGATGGTGAGTCCCCATGCCATCCAGCCTGCCTTGCTGGCAGGAGACAACCCCTCTCCTCTCACTGGGTGACCATGTAGCTCATCCTGGATGCTGCCTTGCTTTCCCTGGCTAAAAAGTAGTGCTGTAGTGTTCCCATTGCCCTGTGCCTGCATCCTTCCAACTCCAATGCTCTCCTGCCCAAGCTGACCATGTATTTACTCTTACCAGAGAAGATCCTTCAACAAGACCCTCCATCGAAGACCAAGCAAGATGTGGCTGCTGACAGCAACACCCAGGACTCGCTGGAACTGTGTAGCCAGGACTCTTCTGAGGGCTTGCCACCAGGAGAGCCGGTGCAGACCTCCTCTCCTTCCCTGCTCTGCAACTATGGCAATACCAATCTGGTGGAGACCAGCACCATGCAGGCACCATCAGCCATGGAGGCAGCTTGTGGTGCTCCCAGCACTGCCCAAGGCCTGCAGGTTTCAGGGGGCTCTCAGGCCACCCCAACATCTCTTCCTCTGGCTTCTCCCATCTTGCCCAGCAGCCGGTTGCAAGCCCTGCCCGAAGGGATGCCTCACCAGGAGCAGGCAGACTCCAGTGTCGCAGCTTTCCCTCCGGATACGTTGGGGCATGGTCAGGCTCATGCCAGGACCCCAGGAGGAGATGCTGTGGGTGCCAAGGGGAAGCTGCTGGCAGGAGATGGCCAAGCACTGCTGGCCCACCATGGGCAGCAGCATCCCCAAGGTGCCCTGTGGGGCAAGGGGAGAGAGATGGGCTGGAGGCTGGAGCCCGTGAGTACACAGAGTGCTAAGAAGAGCAGAAAGGAGGAGACAGGGCTGCGGTGTGGAAAGGAGCTTGAGGAGGAAGAGGAGGAAGTGCAAGCATCTGTAGTGAGTGGCCCCAGCTCCTGGCCAGAGCAGCATAGAGCTCTACAGCTGGTAAAGATGAAGCAGTTGGTGGGGTTCCCTGGGGAGGAGGGGGCCTGGGGAGGTTCTCTGGGTCGTGTCCCCCCCCCCACTGCTGGTGTCCATCCCCAAGGTCTTTCCTCACCTGGCTGTTGGAGATGTGGAGTTGAAGGTGGGTATTGACATACATGGTGGCCCCAACCCTCTGGAAGGAGGATTTGGGGCACTGGGTGAAGATGTAGTTGAGCCAGGGCTGGGTGGAAACCAACACTTGCTGGAGCATCTTCCAGCTCTCTGGGTAAAATATGATTGGAAGAGCAGGAAATTATTGAGGGAGAGACTCCAGGGTTTTCCTGGGGCTGTGCTCTGGGCTTTGTGACCACCCTCACCCTCCCCTTCACTCCTGCAGTACGAGAAGAAGCTGCTCCAGTACAGATACGAGACACCGAGCCCCAAGCTCTGCGAGCAGATAAGATCTGTTAGGTCAGTGCAACTATGGCCTCATGTGGCCATCCCTTGTCCCCCCATGGCTGGTCCCATGGGATGTAGGCAGTGCCACTTGCATCCCTGTGGTGGGTCCCCACATTCTGCCTTACCCCTCGTCATTGGGCTGCCCCAGCGCATGGTGGCATGTCCCCAGCCAGGTCCCTTCTCACCCCAGCTCCCCCGCTGTGGTTTCACAGGATCTCAAAGGTGATGCTGAAGTGGGCTTGCTGGATCCTGATGGACAGGGAGGTGGATTCCTGAGCCCAGCCCATCCTTCCTTTCTTCACTGGTTCAGACAGAACAATTTAGGGCTGCCTGGGAAGAGCAGTTGGAGGAGGGATGGGGGGACACCAGGACCCCTGTCCCCAAGGGGCCCACTGAGTGGTTTGGCCTGGCTGCAGACCCTGGCTGTAGAGATGCTGGGGACATGACCTGTTGAAGGCCAGCACCCTCAGTGCTGAGAGGGGGGGAAAAGCATCTGTTCAGGGATGCCTGTGGGTGAGCCAGTTCCCCTCTCCCACTTCTCCCTCTCCATCCTTTCCAAACTCCCTGGCACGGCAGGTGGGGACAAGAGGTGACCTGGTGCCACCGTAACATTGTGTCTGTCAGCCCCACAATCTGATCCCCGCTCCCAAGGCAGCAATGGAGTTTGGATGTTTTATTGGATGGTTTCTGCAGGGTCCTGCACTGTTCATTACAAAAAATGCCCCACAGGGTTATGCTGTAGAAATGAAAAATAAAAATTGTATATTTTTTAAATACACAGCTCTTGTATTAAAAAAAAAATAAAAGGGGGAAAAAAAAGAAAAGAAGCGGCATTTTTCTGCTTTGTTGTAAACATCCGTGTAAGGAATGCATTTAGTCTGGAGTGGAGGTCAACACAGGAGAAAGCCACTTGGGTGTTGGGATAACACTGGTGCCATTTGGGAGAGCTGTGGAGCTGGTGCTGGGCTGGATGCTGGAATGCTTGTGGGTCATGGTCCTGCCGATGGAAACCTGCGTCTTGGGGGGCTGGTACCCGGTGGGGTGGGAGCTGCAGTGGTGGAAGGGTCCTGGTAACGTGCTTAAAGTGGCTGCATCCTAAACCCACCAGCTACCCCTGCAGCAGTAGCAGAGGCCATCTGGGGAAGGTAACACACTCAGCGCATCCCGAGGGCTCTGGCATGGTCCCTGGGCATCCCTGCCCTTGTAGGTGATGTCCATCCTGTCTATCCCCACAGCAGAAGGTAGGTGATGCTGTCGTTGGCCCAGTACAGTGCAGCCCTGCACCCCAGCTGCCAATCCCCTGGCACAGTGTGCTTCCTTGCAGGGTTTTCTTGGGAACAGCACAGTGGCATGCAGGGGCTTCACTGTCCCAGAGTTGGCTGCCCCTGGCCTGGTCTTTGGTCTACAGCTGCTGAGTCTTGTGCATTCCCAACAGTTTGTGGCAGGGTTTGTGGCTGCTTGCGGGCAGTGCCTGCTCCAACCTGTGGCTCCTCCAGCCCAGCACAGGGCCAGTCCTGCAGCATGGCATCTACGGAGGGTGCTGGTGTGAGCAGGGGGGACCATCCATACCCCAAACCCTGCAAGGGAGGGGAGCATCATGTCTCACCTGCAGCATCCAAGGACATTCTGGGCTTGCCCTCCGGCTCCAGGAGGGACTTGTGGTTGGTTCTCCATCTGAGCACAGGCGACTGCCACAGGCGCAAGGGGATGGTACCCACTGGGAGAGACACAACCCAGCCCCATGTTATGGTGGGGCAGAGCTGCCTGGCCTCTGCCCTCTTTCTGCCTGACAGCTCAGGCAGCCTGGCTGCTGCCAGAGCTAGTGCCAAGTCTCCCATGGGATCTTCCCAGTGCAGTGATGCCATCATCCATCACCCCAGCACCGTGGATGGGCACCCACTAGCTGGAACAGGCAGCACCACCAGGCACATGGGGTGCCACCGAGCCAGCACCTCCCTCCTCTGGTGTGGGGTGCAAGGGGCGCTCATGGTCCCACTCCAGCCCCCACTTGCTTCCCAGCTCCGCCGGGCACTCGGGCTCCCTGAGCTGCTTCTCATGAATGGACACAGCTCCGCGGCCGGTCCCCTGTGGCACTGCCAGCCGTGGCATCAGCTGGTTGTCTGGAAAAGCAGTGGGAATAGGGAGCCTGCAGCATCCCAACCCCCTGGCAGACCCCTCAGCACCCAGTGCTGGGTGCTTGGGTCCCTCTGCTGTCATTCCCAAGGGGCTCCAGGAACAGGCCAGCAGTGGGATAAAGGACCCCATGGGCTCATGCATCCTTACCTTCAGTGTTGGGTGGTGTGGGCAGGGAGCTGCTGGCACCTGGCTCCCCACTGTGGCTGACCCTGCGTGGCAGTGCCACCAGCATGCTCTGGCCCAGCAGTGGCAGGCTGCTGCTCCAGCCTTCCCAGGCCCCTGGCTCTGGCACCACACTGGGATCAACCAGGACAAAGGAATGCCATGGCTGGTGGGAGCTGGTGCCCTGTGGCTCAGCAGAAAGCAGCCTCCCAAGGGATTTCCAAGCTGGCTGGGGCTCCACCGTGGTGGCTGGGCTGCGGAAGGGTGCATCTGTGGGGAAAGTAGGACAGAGCCGTGGGTGCCCAGCCAGGGATAGAATCATAGAATCAACCAGGTTGGAAAAGACCTTCAAGATCATCAAGTCCAACCTTTACCCCAGCACTGCCAAGACCACCACTAAACCATATCACTAAGGGCCTCATCTACGTGGTGTTTGAACACTTCCAGAGACAGTGACTCCACCACTGCCCTGGGAAGCCTGTTCCAATACCTGACCACCCTTTTGGGGAAGAAATTGTTCCTAATATCCAACCTAAACCTCCCCTGATGCAGCTTGAGGCCATTACCTCTTGTTCTATCACTTGTTCCCTAGGAGAAGAGACCGACCCCCACCTCACTACAACCTCCTTTCGGGTAGTTGTAGAGAGCAATAAGGTCCCCCCTGAGCCGTCTCTTCTCCAGACTAAACCACCCCCAGTTCCCTCAGCCATCCCTCATAAGACTTGTGCTCCAGGCCTTTCACCAGCTCCATTGCCCTTCTCTGGCCCTGCTCCAGCACCTCAATGTCTCATAGTGAGGGGCCCAGAACTGAACACAGAATTCAAGGACGCAGGGGATGGGACCACCCCATGTGCTGGGAACCAGCCTGCGGCCACCCCAGAGACTGGGTTTCCATCCACCATCACTAGCATTGGGCACTTTCCCAAGGGTGGACCCTCTCTGGGTGCCCATTCCTGTGCCTACCAGTCCCTGTTGGCTCCAGTCCCCATGTAGCACTGCTTGGTGCTAGCAGAGGGGACAGAGCCCTCTGCTCTGGGGGCTGGCATGACCCACACAGCACCCACCAGTAACCTACCTGTGGACACAGAGTGCGTGTGGGCCTTCAGGGATGGGGGTGAGTCTGCAGAGCTGTCCATGATGTCCCCTGAAAGCACAAGCCACCAGCCAGAATCAGTGTGCTGGGGTCTTCCCCATGCCACCAGCACCCAGTGAGGGGGAACATGGTGGGACCCACAACTGGGTGCCCAAGGGGACCTGCCTGTGCCCACCCATGGGTGCCCACCCGGGTGGGAGGATGCAGCCCCTCACCATGAGAGCCAGCTTTCTTGATCTCGCTGTCTTTGCTCTGCAAGGGGAAAGAAACCTGGTAAGGGGGGGGTCAGGGTGGCAGCACCCTCAGGGATGATGGGTGGCAGAGGGCAGGGTGCTGCTGGGCTCTGGGGTGGCTGCAAAGGATGGGTGCGTGCCATGAGAGAAGGGACAGACACCATGCAGTGCATAGGAGCCCATATATTGGTCTCCTTGCAGAGGGTTAGGTGACAGGACAGAGGGCACGAGTGGCAGCAGCAGCACAGGCCTGGCCAGGGAACCCCCACCCCATGGACCACCACCTCCACCCACCCTTTGGGTGCAGGATCTGTCCCCATAGCGGATCCTCTCCCTACCTGCTGCTTCTTGCCCTCAGCGGCCGGGCCCTTGGTGATGCCAATGTGGTGGATGCACTGCTCGAAGGAGCCAGGCAGCTCCCCCTTGCTCTTCTCCAGCTGCCTCTTCTGCAGGACACACACAGCCCTGCCAGGGGCATGGCACCCACAGCACCCACCCACCTGCGGGCACCCAGGTCCCCAACTTTAGCCGTACTCCTGGGTGATGGAAGCATAGCCACAACCCAGTGGGGATGTCCCCATGTTTCCCTGTGGTACCTGGCAGACCCCACCACCCTTGGGTGGGAGCAGCACCCACCGGGCGAGCCAAGCAGCAGCGGTGGCTCGGTGATGGTGCTTACCTTGTCCTGCCTCACCCCCAGTACATCCTCATCCTCCTCAGACAGCAGTATGAGCGACTGGGATTTGCCCTCCCGCGAGTACTTGGGCTGGATCCTGCAGGCAGAGCCGGGGGTCTGGCAGTGCTCAGGCTCTGCCTGGGGCTCAGCAGCGAGTTCCCCCTCCTCCAGTCTGCTCAGCAGCTTCCCCTCCTCGCCCGCCTTACTAGACGCTCGTAAAATGTCACTGAGCATCAAGTGCCTGCCCCTTGGGATGCTGGGCATGCCCTCAGGGTCCTTCTCACACTTCGAGCCCTGGCTGGATTTGGGTTTTTTGAAGGCAAAAAAATTCCTGATTTTCTTCTTGAGGGTGCAGGAGCTGGAGGGGGCCAGAGGGGATGATCCCAGGCAGGTCTCTGTAGCCGTGGGGCTGGGGAGAGATGAAGCATTGGAAAAGGTGAGCTCTGGGCTGTTGAGGGCCTAGGGAGCATTTCCCCCCACTTTCCACCCACCCCAAAGGGATGGATCCAGACCCTGGACACCCCACCTGAGATGATGCTCCCAGCGTGGGACCCCATAGGTGCTGCCCTATTGCCTCCCCACCATAGGAATAACTCCCTGGGCTTGTAGCAATGGGGTGCTGGCAACATCCTGCACCTCATGGCTGCCATCCCAGCACTCTCCCATCAGCTTTGCCCTCAGCAATGCCCCTGGGTGCAATGTTTCCCCCAGCATCTCCTTGGCACTGGGACCATTTGCAGGGTAGGTGAAGGCAGGGGGTTGCCCAAACCCTGGGGATGGGCGTGGGGCCCTCAGCACCCCCCGGGCTTACGGCAGCTCCTCTGTGACTAGCCTCTTGGCAAAGAAGTCCTCCAGCCCCTCATCCATGCGGGTGATGCTCCTGTCCTCACTGTTCTCGCAGGCCACGGGCTGCGCCTGTAAGCAAGCGCAGCCATCAGCCCAGCACGGGGCAAAGAGACCCCCCCCCGAGCATGTGCCACCCATGCCTGTGCACAGACAAGTGGGTGCCCCTGCAGGGTGGGTGCCCCTGCAGGACGGGTTCCGGCACTCTCCATCTCGCATCCAGCACGAAAGCCAGACCATGGTGTTATCAGCTGCGTCCCAGCTCTCATCCTGCTGTATCCCTGGGGCATCAGGAGTTCCTGCCAGCCCCTGGCCCTGCCTGCCAGCCCCCTGCACCCTGCTGGGTGCCACGTGTGGGATGCTGGTGGCTCCCCAGTATGGACTGGGGACCCCTACATGCTCAGGCACCCCTGCGTTACACACAGGTAAGGTGTCTCTGCCCCTCCTTGGTGACATGTGGTGGCAAACCCTGATAGAGCCCTCCTAGAGCTGGGCCAGGTCTCTGACTCTGCTGTCCCAATGGGAGAAGCCTTTGGCAGGGCTGCTTTCCTCCATCTGAGTTCCAAGGGAGGGACACCCATGCTGCTGGTGGGTGATGGAGCAAGTGACCTGCATGGACCCACATCTGCATCCTTCAAGATGGTGCTTATCCTCAAATCCAACCTTGGAGTGCCACCACAGCCTGCATGAAGGCCACCCACTCCATCCCCATGGCAAAGCTGCCTGTGCCATGGGCCAAGCCTTCCTCCATGGCACCTTTCTCACCCCAGCATATGGCACTGCTTTGGTGGCTCCCTATCGATGAGATGGAAGCACTTTTCCATCAATCAGTGGCATTTTGATCCATAACAACTTTTCATTATGGCTGGATTGATGCTGCTCAGGAGCTTTTCCAGCTGAGATCTGCTCTCCCTGTCACATCACATCCATCAAAGCCTGTCCTTGCTCAAGTCTTGCCCAAGCCTGGGTGCTGAGTGTGCCCAGCCCGCTGTGGAGCAGTGTGCCAAGGTGATACCCCCCAGGCCCTGCCTGGCTCCTGCCAGCCTCCAGCACCCACCCTGCCTCCAGGAAACAGCTCCTGCCTCTCCTCCAGCCATGCAGTCCCACCACGGTCCAAGAGCAAGCACCACCATTGACATACAAGCCAGGGCTTTCCAGTGGGTGGAAGGATCCAGCTGCATCACAGTGGCATGGGGATGAGGTAATGCCAGCAGGATCCAGCCATGGGGACAGCAATGGAGCCAGACTCTCCACTGACTGCACCCAAAAGTTACTTTTCCTTTGGGAAGGGGGGTGCAAAGGCAGGATCCCCAGTGCTCACCCTTTGATTGGGGGGGGATAAACCCACCCTGCTGTGTCCTGCAGACCCCCACCAGCATCACTGGGAGCCATGGTGGCTGCTGGCACTTCAGGACAGATGGGTTTTGGATGGGGGGGGAGCAAATTTGGCGCAGGAGGAGAGCAGCAGCTAGAGCTATTGCTGAAGGCACTGGCCCCTCTGCACCCAAACTCTGCGGTTTTCCATCGCTGCTGCTTCCCACCACCAGCATCTCCCAGCAGGCAGCAGGAAAGGGGATGGAGGATTTCCCTCACCCCCTCCCAGCCTCCTCTGCCCATCCTTTTGGACTCCCCCCTCCTCCAAGGAGGCTCCAGCAGCAGCTGAAATGCAGGATAATAAACCAGCGGCAGCTTCCCACGTCTCATTTCTCTGCCTTGCCACAAATACCAACTGCAATAATCCACACAACTGACAAAATAAAGGGGAAAAACCCCAAATCCACCCCCCTCTCCCTTACCAATGGTTCCCTCCCTGCTTACATTGGGCTTGCTGGGCGGCTGCTTGTGCCGGCGGTTGGGCCGGGGCCTGGCTTTGGTGCAATGCTCCAGCTTCTCGCCGGCGGTCGGCAGGTCCATAAGGGATCTGGTGGCGGCGGTGGCAGGCTGTGTGGAGGGGAGCGAGCCACTCGCAGGCTCAGCATCCTTTGTGGAGGCAGGGCGTGCCGGCGTGGCAGGGCTGAGCGACAGCGGCGCCCGGTGAGCTTGGAGCCCGTTTGCATCTCTGCCCTCCACTGGCTCCAGCTCCGAGACACCTACAAAGGGCAAGAGGGCCCCGGCTGGCAACCGGCCTTGCCAGGCATCACCATCATCATCACCACCACCATCATCACCATCGTCACCTTCACTCACCTGCAGAGGGTCAGCGTGGCATTGGCTGGGCCATGGGGAGGGAGCGTGGCTGTGCTCAACCAGAGCTTGCATAGTAGCTCCTGGGGCAGCATCTTTGTGGCATAGCCAGGGATGGATCCTGCCACTGTCCCTGGAGGTTTGTGTGCATGGGATGTAGGGGGGATGAGGATGAGGAGGGGGGATGCTCAGGCAGGGACCGAGCCAACCCCTGCAGCAAGTAGTGACTACAGCACAAGTACTGCCAGCACTGGCCCTGGGAGCAGCACCCATAAACACACCCCATTTTGCTCTGCAGGCAGCTCCTCACCCCCCTGGTTACCCGCTGGATGGAGGGCAGTATGCTGCTGGGCTTGGGGACATCAGGGGACACCTGGGTGCCAGGCGCTGGGGTCCAGTGCAAGCTCTGCTTCAGCTAAAGCCAAATACGCATCACGGGCAAAGCCCCAAGAAGCCAAAGTTGCCCACCAGCTGCTTATTGCCTGTGGCAGGCCTAGGTCCTGCCCCCCAAGCATGCAGAGCTCCATGGGGCAGCACCAGCAGCACCATCTCTTCCTCTGTGCCGGGTCCCCAGGGTGCTGAGTGGCTCGGTGAAGCTCATGCCCAGGGTGGTCCCTGGGATGGGCAGGGGGAGATGCCACAGTGTCCACAGTCACAGATAAACCTCCCACCCCTGCCTGGCTCCATGGGGAGGGATCTCAGGGATCCCACTGCCAGCTGACCCCCCAAGACCAGCACAAGAGCAGGTTCAAGGTGAGCTTTGTGTACGGATGCACACCATGGCACTGGGAGAGGCTCTCCAAAGGGGCCAGACCCTTGCCAGGCACTGCCTGCTGCCTGTAGCATCATCAGGGGGTTCTGCCCATCACCCCCCATCACTGCTGGGACCCCCTCGCCCCTGCCATGTCCCAATGGTGGTGGAACAGCACACCCTGCACCATGGCAGAGGGAAAACTGTGCAGTGACCTTACCTCTCATGCTTGGTGTGGGCCGGATGCTCCTGAAATGCTTAGTTTTCCTCTGCAGGGCCATCTTGTACTGCAGGAACAGAGGGGTGGTGGCAGCTTCAGCGTTGGCAAGCTGGCCATGGCGAGTGGCATCCCATGGCAGCCAGAGACACAGTGATGGATACAACCTCTCCATCACCCCCAGGGCTGCACCCCTTCATCTTGGTCCAGCACCGAACCCACCCATGGTGCCAAATTGGGTGCTTCCCTGGTCAGAACCCTGTGCCAGGTTGGATCCCAGGTCCTGAAGCAACCAGACGAGCCCAGACCACCACAAGGACACACTCCCAGTGCCGGCAGGGCAGGCAGCTTGGCCAGGCAGGCCAACAGTGCCATTTCCCAGCACTAATTGCCTTGGCACTGCCCGGGGGGTTGGGGTGTTGGGGGTATGTGCCCCCAAAGATGCTGCCCCATTAAGCCTGGCATCATCCAGTAAGGCGGATAAAAGGCAGTTATAGCCAGGTATCACGCAGCGGCAGCAGCAGGGTCAGACCCTACATCCTCTACAGTGGGGTCAGGAGGATTCCTGCCCCTTGCCAGCACCGTGGCATCATCCTCAGCTAGCTCCAGCAGCAGCGCCAGGAGGTCGAGCCCCTGCTTGGGGAAGTTCTCCACCTAAAACCATCCCCAGCCACCCTGTGTGCTCCATGCTGCTCCATTCCCTACCCGCGGCTGGGATTTGTGAGCGGATTTAGGCCTGATTAGCTAGCTGCCAGCCCCAGCGCACGAGCAGCCAGTGCCCGGCTTCACCCCGGCACCCCCCACCACACAGCGGCTTCACTCAGGACCTTAATGCTGCCGTGACTGCACCGGGAGAGGATTACCTGGGAGGAAAACCAACCTGAGTGGGAATTGTCCTGCTTCCCAGCCAGCAAATCCATGATCACAGCTGTGGCTGGTGCTTGGGCAATGCTGGGGTACCCAGAACCACATCCCGCATCCCCATTCCCCAGGTGCTGGCAGCCCCCAGTGCTCACCAATTTGTACTGGGTGATGGTCAGGTCTCCCAGCATGGTATCCACGATGCAGTCGGCCATGGCAGCTGTGACAGACAGCTTGATTTCACTGGGAGCAGAAGGAAGGGTGTCAGGGCCAGCACTCATAGCCTCTGCAAGCCATGGGGCCAGCACCCCAGGGAGAGCCTTGCTGGAGAGATGGATGCTCAGCTGTAGCACCCAGAGGGGCACCCAGGATAATGCCCTGGGCTCTGGCTTGCTGGGAGCAGGAATGGGAGCAGGCACTGGCTGGGATGAAAGATGCCAAGTACATCCCCTCATTGATGGTCAGGACTTCCCTCTGCCAGCCATGGGGATGTGCCTGTAGGAACATCACCTCATGGGACTTCCCTAGGGACACATCAAACCAGATACAAGTGGGAAGCAAAGGCACAGCTGGAAAAACACAGCAGCAGGACCCAGCACACCACCACATAGGGAAGGGAGCAGTTGGTTAGGGAGCCCCCAAAATCCTCATCTCCTCATCCGGCCCTGTGGGTGAGAGCCAGCCACCACGCGAGAAGGAAGAACAGCACATCACCCACTTCAGCTTGCTGAAGACATCAGTGACCATCTGGTCCAGGACAGCACTGAGGTTAAGGCGGTCCTGAGGGTAGATCTGCTCCAACATGGCGTTGACCATCTGGTCCCTGACCCTGCTCTTCTGCACCACGGCTGGGCACAGGCTGTGCGCTGTGTTCAGCACCACCTGCATGATCGCCTGGAGTTTGGGGAGGAAAGGGGAGGTTTTGGTATCTTTCCTATCAGGATTCATGTGGTTTCCAGGAGACACCATGTCCCTTATCCTCAGGCCAAGGACAAGCAGCATCCTGTGCTGTTGGCAGCTCCCTGTTGGTGCCCACCTGGATTTCCCAGCCACAGGTCTGCAATGCTTCCTCCATGAGACACTCCAGCTTGTGCTGCAACTTCCTGTTCTGGTATGGGGTATTCCCTGCTTCATACAAGAGAGGTAGGATCTGCCATGGGAAGAGAGACAGTGTGGATCATCCCGTGGCACCTCATCCTTGCTTTCCATCCTTCCATGTGCAGCCTGCATCCATGGTTGCCCCATGGAAGAGCATTGCCTGCATTAAGTGAGGAGACCCAGCAACCTTCTGGCTGGGTCAGGGTTGGGCACCCTGGCCCCTTGTGATCCCTGTGTCCCCCCAGCTGGACCCTCAGCTGCTCCCCACCACCCGCTGACCTTCAGCCCCTGCACCCAGCCATGCTGCTGCCCACATCAGGGGAGATCCTTTCCCATCCCTTTCACCACCTTTCTACCATCAGTACTGTCCTCTTAAATCCTATCATCTCCACTGGATTAAGTACCCAGTGGGATGCCAAAAGAGTTGGGAAAAAAGGAAAAGGAGGCAGTTTGAAAAGAAGTAGAGGAGGAAAAGGTGCAATGGGGAGAGAGAAGCAGGACCAGGAAGATCAAACCAGGGCTGACAGTGCCAGGAGCTGGCCAGTCAACACAGTGGCCTTCGTCATGGGCTGATGGAGCATCCTCATCGCTGGGCTGCACCCAGCTGGGGTGGGATGAGGGTGCCCTAAAGAAGGACCCCTCAGGGATGTGGGGAGTGTTTCTCACCAGTGTGGGCATCTGTGGGTTTCAAGGTGCGCTCAAAGCTGGAGCATCCACCTCTCCCAAGGAGAGTGAACAAGTGGGGGGGGGGAATGGGGGACGGGACGATGACAGGACACACCTTGCTGAAAAGGGGGTGCACTTGTAACCTCCAAATCCCAGAGGGGTGTATGCAACTGTGTGCCCCTGCAGGGAGGGGTTTAAGAACATTTTGGGCCTTGTTTTAGAAGGGGACTCAGAAATTCACAGCTTGCACTTAGTGATATGCATCTGGGGCACTGAATATCCTGGTGTTCCCTGACTGGCAGCTAATTATGTCATTAACTAATCGATATCTCGCTTCGATCCCAAATGGAAGCCGGGTGAGCTGAGGGGTTTCCCCCTGCAGCAGACTCACGCTGACAGAGAGGTTGGCATTCCTGATGGCCTCCTCAGTGCAGAGGATGTCCTTCTCCACCTCCCTGCCTGCACACATGCTGAGGATGTCCACATACTTCTGCACTCAGGCAGGTCTCATTCATGATCTGGAGCGCAGAGAAGCTGTGTCATGTGCCAGAGCAGCACTGCCAGTTCTCTTCCTTGCCATCAATTTCCCAGAGGATGTAGTGATGGGGCAGTAGGGGCACAGGCAGGTTACAGCCCCTGGAGCATTCCTGCCTAATAACTGGGGATGCCGCATAGCAGGGATTTGCTTGTGAGCAGGCACAGGGAGCTGGGAACATGCTGTGTGGGGCAGTGTAGCAGTGATATCCAAGCATTGCATATGGATGTAACCAGGAGGATTCCTTGGAGATATCCTTTCTGCCTAGCCGCACTCTCATCCCCCCAGATAGCTCTGCCCTCCCCTCAGGAAAGGTGTAAAGGGGTTTGTGCTGCTTGCAAGAGCTCCCATGAGCAAGCCAGGATTGTTTGGGGCAGGGAAGGGGAGCCCCATGCAAACCTGTTCAGAAGAGGTGGTGAGGATGCCCTGCTGTGGCCGCAAGGTCCGCATGGGCAGCGGGTGCCGGAGCTGGTTCCTCATCAGGCAGGACTGGAGCTGCAGCAGGTAGGAGGCCATGAGCAGCCGGTGTCAGGGGCACCCAGCTCCATGTCCCCCAGCCTGTGTCCCCCACCTTGTGCACCACCTACTCTGTCTTCTTGGGGTGGCTGCAGTACACCTGCGCCATGTTGCTCATCAGCAAGGGTATGCGTTTGAGGGTGTAGTTCTTGCAAGAGGTGAGCCTCGTGGGGCCATGGTGAGCCTTCGTCAGCTTCATGGGGCTCATCCCCACCATGCATGTCCCCACAGGCATAACACCCCACACGTTGCCCCAAGGTCCAGCCCTGGAGATGGGGATGGACAAACTCTGGCCACCAGCAAACCCCAACAGGGCAGCAGTGACCACCTGTCCAGGCTCTCCATCCACCCCTCTTTTTTCACACCTCCAGAGGACCTGCATGGCCAAACACCAGACCTGATGGTGTGTTTGGCAGGTGGACAACCTCTACCCATCTTTTATGCATGGGGAGAAGGGGAGTGTCACATCTCCACCAATGGCAGATCCCCCATGCTCGCTGAGGGCTGCCTTGGGTGCTAGGTTGGGATGCAGAGCCCACAGGAGACTGAGGTGGGTAACAAAGGTGCCATCACCAAATGGGTGGCAGATTGCTTTGCTGGCTGCAAGGCTCAAGCTGTGGACCAACTCCCTTGGGACCTGTATGCAACTGTGTGATGCACTTGCTGCTTCAAGGGGACAAGAGGCCCTAAGGATGCCAGAGGCTGTTTTGTATGGTGGTAGCAAGACAGGGGGACCAAGCGGCTCCTTCCTTACCTCTCCAAAGCTTGAGCCACCTCCAGGAGCCCATGGGCAGTTGTGTTGTTCCTGTCCCAAACCACGGTCCTGCAAAGAGAAGGACCTGAGTGAGCCCTGACTGCACCCACACAGCACCAAGGTGGGTGCCCATCCATGGGTGCCAAGAAGAGTGAGCCCAAGGCTGACCCCAGGCACCAGAAAGCCTAGAAATGGGATTAAAAATCTGAATCTCAATACGCAAAACCTAAACTTGGATTTTGGAAGGGGCTGTAAAGCTACCTGAGCTTCATGTTGATCTGCAGGGCCTTGGATCTTGCATCTTGGCCCCTGTGTCCCCCATGGTGTTGCCACTGATGTCCAGAGCAGTGAGGCTGGTGTTACTGCCCAGGGTGCTCAGCAGGACTTTGGTTCCCAGCTTGAGGCAAGATTTGGACACCAACAGGGACTGGAGAGGCCAGAAAGGGGACAAGGAGGGGGAGAGGTGGCCAGGACACATCAGGACATGTGTCGCCCTTGCAGACAAGCCTCCATCCACATCCAGCAGCTGCTGTGGGCAACTGGAGCTGGATTTGGAGAGCCCAAGTCATGCTGGACCCCAAGAAAGAGGATGACAAGGGGTGCTGAGGCAACCCCCTGGATTTAGCTCAGATCCCTGGCAGGCAGCAAGGAGGAAAGAGGTTTTTTTGGGAATCTGGGTTGCAGCCAGGTTACACCAAGCATCTCCTCTGTTCCTTTAGCCAGACACAGGCTCTTGCTTTCCCAGATGAACAGGAACTGCTTCAGATGGAGAAGAATAAGAGCAGAAGGATTTGAATGGCAGCAGGAGGGAGGGAGGTTTGTTCCCAGTCTGCACTGGTAGGGATCTGGATGGCACCTGGGCACGGAGGCTGCAGGGTAGTGGTGGGATGGTTGGGGACAAGCTGGACTTATGCAGTCATCCTCCTGGGTGAGCTGGACAATGCAGTGCAGGACATCCAACAGCCCTTCCCTGTGGGAGAGGCAATGGGGGCTAACACATGCATCTCCCCACATCCCCCTGGCCACAGGGGCAGCAGGCAGAGCTCCATCCTCCCTCCTGCTCTTGCTCCCGAGGCTGTGACCTGTCCCTGTGGTCCCATGGGGACTGTTCCAGGAGCAGGAGATGGTCCCACCATGGCCACAGGCTCCCTGTTGGACTGGAGCAGGCAGGACGGGCTTTCGGTGAGGAGAGAGAGTTGAGGTGGGTGCACAGTGCCAGGATGGCTCCTGGCCCGCATGCTGCAGCTTTGCGCTTACTTGGATTTGATGTTGAAGTTTTTCCCCAGAGAGATGAGACGTGCCTAATGGACTTGCTTCTGCCGATGGAGAGCACCAGCGTCACCATGTCGGGGTCGAAGCCTGTGAGAGATGTGAGATAATCACCAGGATGTTCTAAGCAGTCCACAGAGGTGGCACCGAGGTGGCCCCTCACAGGAGACCTGCAGAGCCACCAAGCTGCCACTGTGGGAGAGCAAAGATAGCCAGGGCAACTCCTGAGCATCTTCCTCCTCTTCATGGCTCCCCCAAGGAGACCAAAGATCTGTGCAGAGACAGGTCCCTGAGGAGTGACCCCATGGAAGCAGCACCCGCTCTGGGGACTCCTGCCATTTGGGGTGCCAAGGCTGTGCTGAACCATGGAGCATGTGCTGAGCTTATGGAGCTTGAGATGACACTTGCTTTCTGCCATCCCACAGGGATGTGCCCTCCATCACCCACCTACCACCCTGGACAACATGAGAGAAGGTCTCACAGCTTGCAGGCAGCTGCCTGCAATCTCTCATCCTCACGACTGGATGAGAGTGAGAATGAGAGCTCATCCTTGCTCACATTCCCAGGGGAATGTGGCAAGCCAAGGTGACACGGTGACATTCTTCCCACAGGGCAGGGATGTGGGCTGGGATCTGCTCACCCACCCACTCTACCAGCCAAGGGCAAGAGGCACCAAGACCCACCTATGGGACTGTCCCTCCTGCACAGAGCTGCTCTACTGGGAAGGCAACAAATAGAAGCATATTTTGGCAAAGGTTGGTTGGAGATTTTGGGTAAGAGAGTGAACTTTTGAAGAATTGGTGGCCTGAACAGGGTTTTGAAGGACTCCAAGCCACATCAGCTTTCCCAGAACCATCTGGCTGATAAGGAGCTGCATGGTCTGCTTTAAGGTTTGGGGCCTTTTAGGTGAAAATAAGAGGTAGTAGAGGTAATATTTGTGATAATTAGGACTGCAGGTCCATGGTTTTGGATGCTATGGCAGGACGAGGTTAGCAGCAGAAGCTGCAAACTCCTGCAGAGAGGTGGGAAGAGTTTCATAGAATCCCAGACTGGTTTGGGTTGGAAAGGACCTTAAGGCTCATCTAGTTCCAACCCCCTGCTATGGGCAGAGACACCTTCCACTAGACCAAGTTGCTCCAAGCCCCATCCAACCTGGCCTTGAACACTGCCAGGGATGGGGCAGCCACAGCTTCTCTGGGCAACCTGCACCAGCACCTCACCACCCTCACAGGGAAGAACTTCTGCCTAAGAGCTCATCTCGATCTCCCCTCTGCCAGGTTAAAGCCATTCCCCCTTGTCCTGTCCCTACAGGCCTTTGTCTAAAGCCCCTCTCCAGCTTTCTTGTAGCCCCTTTAGGCACTGGAGGCTGCTCTAAGGTCTCCCCTTAAGGAGCCTTCTCTTCTCCAGGCTGAACAAGCCCAGCTCTCTCAGCCTGTCTCCAGAGCAGAGCTGCTCCAGCCCTCGCAGCATCTCCATGGCCTCTTCTGGAGTCAGCCCAGGGAGACCTTTTCATTACTTCCAAGCCTGAGCTAGCAACACAAGGGCTTGTACCAAGAAAGACGTGAAACAAGAATTTTTAGCAAGTCCTGAGGCAGGAGGGAATGAAGAATTCATCCCATGCCCTATGCTGGAGATGCTCTCTCTGAATGAGGGGAGAAGCAAGGGCCACCATCACCACTGCTGCCAGTCAGCAGGTGGTGAGCAATTGTATCATGCATCACTTGTGTTTATTGTTGGGTTTTTTCTGCTTCCCTTTTTAGTTTTATATTCTCTCCCCTTGTTATTTCCCTTATCATTATTATTATTGGTGGTAGCAGTAGTAGTTTTGTATGGTACCTTAGTTACTGGGCTGCTCTTATCTCAACCCATGGGAGTTACATTCTTTCGATTCTCCTCCCCATCCCTCCAGGAGCAGGGGAGAGGAGAAAGAAGGGGGGGTGTGAGCAAGCAGCTGTGTGGTTCTGAGTTACCAGCTGGGCTTAAACCACAACACTGGGCCATCCTCTGTGCAAAGTCACTGTGAGGTGAAGGGTCACCCATCTGAGCAAGGTACAGCCACCTCCCAGAGACATGGCCATCAGATGCTGTAGCCTTATGGGGACATGCCACCAGCTCCTGCCCCCATGGCAGAACCATCTCCATCTGGGGAGCCAACAGGACAAAGCAGAGCATCTCCAAGAGTGGGTGGTGTTTGCTGGCCTCCAGGGTCTCTGCTCTCAGTGAGCTTCATGCTGTGGAGGGGATGGGGCACCAACACCCCCCTGGCACATAGGTCCATGGACCTCTCTGCTCCATGCATGTGAGGGGACCACCACTGGGCTGCTGAGACCCTGCTCATCCCCCTGCAATGCCTTTGCTCATGCTTTCAACCTGCTGTTTTCCAGCACCAGCTCCTCCAGCATCATGGATTTGCTGAGCATGTAGAGCAGCTGCTCCGAGATCTCCTGGTTCTGGCAGGGGAGAAGAAAGCCCTTCTGGAAACCTGGACACCTCCAGCGTGCCCAGAGCCACAGCACTGGCACTCGCCAGCCTGAAGTCCTTGCAGGAGAGCTTGGTGAACCACAGGTTGAAGGGCAAGGCAGCCACACTCAGTGCCACGTCTCTGCAGGGTGACAAGGGTGAGGGAGTCAGGGGCCAGGCTGGGACAAGCCTGGTCCCAAATGGGTGCCCCAAGACACCCAACCTCAGGATGTCCAAGTCAGTGTTCAGTGGGGCAGGATTGGGGTCCATGAGTTTAAAGCAACCTACAAACACAGCTCAGCTTCCCCAGATTATTCCCTCAGGGAAAATAAAACGAATCAAACTATTTGTATGCCTCTGTTGAAACCTTTGGTCTTTTTAATTCTATGTAAAGAACAACACAGGTTTTGCTCGGGTGGAAACAAGTTGTTTCTTTACTTCCTGGTCCAAAGAAACCTCTAAAACTATCTCCTTTTTGGCCAACTGAACACAGATCCTGTTTCCCAAAACACTCAGCCCAGAACTTTGACTTGCTACACCCCAGCCCAGCAGTTGAGCTGTTCCTCCAGAGCTGAGCCCTTGCTCCATCTTTCTTGAGATGGAGACATGGCTGAGAGCTCCATGGGGACAACATGGGGCACCACCTGAGCTCATGGCTCTGCTATAAGATTATAACAGATATTTGGGGTGCTGGGAGGGAGCAGCACCGGCTGCTTTGCATATGGAAACCTCTGACAGCCACGAGAAGCTGCCGTGACATTTGGGTTTCACCTCCACAAGCAGCTCACAGATGTATTTAAGCGTTAAAAATGAACAGTGATGCTGCCTGGCCTCCTGGGACCATCACCCCATAGGATGGGGCTCATCATGTTTGGTGTGGGGGAGCATCAGCCTGCAGATGGGACGTCCCTGGAGTATGTAAAGTGATAAAAGCTTCTAACGTGAGTGGAGGAGTGAGTTGGGCCACCCCTGCTGTGGAGAAGGAGGATGAGGACAAGTGCTGGCATGACATGGGCACCATGGGCATCACGGATGGGGACTCACTGGCTCTCAAGGTAGCTGAAGTCCAGCAGGTTGAACTCCTGGCAGTCCTAGCTGTGGTAGATGTTGTCCACGTCCTGCTCGGATGGATGGACACATGGATCAGTCTCGGCACATGGTCCTGGGGAGGACTTGGGTGCCCGGTGTCACTGGAGGGATCTGAGCCACTGGGGACCCTCCCCTGGGAGCCCCTTGCCTAAAGCCTGAGCCTAAAACCCCCCCTGGTGCTGTGGCTGGCAGGGCAGATGTCCCAAATTGGTGGGATGGCTTGGTGGGTCTTGGACCACTTCTGCAGGGACTGGCCAGCAGAAGACAAAGCACCACCAGGCTGGTGGGAATGAGGGTGTGGGGAGAGGTGGGCTGGAGTCAGTGTCCCAGAGGAAGAGGAGGACCTTCTCTGGCTGAGTCCCAGAGGGGTTCTCCTCTACTAGGGACACCCAGCAAGGCCCCAGATTTCCAGGGGGTCTCCTTATGTGACAATCTGGGAAACAACTTGGTCCAAAGCATCTCATTCCCACCTGCACTTTGATTCCACCCCACTAAGGATCAGGGGGCACTCAAGCCAGGCAAAACTGCAGTTCCCAGCTCTAGGATGTCCCAGCCCCAGCAGCTCCACAAGGTTGCTGAATGGAGAGGAGGCACCTGTGAGCATCCTGCTTCCCTGCCCACCAAGCGACACATGGCCACCAGCTCTTCTCCATGGGACAGAGCAGCTTACCCACTGGATCTCCTCATGGAAAGCAAAGCCGTTGTAATCACACAAAGCAGCGTAGGTCTCCAAGAACCCCCCTGCAGAGAGAAGGCAGTTTGGTGGCAGATCTTCCCATGGGAACACAAAGGAGACCCTTGGGGAGAGCAGGAAGCAGGAGAGGGATGGCAGGGGCTCAAAAGGGATGGTGGGAGCTCTCCCTTCCCCCTTCAAAGAGACCAGAGTGTCCTGTGTGGTCTACTGCCAGCCCAAAAGTGATCCCACAACCCAGGGGGCTGCATCTTGCTTTGCTTGCTCCATGTAGATACCAGGCAAGATGCATTGCTGTGATGACAATGGAGGTACCCTACTCCAAACCAGGCTCTAGGAAAAGCCCCTGGCTCTGCAGCCATGCCATATGAGGTAGGTGGAAGTATCCACAGCTGCATGTCCTCACGGGTGGACACCAAGCATCGTTGCCCCACAGCTATCCTGCTCCTCTCTGGGGAACTACATCCTCTCAATCCTGCTCCTGCCCCATGGGATAGGGTGGTGGGGAGCAGACCCCACCAGCAGGGCTCCTTCTGACCTAAACCACTATAGGGGCCCTGCGAGCAGAGGTGGGGGCTGTCGGCAGAACTAGTGTTGATGGGCACCAGGCTATGATGGTCCCCAGGGTGCTCCAACCCCCCTGGTCCTGCCTGGGGGTGAAAAGCATCTTACCACAGGGCGCAGGGCTGCTCTGCAGCATCTCCTCCAGCGAGTCTGTGATCCACTGGATCCTCTTGTACAGGTTGGGGGGGGGGAGTTCTTGAGCACTGTCCTGGGGAAGGACCAGAGGGGTGCATGGTGTTGGGCTGGGAGAAGAGCACCCCCACCACTTCATGCTTAGCTACAGCCCTTGTGTGTAGGGTGGCCAGAAACATCCTTCCCGATGCAACTGGGGAGCAGGGTCTGGCCTCCACCAGTGTGAGTTTCTCCTGTTAAAAGGGACAAGTATGAACCCATCCCCTACTTGGGGCTTTTCTGAGCAAAGAGGTTGCTCTGGTACCTGCATAACTACCCCTGAGGAGCAGAAGACACTTACCCAGGGGATGAGTCTGGAAAGACCTTCTTAAGAGACATGGTGACGTGGATGACAATTTGCTCCAAATCATCAAAGGACATGAACTGGAAGGCGTGAGATGCTGCATCTGTTTCTATAACAACCTGCAGGGTCCAAAGGGTAGGAGATGCCCATGTGAGCTGGCAGCACAGTGTCCCCAAGCCCCCAGACACAGTGGTGACAGCCACCAACTCCTCACCGCAAACACCCAGGGGCTGCTTACAAACCCAGCCTGAGCACTGTGAGCACAGGGAAGTGTGCAAGCACCAAGAATTTAGGATAAAATACATCAAAGAGATCAAAATGTGCCAGGATGAGGCAGAAACCACCCCAAAATTGAAGCTAAGCTAATGCAACAGCAGCCCGAAGCAGCGGGGTGAGAATAGCCTTGACCCTGAATTTATCTAATAGAGTTTTGAGGCTTTTTTAGCTTTTGGTTCCTACCAGGAAAAAAAAAAATCCCATGGCAACACGCTCTCTGATTTAATTACAGGCTGATTGAGGTGTGGGAGCAGGATGACAGTTATCTGCTGGCATCACTAGAGGATGGAGCTTCCACCAGTGCCTGGGGCTGCAGGAGGACCTGCACCTACTCTGCCTGCAGGGTAACAACCCCTGGGCTCTCCATAGCCCAGCCAGATGCCTCACTCCATGCACCCTGGGCTTTCACCCCCCAGTACCCCTCATTCTCTACCCAGCTCCCCTTTATTTCTCCCCTGGAGCTCAGCCATGCAGCAGAAACCCTGTTTCAAGGCTGAGGCCATAGGTGCTGACAATGCTTTAATGAGCAGAAGAGAGACAAGAGGTTGAGGAGGACCACGGCCCTATTTTGGCTGACACATCCAAGCCAGGGCATCCCATTCCTGTCCTCCATGGTTCCCACACACTACATCTGCCCTCTGCTCACACCTCCTCCTAAGAGGATTACTGGGGTTTAAAACACCCTCCTGCTAAATTTGGCTTTGCCTTGGTAAGCCAGCAGGCACTTGTCACTTTGTCCCTGCCGAGCAGGAGGTGCCACGGCCAGGCACTGTCTGCTGGAGGGGAACAGGCACAGGTACCCACGGTAACCCCCAGCACCCATGGGTGCCTCCCTGCACCTCCAGCCCCAAGGGCTATACCCCGGGCAAGGCCATAAGGGGATTTCTTTAGGGATGGCTCAGGGATAAATACCCCGTGGAGCTCTCACAGGTCATCATTGGAGACTCTCAATGTGCAACAGGGGGGCAGGACACCCCCAGACCCTGTAGTGGGCTCCAGGTCAGGGTTTGCCATGGGGGGTGGTGGGTCCCCAGCTGGGCTTGCCCCAGGTTTTGGTGCCACTCACCAAGCTGAGCTCTCGCACTGTCATCTCCCTCACCTCCAGGAAGCTGAAGCTGATGTGAACCTGTGGGTGAGAGGAGCAGGATCAGCCCCAGTGCTGATGGAGAAGGGGGACCCAAGGGTGCCCCCCAGCTCCCACCCTTCCCCATGCCCTGAGGAGTGCCCATGAAATGGCTGCCTGTGGAAACTGGGAAAGCAGGAACCAGGCTGGACTCTGCATGTACCAAGATGTAGTCGTCGTACTCGGATTTCACCTGCAGCTGGACGCTCATCACCAGGAGGACCTCCTTTGTCCCCAGGAAGGTGCTGATGCCCTCTGAGAAGACCAATGTCCACATGAAGTGACAGGACTGAAGCTACCCCTGTTCCTTTCCCACCAGCCCTGCTGTCCCTGGGGACACCATCCCCTGAATCCCCCACCTGAATCAACCCCTCTCCATCCACACCTGATGGACAGACCCTGGTTGCTCTCTCAGCTAAGCCACACTTCACACCAGGTTTGGGTCTTGTTTGCTCTTCAGCATAAACCCACCTCCCCATCATCTTCTGCAGCCTTGACCAAGCACAAGGCTTGGGGTTGCTGGTTTACACTCATGTGCTGCTGTCAGGGTCCAACTGGATAAAACCCAGTGTCGGAAATATTTTGTTCATGGTCCCCAGAGTGAAATTAAGACACAAGCGAGGTCAAGTACCGCAATTGCTCAGTTTGTTTATTATAAAAAGATGATTATTCTAAAAAAGATAATTATTATAAAAAGCGATAGGACAGATCGGAAAAGAGGATAGAAATTATGCAAGCATTCGGAGTGCAGAGAGCGCCAGTCACCACCGTGGATCCAGCGGCGTCCCGAGGGTCCGTAGTCGTCGTCTTTGGTGGTGGGTGTCCCCCAACAGCAATTACCTTTTTCCCCTTTTATAGTGCATTGGGGGGAAGTACCTCTGTTCTTAACGTCAGGTACTGCACATTCCTGGTGGGTCATGTGCATCCAGTTTCGCTGGTCTTGCAGCCAGCTCTTAAACTGCACATGTCTGTCAGCAATCCTTGAGATAATGGACACCCATCTCTCAGACAATGGATGGAGGAGTCTGATTTCAGTTCAGTCTCTCACAGCTGCCTTGCTCACTGAGAGCTGGTGCTGAGCAACAGGAGGATCCTGGTTTCTCTTCCTTCCTTCCAAAATGTACCACAGGGGAGCAACTGGGTACCCAAGTGCTTCCTCCCCATGGTGCACCCAGGGATTTATTCTGCTTCTCTATTCTTTGGGAACTCTCCTAGCTGTGACCTGCACAGGTGGTTGTGGTGCCAACCTCCCCATGTCTGCAAACCAGTCACTGGACCAGCGTGAGCATCACTCCCTGCCTCTCCTCATTCCCACCTCAGAGAAACAGGACCAGAACCACAATTGCCCATCACCATCCAAAGCAAACCAGGTTTTCACAACACCACTGAGCCCTAAGGTCCAGTTGCTTGAGCCACATGTCCCCAGGGACCCACCCTGGTGGAAATGGAACATGGGGATGCAGCAACCCGGCTCCTTCCCACCCCTCAGTGAGGCCGATGAAGCTGCAGGACCCCAAAAGCTTTTGCTCTTTCAACCAGAGGAGAGAACACCAGGAGCAGAGGTACTTCACACCTCCCGTGCTGCTGGGGACCCAGGCTAAGGCTGGGCCTCCCCAGGGAGCTGCACCCACAAACCCAACAGCTTGAGCCATGCAGAACCACATCCTTGAGGAGCCAGGGATGCTTATCTAGGGATGCTTCTGGTGCAAGTACCATCCCCAACACTTGAGTTCTGGGGACAACAGTAGCCCTCATGCCCCAGACCCTGCTTGGACCCCCCTGAACTGCAGCCGATGATGATATGGAACCCAAAAGCATCTCTGCCAACCCCAGCACAGCAAACCAGGGCCAAGGAGGCCCTGCACTGCACTGCCCCACGTCCATGGTGCCCCAGCAGCGGGTGATGCTTTACTTTGGAGCTCGGCGGGGATTGCTCTGTGGGACGCAGCCATGGCTGGGTTGGGGTGTGGGTGATGCAGGGCTCCAGGCAGCATCCCTGGGCGCTGCAGGGAAGGCACTGGCTGGGAAGAACTGCTAAGGTGCCTCCTCCCCCTCCCGGCACTCGCTCGGTGCCTCTTCCTGCCCTGTCAGACGAGATTTACCATCTGAGCAAAGTGAAAGCGACAGTGCCCACAGCCACCGGCATTGCTGCCCAGCCCTGCTACTCAGTGTGGCTTCACCCGGGGGAGCAGGACACCCCACCAGTGCCTCCCAGCCAGGAGAACATCATCACCCCACAGCACCAGCCTTCAAGAGTTTTCAGGTTCATAGGCTCTCCCTGTGCTGCAGCCCCCTTGAGGTGGTTTATGGGGACATATTTCTGCCTGAAGATGGCCCACGGATATGAAAAGAGGAGCTCTATCCTTCCCAGCCCAGCCCCAGCATCTTGCACGAGGCATCTGCAAGGGGAGACCATCCCTGGCAGAGTTCAAGGCCAGGTTGGACAGGGCTTGGAGCAACCTGGTCTAGTGGAAGGTGTCCCTGCCCGTAGCAGAGGGTTGGAACTGGATGAGCTTTAAGCTCCTGTCCTGGGTTCAGCTGTAACAGTTATTTTTCTCCTTCTTAGTAGCTGGAGCAGTGCTGTGTTTTCGACTTTAGCCTGAGAACAACGCTGATAACACACTGATGTTTTTAGTTGTTGCTAAGTAATGTTTACTCCGATCAAGGACTTTTTCAGTCTCATGCTCTGCCAGTGAGGAGAGGCACAAGAAGCCAGGAGGAAGCAGAGACAGGACACCTGACCTAAACTAGCCAAAGGGGTATTCCATACCACAGCACATCATGCCCAGTATAGAAACTGGGGGGAGTAACCCATAAGGCCCAGATCGCTGCTAGGGTCAGGCTGGGTATAGGTCAGTGAGTGGTGAGCAATTGGATTGTGCATCCCTTTTATTGCTTTTTTCCCCTTTCCCCTTTTAGTTTTATATTCTCTCTCCTTGTTATTTCCCTTATCATTATTATTATTGGTGGTAGCAGTAGTAGTGGTTTTGTATTATACCTTAGTTACTGGACTGTTCTTATCCCAACCCATGGGATTTACATTGTTTCAATTCTTTTCCCAATCCATCTGGGAGGAGAGGGGGGGAAGAAGGGTGGGAGTGAGCAAGCGGCTGTGTGGTTCTGAGTTACCGGCTGGGCTTAAACCACGACAGTCCTTTGTGGCACCCAACATGGGGCACAAAGGGTTGAGATAATGACAGATCTGACCAGAGTGTGTCTAATCGTATTTGTGATAAGCATTCATTGTTTCGGATTAATAGTCACTTGTCACAAGGTTGATTTATTTGCTCTCGGAGTTGTTGTGCTTGATCTCAGAGTTTCAGCATGTCATACCTTACTTGCAGCCAGTATTTGTTATTTTAGTGTTTATTGGCTTTGGGGCCTGGGCTGAGGTTCTTGTTTCGCTGTACTTTATGGTAATGACTTGTAATACAATAGAATCATTGATGATGAAAGTGGTCTGGCTTGCGTTCTCAGCGTGGTCATCACCTCTATACTTTGGGAGGCATGTAGTGGGAATTTTTAGCAATTACACATCTTTTTTTTTTTTCTTCCTTGGGGAATCAATCAACCTATGAGGAGACATTCCCTCACACCCCCCGCTCCCGCACCAGGCTATTTACAGCAGCATTTGAGAATTCTAAAGGATTTGAATGTCCTTTGGATACCCTTGAAACCTCCCTGCTGCTTGTGCTGGGAGTCTACATGTTGCGGCATATACTGTGTATGTTTTACCCACGGCCATCCCACCCTGAGAACACCCAATTTCATCTGATCTCGAAAGTTAAGCAGGGTCAGGCTCGGGTCTTGTCTAAGGTTAAACAACGATCTAAAAGAGGACCACCAAGAGATCTTCCCTGAGGCTGGACAGTCATGAGTGGCAGGGTGTGTGGGATCGTATGGGAAACTTCCAGGGTTAGTGGGCCCCTCCAGTGCTTTGGAACTTCACCCCTGAACAAGTGCAAAATCTGGAAAAATTAGCAGAATGCTTAGACAAGGTGTGCTGTTGTCCTGGTAATACCACAGAGGAACAACTTGCTGCAACATGTTGGGGCTCGGCCTACGCCTAGAGAGCCCTGTTCTGTAAGGAGCAGGAAAAAGAGGTCTCTGGATCTGATGACAAAGCGACAGACAATGCAGCTACTCAACCCCCAAGCACAACAGCTGCATCAACCCCGACAACAGACACTGCAGCCATTCCAACCCCAGTGGCAGACACTGCAGCTACTCCAACCACAGCGATGGACACTGCAGCTGAACGGAAGGACCAATATCTGTGCCAATATCAGTTGCCCTATAAGCAAAGGGAAAAGCAAACAAGAGCCACAAATAGCAAACAGTGCAGTGAAGAAAGACAAAGACCCAATGCATGTACTAGAGGGGACGGCATCAGAACGAGACTTATTACTACAGGAATCAGAGGAAGAGGAAGAAGAAGAAGAGGTGACTTGTTGATCCCAGACCTCAACCGAGCTGTAGAATTTATGAAAAGATTTCACATGTCTTCCAGGGGAGCACATCATCACCTGGTTGCTCCGATGCTGGGACAATGGGGCTGACAGTCACGAACTAGAAGGTAGGGAAGCCAAGCAGCTGGGATCACTTGCTAGGGAAGGAGGAATTGACAAAGCGACTGCAGATGAGAAGTGAGCCCTCAGTCTTTGGAGGCGGCTCCAGGCAGCTGTGAAGGAAAGATTTCCCTACAAGGATGATGTTATGAGTCGCTCAACCAACTGGACCACGATAGAGAGAGGCCTCCAGTCCCTGAGGGAATCAGCCATTCTAGAGATGATCTACCCTAGGCCGGATGCCGGGAATGCACGTATAGATCCAGATGACGTTGAAGGGACACGACCCATGTGGTGGAAACATACACGGAGTGCGCCATCATCCTATGCCCACTCACTAGCATCAATGACATGAAATGAGGCAGCAGTACCAACAGGGGATGAACTGATTCGTCAACTCCGAGAGTTCGAAGACAATCTCACCCCTTCCATCATTTCAGCTGTGGAAAAACTGTCCCAGGATATCAAACTATTTAAATCAATCTATCCAGCTCCCCACATATACCAACCCACGTCTCAGCTATTAAGAGGAGGTGCCGTATTGCCCGAGAGAGAAGATATAGGAGGTACATGCCACGGGCCACCATGTGGTTTTACCTGCAGGATCACAGAGAAGACATGAGAAAGTGGGATGGAAAACCAACCTCAGTTCTGGAGGAACGGGTGCGTGAAATGGAGAACAACAGTCAAAGATGATCCTCCCATGAAAGTTGCTGCTCCAGTCTTGGGTGAGCAGCTTCCCAGATGGAGTAGAAGAGCTGATTTTACTCCAGCTCCTGTGAGAAGGAATACTAATCCCTTTCTACAAGACATAAGTGGAGAATCTTATGATCACTATTAGAGGGGCCCTGCCTCCAGCCAGGTGGAGGAGAGGGATAATCAGGTTTACTGGACTGTGTGGACCAGATGGCCTGGCACATCAGTCCCACAGAAGTATAAGGCTCTAGTAGATACCGGTGCACAGTGTACCCTGATGCCATGAAGCTGTCAAGGAGTGGAGCCCATTTATATTTCTGGAGGAACAGGAGGATCCCAAGAGTTGATAGTACTGGAGGCTGAAATCAGCCTGACTGGGAGGAAGTGGCAAAAGCACCCCATTGTGACTGGTCCAGGGGCTCCATGCATCCTTGGCCTTGACTATCTATCTCAGGAGAGGGTACTTCAAAGACCCAAAAGGGTATAGATGGGCTTTTGGTATTGCTGCCTTGGAGACAGAGGAAATTAAGCAGCTGTCTGCCTTGCCTGGTCTCTCAGAGGACCCATCTGCTGTGGGGTTGCTGAAGGTGGAAGAACAACAAGTGCTAATCATGACCACAGCAGTGCACCGGCAGCAACATCACACCAACCGAGACTCCCTGATTCCCATCCATAAGCTGATCCGCAGACTGGAGAGCCAAGGAGTGATCAGCAAGACCCGCTCACCCTGTAATAGCCTCGTATGGCCAGCCCGAACATCTAATGGAGAGTGGAGACTAACAGTAGACTATCAATCATGGCCCGAATGAAGTCACACCACCATTGAGTGCTGCTGTTAGAACATGAATATGAACTGGAGTCAAAGGCAGCCAAGTGGGATGCCACAAGTGATATTGCCAATGCATTTTTCTCAATCCCTTTGGCAGCAGAATGCAGGCCACAGTTTGCTTTTACTTGAAGGAGCGTCGAGTACACTTGGAACCCACTGCCCCAGGGGTGGAAACACAGCCCTACCATCTGCCATGGAATGATCCAGACTGCACTGGAACAGGGGCAAGCTCCAGAACACCTGCAATACATTGATGACATTATCGTGTGGGGTGATACAGTGGAAGAAGTTTTTGAGAAAGGGAGGAAGATAATCCAAATCCTGCTGAAGGCCGGTTTTGCCATAAAACGGAATAAGGTCAAGGGACCTGCACAGGAGATTCAAATTTTGGGAATAAAATGCCAAGAGGGACGCCACCAGATCCCCACAGATGTGATAAGAAGATAACAGCAATGTCTCCACCAACTAACAAGAAAGAAACACAAGCTTTCTTAGGTGTTGTGGGGTTCTGGAGAATGCACATCCCAAATTACAGTCTGATTGTAAGCCCTCTCTATCACGAGACCGGGAAGAAGAATGATTTCAAATGGGGCCCTGAGCAACAACAAGCCTTTGAACAAATTAAACGAGAAATAGTTCATGCAGTAGCCCTTAGACCACTCCAGACCAGGCCAGATGTAAAAAATGTGCTCTATACCGCAGCTGGGGAGAATGGTCCTACCTGGAGCCTCTGGCAGAAAGTTCCAGGGGAGACTCGAGGTCGACCTCTCAGCTTTTGGAGTTGGGGATACAGAGGATCCAAGGCCAGCTACACTCCCACTGAAAAAGAGATACTGGCAGCCTATAAAGGGGTTCGAGCTGCCTCAGAAGTGATTGGAACTGAAGCGCAGCTCCTCCTGGCACCCCGGTTGCCTGTGCTGGGCTGGATGTTCAAAGGCAGGGTCTCCTCTACACATCATGCAACCGATGCTACATGGAGTAAGTGGGCCACACTAATTACACAATGAGCTCGAATAGGAAATCCCAGTCGTCCAGGAATTCTAGAAGTCATCACGGACTGGCCAGAGGGCAAAGATTTTGGGATGTCACCAGAAGAGGAGGTGACGCGTGCTGAAGAGGCCCCACCATATAATAAACTGTCAGAGAGTGAAAAGCAATATGCCTTGTTTACTGATGGGTCCTGCCATATTGTGGGAAAGCATCGGAGATGGAAGGCAGCTGTGTGGAGTCCCCTGAGACAAGTTGCAGAAACTGCTGAAGGAGAGGGTGAATAGAGTCAGTTTGCAGAGGTGAAAGCCATCCAGTTGGCCTTGGACATTGCTGAATGAGAAAAATGGCCAGTACTTTATCTCTACACTGACTCATGGATGGTGGCAAACGCCCTGTGGGGGTGGTTGCAGCAATGGAAGCAGAGCAACTGGCAACGCAGAGGTAAACCCATCTGGGCTGCTGCACTGTGACAAGATATCGCTGCCCAGATGCAGAACCTGGTGGTGAGGGTACGCCACCTAGATGCTCATGTACCCAAGAGTCAGGCCACTGAGGAACACCAGAACAACCAACAGGTGGATCAAGCTGCTAAGATTTAGACTGGCAACATAAGGGTGAATTATTTTTAGCCCGGTGGGCCCATGACACCTCAGGCCATCAAGGCAGAGATGCAACATATAGATGGGCTCGTGATCAAGGGGTGGACTTATAAATGGACACTATTGTCCAGCTTATTCACGAATGTGAAACGTGCTGCAATTAAGTAAGCCAAGCGGTTAAAGCCTTTCTGCTATGGAGGATGATGGCTGAAGTACAAGTATGGGGAGGCCTAGCAGACTCACTCCATCACACTCCACCCAACCCGCCAAGGCAAGTGCCATGTGCTTACCATAGTTGAAGCAACCACTTGTATTGTGGCGACATGGCACACCAGAGAGAATTGAGTCAGACAATGGGACTCATTTCCGGAACAACCTTATAGACGCTTGGGCCAAAGAGCATGGCATTGAGTGGGTATATCACATCCCCTACCATGCACCAGCCTCTGGGAAAATCAAACGGTACAATGGGCTGTTAAAAACTACCCTGAGAGCAATGGGTGGTGGGACTTTCAAACACTGGGATACACATTTACCAAAAGCCACCTGGTTGATCAACACGAGGGGATCTGCCAACAGGGCTGGCCCAGCCCAATCAGAACTTTTACGTACTGTAGACGGGGATAAAGTTCTTGTAATGCACATAAAGAATCTCCTGGGGAAGACAGTCTGGGTTATTCCTGCTTCAGGTAAAGGCAGTCCCGCTTGTGAGACTGCTTTCATTCAGGGACCGGGATATACTTGGTGAGTAATGTGGGAAGATGGGGAAGTCCGATGTGTACCTCAAGGGGATTTCATTTTGGGGGAAAACAGCCAATGAACTCAATTGTATGCTGTTGCCTGCTATATAACGCTTTTATAGTCCATCACCTAGATGCCCATCTCCACCATTCTGGGCTTTAAAAGGAAGATATGTGCTTTCGTGATCATCAGCAGAGAATAAAGTCATGGGAAAGCCAGTGGTAGCAGCAGCAGCAGAACTGTCCTCAGGTCACCATCGACTGACCCTGACTTCCCTCTGATCATCACCCCAACAAAGAATGAACTTTGAGGAAACCAGACGAGCTCATCAGCGACCAGACAAGTTCAGCAGTGTTGTCAGCAGGGAACAATCCAACAATACACACCATCTCTCCTGCCCTGAGAGACTGTTACGACAGATGGAGCCTGACATCATGGACTGAATGAATTCAGTAACTTTATAGGGATGGTCCATGGACTAAGTAATGATATCTCTGTCTCTTTGTGTGTGTATATATACATCTGAGAAAAAAAGCAATGGTATATTGAAAAATGTGGGATCTGAGCATGACATGAATGGTATGGGATAAGGGGTGTATATTGGCCTGCATTCATCTGTAACAGTTATTTTTCTCTTTATTAGTAGCTGGTGCAGTGCTGTGTTTTTGACTTTAGTTTGAGAGCAACGCTGATAACACACTGATGTTTTTAGTTGTTGCTCAGTAATGTTTACTCTGATCAAGGACTTTCTCAGTCTCATGCTCTGCCAGGGAGGAGGGGCACAAGAAGCCAGGAGGAAGCAGAGACAGGACACCTGACCCAAACTCGCCAAAGGGGTATTCCATACCACAGCATGTCATGCCCAGTATATAAACTGGGGGGAGTTATCTGAAGGCCCAGATCACTGCTCGGGTTGGGCCGGGTATCGGTCGGGGGGTGGTGAGCAATTGTATCCTCTCCTCTTGTTATTTCCCTTATCATTATTGGTGGTAGCAGTAATGGTTTTGTATTATACCTTAGTGTCGTGGTTTGAGCCCAGACGGTAAATCAGAACCACACAGCCGCTCACTCACTCCCCCCCACTTCTTCCTCCCCCCGCTCCCGGAGAGATGGGGAGGAGAATGGGAAGAATGTAACTCCCACAGGTTGAGATAAGAACAGTCCCGCAACTAAGGTATAACACAAAACCACTACTGCTACCACCAATGATAATAACGATAAGGGAAATAACAAGGGGAGAGGATACAATTGCTCACCACCCGCCGACCGATACCCAGCCTGACCCGAGCAGTGATCTGGGCCTTCCGGGTAACTCCCCCCAGTTTAGATACTGGGCATGACGTGCTGTGGTATGGAATACCCCTTTGGCTGGTTTGGGTCAGGTGTCCTGTCTCTGCTTCTTCCCAGCTTCCCCTCCTCCCTGGCAGAGCAAGAGACTCAGAAAGTCCTTGGTCGGAGTAAACATTACTTAGCAACAACTAAAAACATCAGTGTTATCAGCGTTGTTCCCAGGCTGAAAGTTAAAAAACACAGCACTGCACCAGCTACTAAGAAGGAGAAAAATGACTGCTATAGCTGAACCCAGGACAGTATCCACCACTTATTCCATACCATTCACGTCATGCTCAGATCCCACATCTCTCAACACACCATCGCCCCCATCCCATATATACACATATCTATACACCCACACCCACACACAAAGATATCATTCCCTAGTCCATGGACCAATCCCTATAAAATTGCTGAATTCATCCAGTCCATGATGTCAGGCTCCATCTCTTGTAACAGTCTTTCAGGGCAGGAAGGACGGTATGTAGCGTTGGGTTATTGCCTGCTGATGACACCACCAAACTCGTCTGGTCACTGCTGAGCTCGTCTGGTTTCCTCAAAATTCATTCTTTGTTGGGGTGATGATCGGAGGGAAGTCAGGGTCAGTTGCTGGCAACCTGAAGATATAGAGCTGGTGGGCTATAAAAGTGTTATAGAGCAGGCAACAGCGTACAATTGAGTTCATTGGCTGTTTTCCCCCAAGATTAAATCTCCTTGAGGTACACATCGGACTTCCCCATCTTCCCGCATTACCCACCAAGTATATCCAGGTCCCTGAGCAAAAGCAACCCCACGAGTGGGTTTGCCTTTACCTGAAGCAGGAATAACCCAGACTGTCTTCCCCATGAGATTCTTTACGTGCACCACAGGAACTTTATCTCCCTCTACAGTAAGTAAAAGTTCTGATGGGGCTGGGCCAGCCCTGTTGGCAGATCCCCTCGTGTCGATCAACCAGTTGCAGGATGTGTAGAGGAGACCCTGCCTTTGAACATCCAGCCCAGCACAGGCAACCGGGGTGCCAGGAGGAGCTGCGCTTCAGTTCCGATCACTTCTGAGGCAGCTCGAACCCCTTCATAGGCTGCCAGTATCTCTTTTTCAGTGGGAGTATAGCTGGCCTCGGATCCTTTATATCCCCGACTCCAAAAGCCAAGGGGTCGACCTCGAGTCTCCCCTGGAGCTTTCTGCTAGAGGCTCCAGGTAGGACCATTCTCCCCAGCTGCGGTATAGAGCACATTTTTCACATCTGGCCCGGCCCGGACTGGTCCAAGGGCTACTGCATGAACTATTTCTCGTTTCATTTGTTCAAAGGCTTGCTGTTGCTCAGGGCCCCATCTGAAATCATTCTTCTTCCGGTTGGTGTGATGTTGCTGCCGGTGCACTGCTGTGGTCGCGATTGGCACTTGTTGTTCTTCGACCTTCAGCAACCCCACAACAGAAGGATCCTCTGAGAGACCAGGCAAGGTGGACAGCTGCTTAATTTCCTCTGTCTCCAAGGCAGCAATACCAAAAGCCCATCTATACCCTTTTGGGTCTTTGAAGTACCCTCTCCTGAGATAGTCTAGGCCAAGGGTGCATGGAGACCCTGGACCAGTCACAATGGGGTGCTTTTGCCACTTCCTCCCAGTCAGGCTGATTTCAGCCTCCAGTACTATCAACTCTTGGGATCCTCCTGTTCCTCCAGAAATATAAATGGGCTCCACTCCTTGACAGCTTCATGGCATCAGGGTACACTGTGCACCGGTATCTACTAGAGACTTATACTTCTGTGGGACTGATGTGCCAGGCCATCTCATCCACACAGTCCAGTAAACCCGATTGTCCCTCTCCTCCACCTGGCTGGAGGCAGGGCCCCTCTAATAGTGATCATAAAATTCTCCACTTATGTCTTGTAGAAAGGGATTAGTATTCCTTATCACAGGAGCGGGAGTAAAATCAGCTCTTCCACTCCATCTGGGAAACTGCTCACCAGAGATTGGAGCAGCAGCTTTCCTGGGAGGATCATCCTTGACCATTGTTCTCCTCTTCAGTTCATGCACCCGTTGCTCCAGAACTGAGGTTGGTTTTCCATCCCACTTTCTCATGTCTTCTCCGTGATCCCGCAGGTAAAATCATAGGGTGGCCCATGGCGTGCACCTCCTATATTTTCTCTCTCGAGCAGTAGGGCGCCTTCTGTTAATAGCTGAGACATGGGTTGGTATGCGTGGGGAGCTGGATAGATCGGATAAATTGTCTCTCAATTGTTTGAACTCCTGGGACAGTTTTTCCACAGCTGAAATGATGGAAGGGGTGAGATTGTCTTCGAACTCTCGTAGTTGACGAATCAGGCAATCCACTGTTGGTGACACTCTGTCATTCCAGGTCATTGACGCCAATGTGTGGGCACATGAAGATGGTGCAGTCCGTGTAAGTTTCCGCCACATGGGTCATGTACATTCGACTTCATCTGGATCTACGGATGTGTTCCTGGCATCTGGCCTACAATAGAGCATCTCTAGAATGGCTGATTCCCTCAGGGACTGGATGCCTTTCTCTATCGTGGTCCAATTGGCTGAGCAACACGTAATATCGTCTTTGTAGGGAAACCTTTCCTTCACAGCTGCCAGGAGCCGCCTCCAATGGCTGAGGGCTCGCTTCTCTCTTGCAATCGCTTTGTCAATTCCTCCTTCCCTAGCAAGTGATCCCAGCTGCTTGGCTTCCCTACCTTCTAGTTCGTGACCGTCGGCCCCATTGTCCCAGCATCGGAGCAACCAGGTGACAATGTGCTCCCCTGGAAGACGGGTGAAATCTTTTCGCATATTCCACAGCTCAGTCGAGGTCTGGGGTCGAGAAGTCGCCTCTTCTTCCTCTTCCTCTGATCCACATAGTAATAAGTCTTGTTCAGATGCTGTTCCGTGTAGTAATGGCATTGGGTCTTCATCTTTCTTCGCTTCACGGCTTGCTCTTTGTGCCTCTCGTTTGCTTTTGCTTACAGGGGCAACAGACATTGTCACAAACTGGCCATTTGGTTTAGCTGCAGTGTTTGTCACTGTGGTTGGAGTGGCTGCAGTGTCTGCCACTAGGATTGGAGTGGCTGCAATGTTTATTGCTGGGGTTGGTGCAGCTGTTGTGCTTGGGAGTTGAGTAACACCAACAGCTGCATTGTCTGTTGCTGTCGGAGTTTGAGTAGCTACTGTGCTTGTCACTGGGGTTGGTGTAGCTGCGGTGCTTGGAGTAGCCACAGTGACTGTTGCTGTCGGGGTTTGAGTAGCTGCTGTGCTTGTCACTGGGGTTGGTGTAGCTGTTGTATTTGAAGTTGGAGTAGTTGCGTTGTCTGTTGTGGTCAGGGTTTGAGTAGCTGCTGTGCTTGTATTTGGCATAGCTGCTTTTTCTGTTGCTTTGCCATCAGATCCAGAGACATTTTTTTCCCTTTGAGGGTGCTGGATAGTGTTGAGCAGGGCTCTGTAGGCATAGGCCAAGCCCCAGCACGTTGCAGCGAGTTGTCCCTCTCTGGTATAACCAGGACGACAGCACACCTCGTTTAAGTGTTTTCCTAGTTTTTCCGGATGTTGCACTTGTTCAGTGGTGAAGTTCCAAAGCACTGGAGGGGCCCACTGGCCTAGATACTTGCCCATACTATCCCACACACCCTGCCACTCATGACTGTCCAGCCTCAGGGAAAATCTCCTGGTGGTCCTCCTATATCGTCGTCTAACCCTAGACCAGATTTGAACCCGATACTGCTTAACTTTCGAGATCAGACCAAATAGGGTGTGTTCCCAGGGTGGGATGGCCATGGGTAAAACATACACACTCCGTATGTGTGCCAACATGCTGATCCTCAGCACAATCAGCAGGCAGGTCTCAAGGGTATTCAAAGGCCATCCAAAACCTTCAGAACTCTCAACTGCTGTTGCACATAGGCTGGTGGGGGAACAGGGGGTGTAAGGGAATGCCTCCTTCGTAGGTTGACCCCCCGAGGAGAAAAAAAAAAAAAGATATGCAATTGCTAAAACATTTCATTATATACCTCCCGAAGTATAGAGGTGATGGCCACACTGGAAGCACAAACCAGACCAGTTTCATGATCAATGAGTCTATTGTATTACAAGTCATTACCATGAAGTACAGTGAAACAAGAACCTTAGCCCAGGCCCCCCAGCCGATAAACGCTAAAACAGCAAATAGTGGCTGTAAGTAAGGTACAACATGCTGAAACTCTGAGATCAAGCGCAACAAGTCTGAGAGCCAAATAATCACCATTGTGACGAGTAGTAACAATGAATGCTTATCACAAATATGATTAGACACACTCTGGTCAGATCTGTCTTTATCTCAACCCTTCGTGCCCCACGTTGGGCGCCAAAAAGAACTGTCGTGGTTTGAGCCCAGCCGGTAACTCGGAACCACGCAGCCGCTCGCTCCCTCCCCCCTACTTCTTCCTTCCCCCACTCCCGGAGGGATGGGGAGGAGAATCGGAAGAATGTAACTCCCACGGGTTGAGATAAGAGCAGTCCAGTAACTAAGGTATAATACAAAACCACCACTGCTACCACCAATGATAGTAACGATAAGGGAAATAACAAGGGGAGAGGATACAATTGCTCACCACCCGCCGACCGATACCCAGCCCGACCCGAGCAGTGATCTGGGCCTTCCGGGTAACTCCCCCCGGTTTATATACTGGGCATGACGTGCCATGGTATGGAATACCCCTTTGGCTAGTTTGGGTCAGGTGTCCTGTCTCTGCTTCCTCCCGGCTTCCCCTCCTCCCTGGCAAAGCATGAGACTGAGAAAGTCCTTGGTCAGAGTAAACATTACTTAGCAACAACTAAAAACATCAGTGTTATCAGCGTTGTTCCCAGGCTGAAAGTTAAAAAACACAGCACTGCACCAGCTACTAAGAAGGAGAAAAATGACTGCTAGAGCTGAACCCAGGACACTTAATCACTGGACTATTCTTATCTCAACCCATGGGATTTACATTCTTTTGATTCTCTTCCCCCTCCCCCCAGGAGCAGGGAGGGGGAGGAAGAGTTGACAGAGTGAGCCAGCAGCTGCATGGTTCTGAGTTACCAGCTGGGCTTAAACCGCAATAAGCACCAAGCTCCAGACTGCCTGAGCTGCAACCTGCCAACCAGTGGCTCCTGAAGGATATTTTGCAGAGGTGGAATAACCCAGGAGGTGATCCCCAGAAGGGCTGGGTGATAGTTCTCTCCTGCCACGGGGCCACAGTGCTTCTGAAACCACCTTCAGAGTGAAAGCCAAGGCTGGAAGCCATCTCCCTGTAGGGCCAGTGTCTCCCTAGAGCCCAACCACAACACAAGCTCTTCTCAAAGAAGTGGCTGGAGAGACCATGGCTCAGGGCCAGGACCAGCCTCTGCTGAGGGGTTGGTCCTTCTAACCCAGGGAGCTCAGCTTCTGGAAGCCAAACGAGCCTCTGGCAGGCTGCAGCAGTCACGTAGAGCTGGTTTTAGCCCCTCTCCATCCTGATGCCATTCTCCAGCATGGCCTCAGGAGAGCAGCCCAAGCACCAGAGATGGCAGCCAGGCCAAGCAATTGGCTAAAGCAGCAATGCTCCCTGGATCCACACTAGCCCTGGCTTTTCCCTCATGGTCCAGGATGCAGGGCATAGCTTTTCCAGCACTGGGCTTGAGCAGGGATGCTCTGTCCACATCCACATTCAGGCTTGAGCCGCTGCCCTGGATCTACATCCTCAGGAGCAGGCTGAGACATTGCTCTGCATCTCCAGAGCAGCTCCACCAAGGGCAAACCAGAAGCCTGCAAGAGAGGCACACAAGCAGATACCTGGCCCAGCTCAAATCAAATAAAAACTAGGCTGCATAGCAGGACTATTGAGTGAACAAGCACCAAGGAATCAGGTCAACTGAGCAGACCACCAAATAACACCAGGCTGAGCAAAAAAAGACAATGACCACAGAGTGAGTGCTCCCCATCCCCACTAAACCCTTGCTTGGGTCTCTGGAGAAGGTTCAAAAAAACAGTCCACAATAAAATGCTGCTTAGAAATGGTTTCCTCCAGTGGCACAAGAGAAGGCACCAGTGGTCCCCCTTTGGAAACCAGCCTCTTCTCCCCAGGGCTGCTGCAGCTGTGGGCTGTGCCTGGCAGGGTAGGAGCTGCCAAGGACTACTTGGAATCAACCACACTTGTGGCCCTTGGACAAATACACCTCACCGGCTCTCTTCCTTTCAGCCCACCATCTCTCTGAACACAGAGGGCTGGAAACACCACCCTTATGGTCACTCAGACCTGGGTATAACAGCACAAGCTGCTGTGGACAGAGGTCTTACAGCAGTGCTCATGCAGACCATGAGACACCACTGCCAGAGCATGCGTGATACTTCCTTGGAGCACCATCACAGGTTACCAGTAAAAACAAAGCCAAACAAAAGCCACTGCAGCATCCTTCATGCCCCACTTGTCAGTGGTGGGTTGAGCCATGGTGTTTAAGAGATGATGGTGACACTCCTACAGATCTGAGGACACCTTTGGTTTTCCAGCTGACCACAAAGCCTCCCTCGCTCTAGACTTACCCAAAATCACATCTCCTTCAGAGCACTGCCTCTGAAACATCTTTGGACTTGTGAGTACACAAAGTCCTTGTCCAACTGAGAAAGCATGTGAGGTTTTATCCTTCCTTGCAGAAGCAGCCCTGACATTTACCTCACCCACCTGCTGAAACAAGCCTCCATCCTGCCCAGGATCCCAGGCATCAACCTCCATGCAGCTTTTCTTGGTGAGTTTAAGGACCATCTCTCTCAGGACTATGGAATGGTTTGGGCTGGAAGGGAGCTTAAAGCTCATCCAGTTCCAACCCCCTGCCACAGGCAGGGACATCTTCCACTAGACTCCAAGCCCCATCCAACCTGGCCTTGAACACTGCCAGGGATGGTCTCCCCTTGCAGATGTCTGGTGCAAGACACTGGGGCTGGTCTGGTCACCCTGAACAGCCACAAAGAAAGCAGACAGTGAGCACACATGTTAATCCATTATTATTTATTAGCTGTACAGCAGTATATTCTCCTTCCCAGCTTTCAAACCCCATTACATATTTTATAACTATTTTTTATTCCCAATGTTGGCTTCCTAAAATAATGAAAAATATCACACAGTACAGCTAAGTACAAAAATGCATCAACCTAGAGTCTGATAGCTAAATTGATAGCTCTCTTAAAAGCAATACATAGAAGAAAAATTTGTTTGAAATCAGCAAGACTGAGGCTCTATAAAAAGCTTACATATTTTAACATGTGATGGTTCATATACAGGCATCATTTGTATTTCACATTATTCCTTTTTGTCTTTATCGAGAGACCCAAAATTGTGGAATTACTGACCTATTAAAATTTCCTGGCCCAGGTTTGGAGGGCTGCAGTGACCCACTTAGAAATCACCACTTCTGCCTTAACATAGGATTCATAAACACAAAATACAACTACAAGATAGAGCAAAGAAAACGTAGTCGTGAAATTATAACTCAAAAAGGTTAATTATACATGTTCCACTTTTGTGTGCTTCAAAACTAGATTTCAGGTGTGGGGTTTCTCTTGTTCTGCAAGCAATAGGCTGGGAATGTCTCTTCTCTACACAACTGGTTATCAACAGGTTTTCCAACATTTACACTCTATCAATTTCTCTTGTCACTTAGTTTTAAAGGAATTAAAATACTGGGGTTTAAACTGCATTTTTGCATACCTCTTAATGGAAAAAGATTAAAATGCAAAGGAAAAAAAAGAAGTTATTTACAAGCTTGACCATTACAGAAATGCTTTGCAGAAAGCAAAGCATAGTAAGGACAGAAACCAGTTGGAGCATGCCAAAATTACTGTGTGCAGCTGACTTGGAGAACTGGATCTAGTCAGTGGGGAAAAGCAAAAAATATTTTAAAAGTCTATAACCCTCCCAAGTCTGCATTTACAGTTAAAAACACTACAGAGAGAAAGAGGCTCAAGGACTCTGGGAACTGGAAGGGCAAGCCCAGAGTGGTTTACCACATACTCTAGTCAAGGCTTCTGCTTTTGTGTATTAAAACTTGGTGCATGTAACCACAGCCCTTGGACCAGCTTTACAATGCAGTTCAGAACAAAACTAAATTGAGCATCTCACAGGAAACCCTCAAGGACTCCAAAGTATTTCCTAACATTCCATGATCCTGTAATGATAACAAAACCCAGCAAGTTCTAGTTAAATCACATTCTAACATCATTTTGAACTTTTTATTTCCCAGTATGTTTGGTAAAATGGTCTAAAATGATGTATTTCCCAAAGCCAAGAAAAAAGATAAAAGGAAAAAAATAGATTTGAGCCGCTTAAACACAGCCCAGGCCAGTTCAGTCAGCCAGCGTGGTCTTCCTCCATCACCGGTCCATCATGCTAAGAATCATCTCAGGAGTGAGGTCTCCATTGGGAGCTTCCACTACAGCAGGCTGAGCTTCCTCCTCTTCCTCTACTGTTTCTGTATCAGGTTCTTTCTTTACTTCAACTATAATATTTTCAATTTCACCAGTGTTCTGGTCTTCAACTTGAATGATTGCTGCAGCTAGAAGGGCAGAACACAAAGGGGGGGAACAACAGGGTTTTTTAGTGGTTCCAGAGCTGGCCTGCAACCCTCATCAGGTAACTTCTCAGTAGAAAGTTGACTCTTCCATGGAAAGGCCCACACCTCACATTCCTACATCAATGGAGAGTGATTCAACCCACCTCATTCATCCAAGCATCAAGCATCTATTTTTCCTTGCCCCTGTATGAAGATGTGCCACCACTACAACAGTTCCAGTATGCCTTTTGATATTAAGGCATTATTCAGACAATAGATTTCGTAGAGTAATCAACAAACAAGAGCATAGCAACGTATGGGCATAAAGCAAAACTTCAAATTCAGGGGAATCCAGTGATGAATTCAGCAAAAACTGTAATTCCAGGAAGGACACAGGCCACACTTAGTGAGCACTGAGCAGTCAAGCAAGCCACCGAGGAAGCCATTACCCCTCAAAGGAACAAATTTGCCCTTCCTGCTTTGTTCCTAGAATTCATTTACCCAGGCTTTGCAGTTACAGATGTCTAGTTTTACAGAGAAAACTCTGCAGAGTTGAAACAACATCTGCACTGACACTGTGCTTAGAACTACAGGCCTGAAGCATGTTGGTTTGGGGTAATGTCTACAAAAGTGCCCACAGGTAGTCCAGTCCCTGAGGGATTCCTAACAGCTGCTTTACTAGGAACTAGTTAATAGAGACACTATAACTGGTGCAAAAAGCAATAAGAAGTTTGCACACCCATGAAATGGAATACTACTAAAAAAAAAAATATATATATATATATATATATAACGTCCTCTTCTTTTAACATAGTATCTATGCTCCCTCATGACCAGGAAACCCTTTCAACAGATTTCACACAGAAGGTGAGTTCTTAGCAAAGCAGAGACAAGTACAGTTACCTACTTTTTAAATAAGCTCGCTTGAGGGGAGCAGTTCTCCTACAAGAACTGCTAAATCCAAGGAAAAGGCAGCTCAAGCAAGCAGTGTAACATAGACTTCGGTTGGTGACTTACGCTGGGATTGTTTTGGTTGGGTGGCAGCTTTGCCTGGTGGTCTTCCTCTTCGTTTCTTACTAGGAGGTGGTGCAGGAGCCTCTTGCTCAACTTCTGGTTCCGCCTCAATTTCTACTGCTGTCTCCTCGTCATCTTCATTATCATCCAAATCTGGTTCAGCATTTTCCTCTGTAAGAAACATTATATCAGGTAAGTCTTCAGCTTAAACAAGAATGAAACCATCCATCTACAGAGAAGCACCATCAAATCCTCATCCAAAAGGAGTCAACTCTGATGAGAAAGGCAGCAACCAAGACCTTTGCTGAGAAGCTGGGGGCGCAGACTATTAGTCTGTTACCCTCACATTAGAGAGAACAAGCTGTCCTTCAGAAAGCAAAAGCAAACAGAATTATGTTAGGTTATGTGAAAACGGCTCCTCTGCACATCCACAAAGGAGCTCAGAGAGACCATGGCAGGAGGGGGACCAAATAATACACTTCTGGGCTACTCCCAGGCCAATCAGAGGAGCCATCAGCCCAAAGTCCCACCTGCACAACCCAGAAGAGCACAGGGGTGCACAATGGAAGGTGCAATGACTTCTGAGGAACAAGCATCTCCCAGAAGAGCCATCAGCTCCAGCATCCAGGTGTGAATCCCACCACGAGCAGTTCTCCAGATCACCTTTCAGATGAAGAGGTATGGGGGAGCTGCTGGCTGGGGGTGGGACACAACAGGGTGCAGGGGAAAGGCAGTATTGGATCACACAGGACTACTTATGGGCTGAGGTGATTTGGAGAAGAGTAAGTGTGGGGAAAAATAGAGGGGCAAGAGGATAAAAGGGGCCAGTTGCATAAATAGAAGTAGCAGTCACTGCAGTCTCTCTATGAAACACTAGAACTTGAGGGATGCAAGAGCATGTCTCCTAGCCCTCAAGAAACTCTTCATCAGGGACTGTAGCAATAGGACAAGGGGTAATGGGTTTAAACTTAAACAGGGGAAGTTCAGGTTAAATATAAAGAAGTTCTTTACTGTGAGGGTGGTGAAGCACTGGCACAGGTTGCCCAAAGAACTGGTAAATGCTCCATCCCTGGCAGTGTTCAAGGCCAGGTTGGGCAGAGCTTTGGGTGACGTGGTCTAGTGTGAGGCATCCCTGCCCATGGCAGGGGGTTGGAACTAGATGATCTTAAGGTCCTTTCCAACCCAAACCAGTCTGTGATTCTATGATCCTATAAATGGCAATGACATACTTCAGTCTGTTGAAATAGGAAACCAGGGTAGCAGCTCCCAGACACCAGGACTTATGTCCAAGACCTCAAAATCTCAAGCAGACTATGGCAGAACCACACAAAATTGGGAGTTGTTCAGCATTATGGGTGAGCCCAGGTCTGCAGACTACTCACCATGCTTTCCAGGGTTATCAACATACTGCTCACCAACCTCAGTGACCAAGAGGTTCTTCCCCAAGACCACTCTTCGGAGGCAGGATGGGTCTAACGCAGAGTATTTTACAAGGCCCTGACTACTCAAAGACTTTATGATGACACCTCCCATTCACATCCAACTCTGCACCTCAGTGCATTTTGGAGCCGGTTCCAACAGTCCTCATGGCAAGCTGTGGGGTTTTTGCAACGTTTATGTTGTTCACTGAGCTTACTGCTCTACCCTTTATTCTTCAGAAGGCTCCTTAAAGTTACTAGGTTAGCACCACTGATATGTTCAGAATGCCTGGGGCAAAACCAAAAGCAGACAAAAAGCTGTAAGAGGTGTTGAATAGGATAATATTGTTTGGACAGCAAAATAATGGCCCTTACATTTGTAAAGGTGTCCCATGCATAGAAGAATAGCTTCACTCGTGAACAAAAGAGCCACTGCATAAGGCACACTTCTGTTTATCTGACTGAAGGGGAACCCCCCCCAAACTGTCCCTTCTGTACACTGAGGGATGTACATGCTGCATTATTTTACACAGTCACCCAAGGAATATTCCCCAATTGTTTATGAGTTTCTCATAGCTTCGTTACATTCCCCCCTCGACTCAAGGTCTATCAACTGTCTATCAAATGTTGGGAGACATTAGATGTCCCTCCAGATGGGAGACAAACCCATTATTTGCCATCTCCCCCATCAGCGCAGGGTGGGTCTGTTTTGTCATAGCCTTACTCACCAGTTTTAGATATTTAGCAGTTGCCAAAACTCATGAAACTACAGATCTAAACACAACCTTGGATAATGCAATTCTCCTGGGAACCTGGTTAGGACCTCTTCCTTACCACTACTCAGCTCACACTAGTCAACTTTTCATGTGTATCAAATGGCTCCTGAGGAAGTCAACCCAGACTTGCCAACCCATCTGAGGCTGAAGGGATTCTCTCTGTCACAGAGTCTGAGCCACAATCATGAACCACTGTTCCAAACCCAGACCTTATCAACTAAACAAGATTCGGGGTTTCAGAATAAGCTAACCTCCCAGGAAGCCCACAAATCAGATATTAAAAATTAGATACTCCAGAATCCCACATTTTAAACTACCTTCCATCGAGGCAGTTATTTTACTCTTTGCCTCCAAGATATTTTCATATTTTAAATGGAAAAAAAAAAGTTACACATGCTTTATTCAACAGATTGTAATTTTTTTTTTTTTTTAAATATCTATACAAACATGACTTTAAGCACTTATTTCTATGGAGTCAGTCAAGGTTTGCACAAACCATTTGACCACACTCATCCTATAAAAGCCATTTGCCACAGAAGAATTTCAGATACACATTCTCTAGCCAGAAATATCCCTGTTCTTCCAACCTACACTCCCTGATTAAGTACATAAAGCACTCCAGATGAAAGCCTAATTAATCAGCAATACTGCTTTTGCAGAATCATCTTGGAACTGGCTGGTCTCAAGACTCTACTTAGATTTTCCTGTTCAAGACATGACTAAGTTTTCCCTCAGGACTATGCCCAAGTTCTTCCTTCACAAACAGTACTGCAGCAAAGGGGATCACTATCTGCTGCAGTCTGTCATGCCTGTTCTAGAGAAGCTTACAGTAGTCATGCTATTACACCCACCTGCTGAAACAAGCCTCCATCCTGCCCAGGATCCCAGGCATCAACCTCCAGGCAGCTTTTCTTGGTGAGTTTAAAAGGACCATCTCTCAGGACCATAGAATGGTTTAGGCTGGAAGGGACCTTAAAGCTCATCCAGTTCCAACCCCCTGCCACAGGCAGGGACACCTTCCACTAGACCAGGTTGCTCCAAGCCCCGTCCAACCTGGCCCTGAACACTGCCAGGAGCAATGTGTTCTCCAGTGTCTCATCACCCTCATGGTACCTCCATACTTTGCCATGTACTATCATTTTCTGCTTGCCAACTAGATAAAAGCCTTTCAAGTACCAGAGCCAACCTGCAGAACAGGCAAACTAAGTGAATCACATGCCTGTAGTTCTCAGAATGTACTGAGCTGTTTCTTACCACTGTCAGAGGAGTCTTCTTTCTTAGACCGCATCTTTCTCTTTCGGCCACGTTTGCCCTTCTTTGTTTCTCCTCCATTCTCTCCTTCCCCACCATCTAGGCCAGAGCAGTTATCAGCATGTCTGGCCATTGTGTTCTACTCAGCAGAAGATTAAACACATGACAAAAAATACATGCATTGAATTTAAGATCAGATATTCTGGCTCTGTATTTTCAAACACATTCCTGGTAACTTTTTTTTTTTTTGGGGTAAATTTCATTAACTTTTATGAATAAAGTTGCATTTTCCCATTGCTCATGATGTCAAGGTGAATATGTGCTAGTACTAATTCTCAATTATACCAGGTCTCCCCCCATCTTTTCTTCTCAGAAAGAAATGCTCTATTTAAAAGATTAATGCTGTGCCCTGTACCTCACCCACCTTTCTTTTTGGATAACCATGTTCCCCTCCCCTTGGCTAAAAGCCTCTTTCTACCTCAATTCCACCCATTCCACCCACAATTCATGTATTCCCTTACCCTGCGAGTGAATGTTTTGCCACACTTGGAACAGACAAAGGCAGCAGGGACAAAGTTAGGATCATGGTATCGTTTGAAGTGCATATCGAGGAGCTGTTTCTGACGGAAGGTTTTATCACAATGGCTACAGGCATAAGGCTTTTCTCCAGTATGGGTCCGTTTGTGCATGACCATGTGCCGCTCCTGACAGGGACAAGCAAGATGGGAGAAGTAGCTTGAGAACTCAAGACATATGGATACAGAAGAGCAAGTTTTCAGCTAAAAGGAGGCCAAGGCTTTTTCCTTAATATCAAGGAAAGGGTGGTTCCACAGGAATGTGAGAACATCTTGACTGATGGCATATTCAGTACTAGCTACTTCCATCCTATACGGACTCTTACCCCCTTTTTCAACAGGTACATCAAGGTTGTGGCTCAGGAGACATTTCTCTATAGGGGAGCACTACATCAAGAAGCAAAGGCCACTGAACTTTCCTTCACACAGGTTTAGAGAGCTAATTTGACCTTGACAGCTGGTCAAACTTAACAGCCAAGATCTCCACCTCCTATTTTCAGCTCCTGTTCCAACACCAGTCCCACCAGCTTACCTGTCTGCATGCATAATCGCACTGGTCACACTTGAAGCGCTTCTCATTCTTGTGAGACTTCTGATGCTGTATGAGGGCATACCGCTCATGGAACACGGCGTCACAGTAGCGACACTTCTTGCCCTGCTCGATGTAGGAATGCTGCTTTCGCAAGTGGACACCTGGGAGCAAAAGAATCAGAGGCTTTAACCACCATGGCTTTCCAGGCAGGAAAGATTAGCCTAAAGTCCCCCTGGAGATCTTCCCTCCACATCCTCCTGAGCTCAAGCCAAAAAAGTGAAATAGTTAATTTAGGATGCAACTAAAGACCTAAAAGACTTGTAATTAAAAGCAACCAGAACAATTTCTAGACAGAAAGGGCTTGCAGGAAGACTCCCATCAAGGTTTTCCACAGAATTCTAGATTTGTTTATTAGTCACAATCTGTGCTGGTACAATATACTTGCATTTGATAACATGTGATTGTCAAACTACAGAGTCTTGGGGACTGTTATAGAATCATAGAATCAACTAGGTTGGAAAAGACCTTTAAGATCATCAAGTCCAACCGTTAACTCAGCACTGTCAAGGCCACCACTAAACCATGTCATTAAGGGCCTCGTCTATGCTTAAGACTACTCAGAATTGCCTGGGTGCAGCCAGAGGCCAGGTAATACAACAGGGGAAAAAGGATTTCCTGCAGGATTAGAAGTCAGAGTGACAGGGCTAGAAGGCAACAGGGATACCAGCAGATAATCCCCAATGGAGGTTTTAGTAATTTCTTTCAAATCCTCCAACTAAGAGCATACCACAGCTGCACAAAGTAGCTTAGGGTAGATTAAAGCATTATTAGAAGAAAAATTCATAGCTAGCATCATTTTTCCCCTGTTGTAAATCAGCTCATTTGCTCCTGACATCAACTGACTGCCATCCTCTCAAACTGCTTCTCACTGTAGCAATTTACACTTGCCTTTACTGGAAGGGAGCCTGCCTTCCCATTACTTGGGTGATGTTCTGTTTACAGACAGAAAGTTCTGCCAAATCATGGCTTCTTCCTTCTCCACAGCTGCTCTGGGCATGATATTATTTTTCACCTTCTTGTAGAACATGACAGCTTTCCTGCTGGAATCACACTGGGTACTGCTCACTAGATCAAGACCTTCCTACTGCAAGGACTCAGGGCTCTTGTGGCAACTCAGTTTCTCCTACTCTGTCTGTGGCACACAGCTCCACATCCTGGAAAATTAAACTGTTTGGTCTAATTCAAACCTTTTAGCTTGATGAAAATATCTCTGCATGAAACTTAATGGCCTCCAACATGCAGGAGGTCACTAGATGATCTTTAAGGTCCCTTCCAACCCCAACCCATTCTACGATTTTATGCTTTTTTAGACCCCAATCCATATGCAGTTTTAATCTCAGTCCAAGTTCAATAAATGCCTTGCATCTATGGGCTGAAAACAGTAGCTTGCCCTGTATGCTTGGAAAACATGCTACATTTTCAAAGAATGAAAAGAAACTGAAAGTTCTTACAGTTTGCAGCAGCTATTGTAAGCTGAAAGGGTGTATTACCTGCCACACATCTAAGCCTGTTCTTCATATTGTACAGTTACCACAAGTATTAGGTTAGAAGAGACAGCAGTTGGGTTATGTGAGCTCTAATTCTGGAGAATATCTGCGAGATACGTACCCAAGTCACTCTTTCTTGCTATAACAGTATCACAGTGAGGACAGTGAAATTTGGCCACGTTCTCAGTGTGCTTCTGCAAAATGTGCATCTTCATGGTCCCACTCTGAGTGAAGCGAGCATGGCAGATGTAACATTCATATGGCTTCTCTCCTTCAGGAGAAAAATAGCACAAGCACTTTTATTAAAGAGAAATCTCACCAAGAAGCCGCAAAACAACCTCCCAGAACTTGGAACAGACAGCTAGTTGACAGAAATAGTAACTCTAGAAAGAGCTCAATGATGTGTCTTTCTCTAGAGGTTTTAGCTCCAGCATGCTCCTTTCTGCAAAGAGACTCGAGTTCAGTCTTTAAGCAAATGAGTTAAATTATTATCCTTATTCTCAGAAATGCATGAAGACCTACATGCAGGCTGCCAGAAGACAGCAGGTGGAATCAGAGTTTTTTGGAGGTGGAGGTTCTGAATGCTCATGTATACATGCAAGGGCATTTCTTCCCCACCCCTCCAATTTTAGCAATATGGTTAATCTAGCACTCCAGTAACATTCTGTGCCAAAACCATCCTTACATCTATTGAAGGAAAAGTTCAGGTCTTTACTAACATGCATGAGATGCTTTTGCAAATACACTCAAGCATGAAACTGCAAATGGCTATAATATTCTGCTGGAAGCTGAATACTGATAATAGAAGTTTCTTCTGTTCCTACCGCAAGTGCCTGTATTTTATCACCTCACAAACTGGAAATCAGAGTCCTCCAAGCTCATTTCTCAGTGCAGGTTATGAATTTACTAGTGCTTACAAATCATGGTGCATTCTCTTCAGCTGCAGACTTTATAAAGGTTTAATATTAAACTACAAAATAGCATTTCTTTTACTGCTTAAGCGTTAGCACATATTGTACACAGCCTCAGCATTGACACTAAAACCCCAGGACATCAATACCAGAGTGGGTCCTCATGTGCCTCTTCAGTTTGTAGGTATCCCTGCTGGCATAGCTGCACAAGCTGCACTGGAATGGACGCTCTCCGGTGTGAGAACGGATGTGGCGTTTCAATTTGCTAACCTGGAAGTCAAGAACAACACTGAAGTTAGGGAGGAGCAAGTCAGATCACCAAAATACCAGAAATCAGTCAAGAGTTTAAGGTAGTCTGGTTTTACCTTGCCACTAAACCAAACACACATTTCAATGCCACTCTCACATTGCAGAGCCACGTGCTCTTGCCCACTCTACTTCACCTCCCAACCTCATTCCCAGCCTTGCTTGATGCTTGCCCCACACTCAGTGCAGCCTGATTTAGAGTCCTGTGCTCACCTTACTGTTACCAACCATCTCAGCATCTGAAGACATGTTAAAATTGGAAAGTATCCTGGAGAGACACAAGAAAGTGTTCTGGGAAAGCATGAGCCAATGGAACATTGCAGGGGGTCAGTGTGCCCTGCACAGGGTATTTTTCTCTACAGGTGCTTCCTTGGGTCCTCTCCAGTTGCTTTGAGGAATATGATAAATCAATTTCTTACCAAGAAGAACAAAAATCTAGTCCTACAATCAACAGGATGACTGAATTCCTTTCCTCTCTTGCTTTTATTTAGAAAGTACAAACCCAGCTCAAAGGTCAGCATAAACACAAGTGCCAAGGCATTCTCTACTCCAGCCTGACCATGCTGCTTCATCACCAACTTATGTCTACAAAACACAGTGTGAGCTCACAGAAGGACCAACTTGGTTATTCTTTCCCAATTAATACTATGAAAACCACTGCAACACAATTTATTCAGCACTCAAACCACAGGGCTTGGAATTACAGCACTGCAGCCACAGTGTGGGTAGGAAAAAAAGCCCAAAGCCCCTGCTCCAGCTCTCCTGCTGCAGCCTTCTTCCACTGCAGACATCCCTTCTTAAGTTATGTTGCTCATCATCTTGCTCAAATTTCCTATCACAATATAAAAGCTGTCCTTAAGGAACAATACTGCATAGGGGCAAGCATTCACAGCATAACATGATTTTCAAGGAAGCTTTGTTTATTTGAGCAAATGTGACAATCACCCAATATTAGCAAAGCTGCTTTTCACCAATATTGAGGCAAAGGCTCATTAGCTTTGGCTACAGTCACCTTAATGGCATAAACAGACTATGTGCAGAAGGCACATTTCTAAAGTGGAAAGGCACCTCTAGTCTGAAAGCACACCCAGCTGCAGGTAGAGATGGCTGCCTGCTTCAGCAGAGCACATAATTCCTGCAATCACCTTAAAGGCTAAATAACTTAAGAAACAATAACAACTATTGTCTCCGAGGAGGAAATGGGTATCACCCAGGATTTCTGTGCATAAATTCTCTCAAACTGTTTTCTCATTAACTGAGGAAACCTCACCATTTGCTTTCAAGAGCAGACCTAATTTACAAGTTCTTTTGCTCAGAGCCTTCTAAGCAAATTGCCAAAGAGGAAATGCCTAAGAACAGTGTGTCTAACAGATGGTGAACAAGCTTTGAAGCCTCCAAGGAAGCCTTCAGTGCTGTAACAACCAACATACCTCCACACTAGCATAATCACACATTGAACATTTGAATGGTTTCTCATGGGTATGTTTGTAGCGGCGATGCCGAACCAACTCTCCACTGGTCACAAAGGCCATGTCACAGTCTGGGCACTTGTGAGGGCGAGTACCTAATGGTTTGCAGCAAAAACAGGAGACAATGACATTGAGATTTAGTGATAAAAGGAAAAAAACAACCCCAAACTGTCCCATATTTTAAGTAATGGATTGAAGATCTTGGAGCATGATACCCTTTCAGTGAGGAAAGGCTCCCTTATTTTTCTATCACTTAGTGATTTATAAGACATAAGTATACAGAGAAAACGATGGATATGAATTACACTACTTTTGGCAGAAAGGTCACAACAAGCTGAAGTTTAATTACAGTTCAATTACCTGTAGCTTTATACCAGAAACTTTAGTAAGGAGCAACAGAAATGTGCTACAGTTCCTAGCCACAAGTTTTATCGGTCCAGTTTATTATCTATTCCTTGGGATTAAGGTGGGTTTTTTGGGTTTTTTTTGTTATTTTCAATTCCTTTATGTTTAGCTCCTTATTCTCATCTTAGTTTTCTGCAAGCAGCAGTGGAAACACAAAGCTCAGAACACAAATACTAATACCCAAGACAAATGGAACATCTCTACAACTTCAGGTGATGTTGGACCAAGCCCAGGATCAGTTTTATACCTGTGGCCAGGCAGCAAACAACTTGATTTGTATAAGAAACAAACAGCACTGCATGGTCCTCTTCATCAGGGACTGTAGCAATAGGACAGGGGGTGTTGGGTTCAAACTTGAACAGGGGAGACTTAGGTTGGATATAAGGAAGAAATTCTTAACTGTGAGAGTGGCAAGACATTGGCACAGGTTGCCCAGAGAAGCTGTGGCTGCCCCATCCCTGGCAGTGTTCAAGGCCAGGTTGGATGGGGCTTGGAGCAACCTGGTCTAGTGGAAGGTGTCCCTGCCCGTGGCAGGGGGTTGGAACTAAATGATCTTAAGGTCCTTTCCAACCCAAACCATTCTGTGATTCTATGGTTTCTTCCTTTTTAGCCTGTTCCATGAGAGGAATTGGATTCAAGATGGATCCATCCTGGTTTTCTCTCTATTCTAACAACAAAGCAGATTCTACAGAAACAAGGTGTGCAAGAGCAAGAGTACCTGTGTGAGTGTTGAGGTGGTTCCTCAGCAATGTGACTGTCCGGAAAGCCCTGCCACAGAGATGGCACTTATGTGGTCTTTCATCAGTGTGGCTTTTCATGTGACGGTCCAAGTTGGAACGACGGGGACAAGTGTAACTGCACAGTTCACACTGGAACGTCTTCTTTACACCTAGCCATGAAGGAAATAATCTTTAGTCTTGACAGTACTGGGGTCTACTGTGTAACCTAAGAGATCAGCAGGGAAAAGGAAAGGTTCTTGGAGGTGTCACTACCACAAGGAACCAGCATATACCATTAAATCCAACTGCTTATCCTTCAGAACAATCACTGCCTATGGCTGGCTTGGTTTCAATTTTCATTAGTATGCCAGCACTCAATATTCCTTCTCCACTCTAAAAAGGGTTCCTTCCTTAACTTACAGCTTTAAGAAAAGTCAAACATACCTATTGCTGCAATTTGTACCATCTTACCTTCCCCAGCAATTGGTTAGGAAAAACCCCACAGAACTAATTATACCATTGGTTTCTGATGTAAACCACGTGTACACAAACTCTTACGTATGTATTGCAGTGAAGAGAAAAACCTCTTGTAGTCATATGGGAATACTAATGTCACAGCATCCTACTCGAGGAAAATTAGCTCCTTTATAGCCTAGATAGAGGAGATGGGAGGTTTGCCCAAGAAACAAGAGCTGAGTGCTTTTATGTAAAGAATAAGTGTCACCGGGCATGCTTGCATTCCTCCCGCTTGCACCTACTCAGTCACATCAATCGTATTACAAGGTCCCACCATAACAAATATATTTTCAAAATCCGCTTGTAGATGGGGAGCTTACCTTTCTTTTTAATTTTTGTTGGTTTAGGTGGCTTCATATTGCCCACCACCTTTTCTGCATTGACCTCAGACAACAAACCCTCCTGCTGCTCCTCTTCAAAGTCATACACAGAGACATCCACATCTTTGCCTTCTTCAGTGTAGCGAAGCTTACTCTTTTTGTTTTTCTTTGTTTTTTTGGCTGGTGGCTGGTAGTCTGGATCTTTTTGCCAATTAGGATCTTCCTGTGGCTGAAGTTCACCTTGTTCCAGTGTCTCCACCTCACCATTTGCACCCACTTTCACTACTTGGAAGCCTTCTGGTAAAGGGAGGGTGTGACATATCATGGGCTCTCCCTCTTGCAGGCCTCCTTTGGAAACTTCATTTTCATAAGCTCCCTGAAGTTCTTCCACAGATGTGGTGGCAACAGGTACAGTCACTGGTACAGGTACTTGGACCAGCTGAAGCTCACCAAGGTTTATAGGCTGCTCTTCCATATTAACAACCTGAAGTGTTATGATCTGTGTGTCATCCACTGTAGCCTCCGTTTCTTGAGGCACTGCACCTTCCATTACTTCAGTCTTCATTTGAAGAAGAGCTGGATCCAGCTGCTCCATCATCACCATCTGCACACCACTGTTGACATCCTGCACTACTTCACCCCCATCTGCTTGGTTTGGTGGTATGTGACAAGCATCATCCTCCTGCCCACCTTCACGGCGTCTTTGATAGGTTTTTCTCTCTTTCCCTTTAATAAAAGTTTCCGACTCCTCCACGATAGCTTCAGCTGCCTCACCTTCCATTTTACCTTCCTGCTGTAAAAACAAGAGAATGAATGCCACACACCATCTAGTGGAGGTTCGACAACTGCACAAACCCCACAGAGGGACAAGCAGCCTAACTGAAAGCAAGGGGCTCAACAGCAGCATTATAATGCCATCACATCCAGAAACAGGATTTGAGAATTGGAGTCTCCACCAGCCTATGAGCACTGGAAACCAAGGCAATCACATAATGCTGCCTGAAGTGAGACAACTTTGTCCTAGGTTCAGCTGTAACAGTCATTTTTCTCCTTCTTAGTAGCTGGTGCAGTGCTGTTTTCAACTTTAGCCTGAGAACAATGCTGATAATGCACCAATGTTTTTAGTCATTGCTCAGTAATGCTTATTCTGATTAAGGACTTTCTCAGTCTCATGCTCTGCCAGGGAGGAGGGGCACAAGAAACCAGGAGGAAGCAGAGACAGGACACCTGACCCAAACTAGCCAAAGGGGTACTCCATACCACAGCACATCATGCCCAGTATAGAAACTGGGGGGAGCTACCTGGAAGGCCCAGATTGCTGCTCAGGTCAGGCTGGGTATCGGTCAGCAAGTGGTGAGCAATTGGATTGTGCATCACTTGTGTTTATTGTTGATTTTCCTTTCCCCTTTTAGCTCCCCATGTTATTTCCCTTATTATTATTATTGGTGGTAGTAGCAGTAGTTTTGTATTATACCTTAGTTACTGGACTGTTCTTATCTCAACATGTGGGATTTATCTTCTTTCAATTCTCCTCCCCATCCCTCTGGGAGCGGGGGGGAGAGCAAGTGAGCAGCTGCGTGGTGCCGAGTTACCGGCTGGGCTTAAACCACAACCCAACTATACCAGTTTCTTGGAAAGGAAGGAAAGCAAGGAAAAGAGATTGTGATATGTATGTTCCTGTTTCTCAAAGACCACAAATACCACAGGCAGGAGGTACAGCAGTATCATTCCTTATTGAACTTGTTTAGTCACTTCACACAGCTTAGCAATATCAGAGGCAGTCTGGCTATAAATTTTAAAGGGACAAAAATAACATACTGTTAAAAGTAAAAAGCCAACCTTATAGGAAGTATGACATGTGAGAACTGCAGAACTCTTCCAGGAAGAAAAAGCACTAAGAATTGTGCACAGAACTGACCCCCTGAGCAGAGGATGCTGCACAATGCCCTCTTCAGACTAAGCAAGCTGCAGCAGGCAGAGAAGGCTCAGGTAAGATTTGACTTCAATTTAAATGATGTGGATTCAGAGCTGTGGACTCAATGATGTCTCATACCACCTGGGTTAAATCTATCCAGATTTAACAGAATACTGAAGCTCAGCATTTTGGTGGGCCTTAACTGTAACTCTGAAAATAGTTGCATACAAGCATAAGGTTGAGATTTTCTTCCTCCTCAGACCAGCCAGCATTATTCTCCACAGTCAGGGTAAAATATTAAACTCCTGTATTTTCATTCTGCAGGAAGGTTGTTTCAACAGTCATCATAACTAGAAGAAATTATGATTTGATAGCTGTCTCCACCACCCCCACCCCCCCAATCAAAGTAATAAAAATTATAGTAAAGGAGTATTTCATAAGTCTACCTCTGTTTCAGGTGGTTTACTTTGGAAAAATGAAAGCAGATTCCACCGCCACATCAAATACATTCCCTACATCAGGATATGATTTATTATACCCCTCAAGTGTTAAAAAGGTACAACAGTCAATTTTACTGCTGAAGCAAGTAACAAAAATGACAGTTTCCTTACAAAGCTTGTGATAAAGTTCTGATTCCAGTTCCAGATATAAGAGACTTACACATTTTCCTACTGGATTGAGTGGCCTCTTGGACCAGCTAACAATCTACTGAACCTGTCTTGGGAACACTTGAATATCACAATGTATTACTTTCAAATATCTGCACTTCACCTTGCATTCTCATTTCAGAACTACACAGGCTCATATACACAAATATGAAACACAGTGTCAGTCTTCATCAGAATTACAATACCTGTAATTGTTATTATTTTTAGAGTCCTTGCTTTACTGCCTTTTCTAGTGTCCAGCACTTGTGTCTCAAAAACAGTACAGCTCATTGTTCTGCAGCCTGCTCAGACTAGAGACATCTATTCCTGTGCTGTCTCAATAGTCATCCTGTCGTGGGCAGCAGCGGTCTCCAGAGAGCACCAGACATGCAGAAATACTGATGTATGGCTCCATGTGCGCTCCCCTGCAGGGATCCGGCCTATCCTTCCCTTCACCGCCCATCAGCTCGTCTTGTCAGAGCAAATCCATATGGACAAACAGCTAAAGTACACAAGATGATGTAAGTACTTAACACTAGCCAGCGGGCAATCCAAACAGTGCTGGTCTTTGGCCTACAGCAACTGCAATCGGAGCAAACTGTGTTTCCATTATCTCAAGTATTTGCAGAGAGAGGGGAGAAGTGTTCTCAGGTGACCAAAAGTCTCTGAACAAGAAAAGGAAGGTCAGAGCTAAATGAAATACAAGAATGTGGTAAATAGATGGGGGGGTGGGGTGGGTGGGTAATAACAAAAGATTTAAGATGGAGGGGGGAAAAAAATAGGAAAAGCCCATCTGCAGAGCTAATGCAATTCCATTTTGGTGCCTTGTAGAGGAACAGAGATCAGCAACCTTGACACAAGCACAGGCAGCTCTGAGCAGAGGTGGGCTCTCATAAGGACCTTCACATTCATTGCCAATATCAAAATTGGTAAGGAGCCTAGGTCACCTGAAAGCCAACCAGCAGGCCAGGATTTGCCAGTGTCCTCTACCTAGAGAAGCCACTCCAGTGGAGTAGCAGGAAGGCATCATCTTGCACACCAGCAAATCCTGTGTCCACCAAGAAATGGGTCACTCACATATACCTGAACACTGTAGCATGTGGCTCTGTTGTCAGGGAAGTTTGCCAGCTGAGGAATGCAGGCTTGCACTGATGCCTGCAGGCAAGACTTTAAAGGATGCTCACAACAAGGGGTGGACATGTATGTGGAAGTCAAAGGACTCTTAAAAGCATTCAGTAAAGAAACTAAGACACCACTATTTCTTCCAGCTCCCTCTCTGATCTTAGGGACACTTATCTCTTACCCTAGAGTTACCTGTCATTACTCCTAGAATCAACCGGGTTGGAAAAGACCTTCAAGATCATCAAGCCCAACTATTCCTCCAGCACTGCCGAGGCCACCACTAACCCATGTCACTGAGGGCCTCATCTACACGGTTTGTGAACACTTCCAGGGACGGTGACTCCAGCACTGCCCTGGGCAGCCTGTTCCAATGCCTGACCACCCTCTTGGGGAAGAAATTGTTCCTAATCTCCAGCCTAAACCTCCCCTGGCACAGCTTGAGGCCATTTCCTCTTGTCCTTGCCACATCCTTCTGCTTGGCTGTCCTCCTGCAGTGCACTGCCTGTCCGTGTCACTTCTAAATCACTGTCTTAAAGTATTTGTTAGCTGCTTTTTTTTTTTTAAAACTTAATCCTCCTTTTTCATGAAGTGGGTTATGGAGGAAAGTTCTATATTTATTGAGGAGTCACCAGAAGATGCCATCAATTCACTGGATGGGATCCTGCAGCTTGCTCAGGATTTTCCATTTCCACTAATTTTAATATAAGTGGATCTTTCTCATTTTTTACAGATTTACACTCCTAGAAATAAGCCACCCAAGTTCTGAAATATTGGAAGCTTTTTTCAGAGGACGTGTTGTTTCCTACAACTAAGACCATTATAGTGGAACACTAGGAATTAAAGCTGATGAATATATTTTGTCTTACCATTCTTCCTAAACTTTTATTTCTGGCTGTTATCTTCAGCTCTCTTCCTACCAGTTACTGTACCTTCTACCAACAGCTTAATTCCACAATGACTGCATCTCAAAAGGAAAACAAAGCAGTAGGTTAACAGAAGACAATTCAGTAAATCAAGACTGGGAAGAAAAAAAAAAAAAACCCCACAAAACAAAAAAACCCAAAAACCAAAACAAAACAAAAAAACACAACCCAAAAAACCAAAGAGAAGAGCTTCTACAATGAGAGTGACTAAGGAAAGACCCAACACCTAGTGGAACTAGATGGTCTTTAAGGTTCCTTCCAATCCACAACATTTATGATACTATGATTCTGTGCTCACCCAATGGGCTCCACCAACTCAAATGAGAGACACTGTGTCACAGCTCAACTCCATCACAATCCCATAAACCAGGTAAAAAGTTATGATGTCCTAACAACAGACCTAAGATTTCTCAAATAACTGATGGGCAACTCATCTAAAAAACACCAAAAAAAAAAAAAAAAAACCCAAAAAAACCCAAACAAACAAAAAACAACAACAAAAAAAACCCCCACAAACCAAAAAAACCCCAAAAAACCACCAAGCAGAAATAAGATGGGGTTTGCATTTGATACAACTGACACTTTATGCCAATGATAGGAGTCAAAAAGTTGCTCAAAAGAAAGTAATAAAATGCCAAGAGCCCTACTAACTGCAGCCCAACTATAACACAACATTTTACCATTCTGGATCCCTTCCAAAAGCCTTACACTTAAACAACAAAACATTCAGCTTGAAGGTATAAACTCTTTAACGTTCAGGAACAGGATTTAAGAAAGCTTCTAGTACAACAAAGCTGATAAAACTCAACCAATCAAAAAGACTGTGAGACACAGCATTCAATTACTGCAGTCCTGCAACAGCTTTAATCTTCCTTGGAGAAGCATTAAAGACAACTTGCTGTAGATGTCAGTGCAGACAGTACAAACCCAGAGAGGGATGTTTATAGATTAGGATGGCTAGAGCCACTGCATGTTCTTCTAGCTGGGTTATTTATTATAAAGCTACTGTCACCAAGAGGCATTTGCCTGCCTCTCAGCCAATGTTACAAAAGCAAACCCTGAACTGCATGAAGCTTCATGGTCCAAACAACAGCAAAATGTTTTTTTTTTTTGCCAAACAAGGTACAGCCTCATTAAAGAGCTGTGGGACATGCACTAAAACTACTCTTCAATTGCTTTGCTATAATGTACAGCCCACTTGAGGAAACCAAATAAAAATAAAAATCAATAGAAACAATGAAGTCAAATGCTGTCAATAAATTTTTAGCATTCATAAAATAATGCAAATAGCAGCAGCTACATTAGTGCAAGCAAAAAAAACCCAAATAAACCCCAAAAAACCCAAACAAACCCCAAAAAACCCAAACAAGCAAACAAACAAACAAAACCACACACACACACAAAAAAACCAAAACCAAAAAACACCACAAAAAAACCAACAAACCACACACCACAAAACACAACCAAAAGCCAAAGAGCAACCCTGCAACATATTCAGACTTTGAACTCAAGTCAATCCACATCCCACTCCAAAACACTCATGGCTTTGACACTTCTAGATTAGCCACTTATTTCCACTCCTATATTAATTTTAATAACTTAAACAGGGAAAAGTTTAGATTAGATATAAGGAAGAAGTTCTTTACTGTGAGGGTGGGGAAGCACTGGAATGGGTTGCCCAAGGAAGTTGTGAATGCTCCATCCCTGGCAGTGTTCAAGGCCAGGTTGGATGGAGTCCTGGGTGACATGGTTTAGTGTGAGGTGTCCCTGCCCATGGCAGGGGGGTTGGAACTAGATGATCTTAAGGTCCTTTCCAACCCTAACTATTCTAATAAAGCATGATGTTAAAACATGGGAGACTTATGTTTCTCCTGCATGTCCTGCGAACCTTTGAAAATTGAAGAGAGGAGCAAGCAAAAGCTTCACCTAAAAGACTACAGTTATTCAGTATTTCTGACACTTAAAGATAAAAAAAAAAAATTAAAAAAAAAATAAAATCCAATGGGTTTTATGGACAAACAGGCATTCCCCCCCCCCCCGCTTGCAGTCAGTATGTATGTCTATAAGATGCAAAGTAACTGCAGAAGGCTTTGGCCATTCTCCTTCCCCATTGTGACACAGCTATATCTTTCCCCCGAGCAGCCTCCCAACTAAGCATAGCCAAAGATAGAGCAGTTTAACAGGTAGGCAGTCTTCCCATCTCCTCCATCAGGGCTTCCCTGATAAGAGATGAACACGGCACAAACATAGCTTTCTCTAAAGCAAACAGACATATATAAACCACAAAGTACTAAGTACAGCCTTTCCCAGCACTGCTCTTATTCACTATTCACTACAATTGCTCCCCATCTCCTGGGTGTATCAGAAGTAGCCCTGGACAGGCACCAAATCCAGAACATGAACTAGCTGGATGTGCAACCTCTTCTCAAAGATCTGCTCTCTCGGTTTAAAACCATTCCAACAATTCTCCACATGGTGCAGCACTCCCATAAAAAAAATTCTGACACGATGTGGAAAGTGGTAGGAAGATGCTTGAAGAGCTCTGAGCAGGGCTGTGCACCCCCAAGCAGTTTGCTACCTTAGTCTCAGCACTTCACAGACATGGCTATAAAGCTTCTGAACTCAAGGTGGTTCTAGGAGTAGTTCAGCCATGGTACAACACTCAAGAGGCTTGGCTGGATCCAAGCTGTGCATAAGGCCAAAGACCCACAGGTTATCCAGAAGTCAGATTATATAGACCAAAATTTCACACTAGACTCTCATCCATCCCTGTTGTTAACTGCCCACAGAAATACAGAAGACTAACAGCATCCAGTTATAAATAAAAGCTATACAAAAGCTTAAGAATCTTGTGTTCAATTCTTTAGAAGCAGGTGGAAGAGGAAACCAACTTTTCCCTCTTTCTTTTAAAGATAAGCCTAGGAATGTGAAACTACTTGATAAAGCTCACAAAGCTTTAAGGTAGCATCCTGTGAACATCTTGGAGTAGGATATTTTCACATGCTATCACATGCAAAACATGAAAGATTTACTACCAACAGCAGAAAGTAAGCAGCTGGGATAAGTTTCTTATATTAAGCAATTTTCTCATGCTGGAAACTTAAAGCTTTTATTTGCCAACTGCATTAAATTCCATATCCACTGGTTGTGACTGCTATGCCCATCTCCAGCTGTTTTCTCATTTCCTCCTTGCCACTTACAACATGGGCACTAAAAACAAAACAAAAATAATCAAATACACTAGTTCACAAACATCTATTGCAGCTTTAAATTAAAAAAAAAAAAAGCTATTAAGCAATTGGCTTGAGGAATATTTTAGCAATTTGGAGAGAATAAGGAAAAGCAAGAAACCCAGAAAAGAATGAACTTCATCATGGGTTAATAAATGCTTGTGCTTTTTCTGTGTATGAGAAAGGGCCTGTCAATGTGAAGCTGCCCCAAGAAACATGTAAAAAAAGCTTCAGGAATGACGGCTGCAATGGCAAATGTATAATGAAAACGTATAGTTGCAGAAGGATGGTTTCCTTATATGCTGACCCTGCAAAGGGATGGGATGCAGCCAGCAGCTGTGGTGGCATTTGAAGTCTTGCTGGTGGTTACCTAACTGAGGTGTCTGTGCCAGAAGGCTGACCTCCCCAAATAGGGCAGGGAAAAGAGCACGTCCTTCCAGAGAGTGAGTCAAAGCTTGCAAGTGGATCCCTACACTAAATTACCATCTAGAGGAACCCACCTTTCCCCCCCATTAACCAGATGGGAGACCAGATTCTTAACTCCCATAATGGTTTCATAATCCCTGTAAGACAGGAAAACACAGCGCTGCTGCCAAAAGAGCTGCTCTCCCCTTTTCCTTTGCATTGATAGAATAATTCACTCATCAGAAGAAACTTGATCAGGAACTAATTCCAGCTGAAAACTAATGCAGGGGAAAAAAAACAGTTAAGTATGTTAGAACATGTTTCTGATCCAATTCCCCACAGGAATGCTTGGGCAGACAGAGGTAAAGGAGCAGGTTTAGAGTGCCAGGGCCACCTTAAGCAGCAGTGCCAGCTTAAAGCTCTAAGCAAACCCCAGCACCGAGAACCTCATGTCCCAAAAGCTAGGTGGCTACACTGAGCTGTGTCCCTCCCCTCCATGCCATCCACCAAGTCACACTACAGCGCAATTTCTCTCTCAAGCATCCTGCAACCCTCTGGGTCACAGCCAGTTTGTGGGTGCCTTCCTGTTTAAATCCAATAGCATTTAACTGTGATCAAACCCACACACTACTCGATTAGTAGTTAATTGTGAATCAAAGTTACCTTTTACTTATGCTTACATGAAGATAGCATGCTTTGGGCCAGATGTTATCAAAAGTAATCTTTACCTTTTACCCTTATGAACTCCCAAGAGCCCAGCCAAGGCATCATCTCCATGGCTACAGGACATTCATTACCCACAGCCAGCTTGGTGTAGAATTAGGATCAAAATGCATCCTGTGACAATTCTACAACTACCTCCAGCCTCAGCCTCCCCCCCTGCCATTTCTTTTTTATCCCTCTCCTTTCTACCTACAAAAGTAATCTTCCTAGTTGCTGCTCCTGCCCAGGGATCTTAGCAGAGCTCTTTCAAACAGCATGTCTCATGAAAGAATTCAAAGCGATGAGACCCTTCAGCACTGACCATATTTTTCAGTCAGCAAGTAGCACACACCTGTGACTTTCTGCAATTACTCAGGATAAAATTAACCTGGGACTTTGGATCAACGACTCAGGGGAGGGAAGACATGTGCAACACATGAAAACAGTAGATATACAGGGTTCCCCAGCAAGACAGAAGGAAACTCAACTCTGTATCTCTCCTCAGCTGTCTGCAGCACAAGCTCTATCTTAATCCTTACACCTGACAGTGGCAAAGGCCCCACAGTCACAGCTCTTCCAGAACTAATGCTGCTAGTTCTGCTGTAATAAGCTGTAGCCTGCAATGGAGAAGAAAAAGCATCATACAATAATGCCAACTGCCTCAAACTTGTATGGTGAAGAAATATTAATTTACCAAACTACCAAGTACTGCAGTGCAGTTACTGACAACAAATCCTACCCATGTTGAAGTCACTTGGGCTATAACTAATTTTACCTGACATGGTAAACCTTAATGAAGAAAGTAGTCTGGTAGAAGCTTTTCAGCTTTATTTCTAGAAGAACCATTTTTTCCTTGTTTTTCCTTTAGATTTGGAAAATTCAAGTTCTATTGAGAAGGTAGTAGGGATAATTTTAGTAAACATTCTTGTTCTTAAACCTCGTTCCATTTTTTCTCCCTCCATTCCTAGCTAACATTCTTTAAAATTTTAGTTTTAATTCTTCCCTATTTCTTCCAATAATTGCTAGTGCAGTCTCACCAGATGAACTACTTTAGTCGTACACAGAATTCTCTAGTCAAAGTGGGGAAATGTAAATGAAACACTTCCACATATCAATCATTTTTGGGGGAAATGTTTCCCTTTTTAATCTATTAAGAAAGCTCTTCTGTTTTGCTAACTTGACAGTTCATTTCAAAAGGGCAAACAGGCAATTTTATCAGGTGTAAAATACAGAAAGATTTACACTTTCAAAGTAGCAGTCACAGAGGAATTCCTTTTCAGCTGATGCTAGATCATAAAAGTAATCAGTCCCTCCCTTTTAGAGTTCTTCATAATATAAAAGTAATGAAGGAGCTCACAGAAGACCACTGGAATACTTTAAGGTAATAAAATTGAGAACAACAGAAAACTATTTCAGGTTAAAACAACCTGTAAAATCCATTGCCACCAAAAGTAAAGTCTACTACTGTGGGTAGATACCAGAAAAGGTTAATAGTTTTCTCAACAAGTATTTGCAGTTATTTTACCCCCTCACACATTGAGGCTTTCATTTAGGCTATTAGCAAACTGCTAACAAGAAAAAAAGGTGTTTCTTCAAAATCACTCTGACCAGAGGAGGATTCTTTGGCCATCTGATGCAGCATGGTATCAAAAAGGCAACACCAGACCCTACCACACCCAAGAAGAGACCAGTACAACAAGTTTCATGGCATTCTGGAGACTTTAGTGAGTCAACAAGCATTTGGAATTTGTTTTCCTCTAAGGCTTCATCTAGATGTGAGGAACATAGGAGTGATTCGTGTCAACAAATAGGAAATCTTAGTGATCATTATGTGTAAAAGAATATGATAAACGTCCCTGTCGACATCACAGTAAGAGGGAAGAAGGGATAAGGGAATAATTCCTTGGTTAATCACACAATTGCTAAAAGAAATGTTTTGCTCCTTGTTTGGTTGCTTAGATGCTTTTAAGGGGTTAGGAAATGTATTCTGTTATAGAATGTTGTGGAACCGAACCATATAAAAATGGAATGTGTGAGGGCTAAGATGGTGATAAGGCTCGTGATGGACATCTGTAATGTATATAGTTCCTATGTTTGCAAGGTTTTTTGCAAGGTCGTTTGGCAGGCATTGCAGCATACCAGCCTAAAACCGGTTGGGCCGGTTTTGCTGCTAGCCGACGCGGGAAAAGTCCGAAGCGGGAAAGTTTGAGACCCGCCTATCCCTGAAAGATATATAAACCAGGGGCGGGAACTGTGGGGTGCGCGTCTTGGTGGGCAGAGACTCTCGGCGCACCCGGCGCTGTTTGCTTGCCTTTATTCGTTTAATAAATTCTAAAAATCCTATTTGGGACTCGATTAATTTATCACATAGATGAATGAGTATCCAAGAACAAACTTTTGGGGAACAGCTGCTCCTTTTATCTTCTTGTGAGTACTCATTAGTGACACTCTGCCCGGACAAGGGAATTCAGGCTTCAAATCAGAGGAGCAGGAAGTATTCATCCCTGGGTTCCACCCATGCAGGAACTGTGAGTCACCTCACAAATTACACCCTGATGCATATAAGGAAAACTAAAGTCAGCACTTAGTTAAATTAATGTCAGGCTGTCAAATCTAGAGGTGTAGTTTACTGTTGTTGCAGCAGGGACAGGAAATTCCAGGAGAGTTTTTGAAGCACCTATGGCAGAAAGGGGGTGGACAAGAAACTCCTGGAGCCTAAGTCATCCTTGCTTTGTAATCACAGATCACAGGGAAGTTTATCTGAATTAATAAGTGTTGGAACAGATGCAAACTTATTCTGTTTGCATCTGTTCCAACACTTATTAATTCAGATAAATTGGATATTGGATAAATTCAGATAAACTGGATTTTATTCTAATCCAGGTGAACCCTATACAGTGGCCCTCATGCTGTAGTTTTAATACATTTTATACATACATCTAATTCACTTGGACTCATGTTCCCAATGTTCTCATACACTGAGCCTTAAAAGTGTCATTACAATCAACCTTCAAAGTAGATGAATTAAAAATAAAAATCCTACAAAGGCACTTGACCTTGGAGGAAAAAACCCTTTCCAGCAGGAATAAGGCCTCATTTTCAAACATACTCTGTCAGAGAAGCCATCCCCACCTTTAAGCTGCCCACTCATTCCTACCCACATCACCCCAACTATCCCTCATGTTAGCATAAGCATTTCTAAGACTACAGCTAACTGGGCAGGAAACTAATCCAGGCCAGAACTTACCCAGCCAAAGAGATACTTATTTCCATCCAGACCACGTCTCTGGTGTGCCCAATGCTCAGGCCAGCCACAAGAGAAACATGGCCAGAGGGTTTCTCCCTGCACAGTGTAAGCTTTAAGCGCTCAGGAAACTACTGCCTCACACGGAATGCAAACCACACTTTAAACCCCTTAATTTACATTTAGGTTCTTGATGCTTCTGCACTTCTGCCTGGACTGATTTGTTCTCTTCATGCTAACCATTCTTCATGCAGCTCTTTATGTCAGAACACACTCTGGAACAGATAAGTCGTACTAGTGAAACTACACAAAAGAGAAAGGGAAGGGGGGGAAGCACTGTTTGAATGTGTAATGCTTGTTTAACAGAAAATGTGTAGCCCCACACCTCCAAGAGCAGCATTGATAACTGCTTGAGGACCCCTTCACTTACAAAAAAAAAAAAAAAACAAACCAAAAAACACACCTTAATTAGCTTTAATACTTTTCACCAGGAAGAATTAACTCATTTTACAAACTCCTCTCTCTGCCTCTTCTCAAACTCTTTAGCATTTACAGTTCTTACAACCTAAACCTCTGTATGCCTCGTGTCAAGTGAAGAGTGCAACATGATATTTTAGAGCTGGTTATACCTACTTCAGCTGGTCTTTCTCTCCTGTGCTGTGGAATATCAAATCACAATACCAAAGTAGTTTTTATTGTTAAAGGGGTGTAGATTAGAGCAAGTACAACCCTTTCAGTACTGTTAATGCAACAAGTAGCACTACTGATAAAGTAACAAAATCTGCTCTAACATGATCGTTTTCCTGAGGAAGAACAGCCAGCTCATGGCAGAGTTGCAAAGCTACTTTTTTTATCCTGATCAATTAAGAGCTTAAAAATATTTACAGAACTAAAATATTTACAAGACTGTATGTTACTTCTCATCTGTAATCCTTTCCAGTCCTCAGTGTGCATACATGCTACAAACCCCAGGAGCAGTAAGCAGCTCCACAGGAGTACTTCTCAAGCGAGGCACAGAGTCCTGCTGCATGCAGTGATGTGACCAAGCAGTGTTTAATTTCACACTAGTTCTACACCCTTTGAATTTAAGTACTTTTCCCCCTGGATCTTCTGTCATTTATTTAGTACAAGACACTCAAGTCTGGGTTCTGGCTGCATTTCACACACACACACCCCGCCCCCCATCCTGGGTTCAGCTATAGCAGTCATTTTTCTCCTTCTTAGTAGCTGGTGCAGTGCCGTTTTCAACTTTAGCCTGAGAACAACGCTGATAATGCACCAATGTTTTTAGTCATTGCTCAGTAATGCTTATTCCAACCAAGGACTTTCTCAGTCTCATGCTTTGCCAGGGAGGAGGGGAAGCCGGGAGGAAACAGAGACAGGACACCTGACCCAAACTAGCCAAAGGAGTATTCCATACCACAGCACATCATGCCCAGTATATAAACCAGGGGGAGTTACCCGGAAGGCCCAGATTGCTGCTCAGGTCAGGCTGGGTATCGGTCGGCGGGTGGTGAGCAATTGTATCCTCTCCCCTTGTTATTTCCCTTATCATTATTATTATTGGTGGTAGCAGTAGTGGTTTTGTATTATACCTTAGTTACTGGACTGTTCTTATCTCAACCCATGGGATTTACATTCTTCGGATTCTCCTCCCCATCACTCCAGGAGTGGGGGGAGGAGGAAGGGGGGGAGTGAGCAAGCGGCTGCGTGGTTCTGAGTTACCAGCTGGGTTCAAACCACGACACTCCCCCTTAGAAGTCTAATTTTAATTGTTTATCAGCTTCAAAGTACACTACTGATAAGAAGTTTGTGGGAGCTGAGGATGCTCAGTGATAGCGAGCTTTTAAAAATCATTTGGAATGGATCTCTATTTCACACTTAGTCTGTAAAAATCCTATCTGCTCTATACATTCACTGACCAGAAAAGGGGATGCTCAGAGGCTATGTGGGGTGCGCACCACTGCTAAGGGCACGTTAACACTGCTGACTGACCCAAGCTGCATCCTTGCCAGGTTCTATGCTGGCAAGAGCTTGCACGCAGTGGTGGTAGGCATATAAACCAGTTACTGCTAGTAGCTAAGTTTTTATTCCTGACCTGTAAACCCTGGAGGAGATTACCATTTCCTAAAACTTAACAACTTGTAAATTAACACAGAAGAGCCTTAAAAGTGAAGGACTTCTCCAGTCAGAAGACACTTGATGCAAAGCAAACACCTCCTGTGCGGGAACTATCATCTCAGAGGTCTCATCACTGGCTGAAAACCCCAGGACTCCTCAACAGAGCACACTTCATTGAATGGAAATATCCTTTTACCTACTCCTAGTCTTTTATCCTAACTTTGGTTTTCTTGAAATTCTGTATCATCAAGAAATAGTTTTCTTCCTGTTTTCAAACCCAATCTCTCTGACTTAACGGCAGAGAGATCTATTTTGAACAAAGATTGCACCCAAGCTCTTAGTAGGAGAAAAGAGAAGCAAAGCAATAATAATTGTAGTTTGTTTCCACACTATAGACAACACAAATTCAGAATGATTTAGAGGGGTATCTGCAGATTACAACTGATGGTGAGTCAATGGCAAGGCACAACCATCACCCTTCTCTCTTTACAAATTATTGACTCTGCTTAAGGAAATAGGTCACTGGAGTTTTTTGTGTGGGGTTTGGTTTTGTTTTTGGTGTTTTTTTTTTTTTTTTTTTTTGTTTTTTTTTTTTTTTTAAAGAGATGTAAAGTAGCTTGGACACTGCTCAAGGAATATCAACCTACTGATGTACAACCCAAGGAGCAAAGCTTCCCAGCACTGCAGACATACATACTTCAGAAATGCAAGGCATACTTGTTCTGAATGACTCCATGGCAATATCGCAGAGGGAAGGAAAGCCACTCCTTCCCTCCCTTACTGGAAAGATGGCCTACTTCTGTTACAGTATCCAGCCTATTTTCTGACATACCTTGCATGAATTTACATTCCAATCATATGAGCAAGGCTTGATAAGCTTGAAGGAAAACAGGGATAAGCTGGAAACGCAAGTGCTCCACATGCTCATTTTTGAGGTTAGTACATATAGGAAAGAGCCCATTAGAGGACTGCCAAAACGATGAAGTGGCTGGAGAACAAGACCTACAAGAGCAAACTGACAGCTGTGAGGAGGCTAAGGGGAGATCTTGCTGCTACCTTCAACTACCTCACAGGAGAGCAAAGAGAAGCTAAACCCACACTCTCAAAGGTACAGAGTGAAAAGGACAAGCTGCAACAGACAAGCTGCAAAAATGAGAGTGGTCAAACTCTGGAGCATGTTGCTCAGAGATGTGGAAACTAATCTTTCCACTACTGAAAATATTCACTAAATAACAACCCTGAACAACCTCATCTAACTTCAAAGCCAGTCCTGCACTGAGCCAGAGATTGAACCAGGGTACAAATCACTTCCAACGCAAATTATTTTACCATTCTCTGGCACTATATGTGAAAATGAAGGATATACTTAAACTTCAAACACAAAACAGTGAGGGTTTTTTTCCATATATAACCATGAAGCTCTTAGGAAAGAGATTTATTGGTCTCAGCATTCTCTTCCACACAAGTTCTAGAGGACCTGGAACCCTTCTGCAGGATCTCAAACACTGACCAGTTCTTTAACTGATGTGCAGAAGTAGAGTCATTCTCAGCAACCTACTAGTGAGCTGCACTTTCAGAGTGGTGACTATACAAAGCCACCTAGTTTTTAAGAGAACAGTATTAGAAGAGCACAGGCTCAGTGTATCACTGTTCAGGAGACACAAACCCACATGTGACATGAAGTCAAAGAAGGGCTGTACAAAGACCTACATCAAACAAGGCTCCTATGTGAACTTCAGATAGAAAAGGTGGAAGTAATACTGACAAGGGACCTCACTACTTTTTTTAACTGGCAGGAGAAAACACAGGACCACAATGAGTAATTCTAAACTAATGAAAAAGATAGACCAGTCTTTGAAGAAATAAGGACTATAGTGTACTCTTTTCTCCAGAATTTTAACAAGAGATTATATGTTGAGTGCCAGAAGGTGGCTGAAAAGGCTCCCTGGATGCCAGCATGGGACAGCCTGCTTGAAGAGGCAGCTCTGGGACAAGAACAAATAGTAACACATAACATTGACCAACCAACAACTGCTCTGGATCCAGTACTTCTAACCAGGGAGAGCCAGACTGATAACAGAGCAGGACAAGCATTCAATGCTATCTTCCTTCTTTGAATCTGGTGGAGCTGGAGAAAACATCCCTAAGGATTTTTTTGCACAAGCCACTCAAAGCAGATGTCTCTAAAAACATTACAGATGTCACATCAGGCAAGTCAGACATCTGAATATTTGATAAATTGCTCTATCATACAGTCATGGAAGCTGCCAAATTCTTCTTCACATAGGTCAAAACGCTGGTAGAACAGGGATAGGATGCAGCTGCTTCAACAGGACAAAACTATCTCCACACACACTACAGAAGCCAAGTATAAACTACTCCAGGCTCATATAATGCTCTAGTAGCTCAGAGCAGGTAAGAGTCAACAGTAGCCATTCCTGAGCAGGAATGAGAGGAGTGCATTAAGGTGGAAGGTAGGCAAGGATCAAGTAATCAATGAGTACCTTTTGAGTATTCAGTATTGCCACAGGAAGCGATAAATATCTCTTCAAAGATCAGAAGTGGCAGTAAGTTATATACTCAGCAAGAATGCTGGATAACACTAAACTTCTTCCATCCTCCAAAAAGAAAAGAAAAGAAAAAAGGTTTTAACAATCTGATAAACTTTTACTGAAACTACTTGTCTTCAAAAATCCAAGTGGATTATATGCAGCTTACCTCTGCAGCCGAGACAGTTCTCAAGCTTACATTTTTCAACCTGTAATCTGAAGACTCCTGAAGTGCCTCTAAAGGCATACATACTGGGAAAGCAAAATTAGTTTATACTGCACCTCCACTGCATACAGTTTAGCACACAGGAGAAAGCTACCATTTTAAAATGTAGTATTGTTACACCTATGTCAAGTATGTGCAACCCAAAACAGGAGGGCATTTTTAATTCAGTAGCATTTCCTGCTTTTATATTAAATCTCTGGATATTTGAGGTGGTTTCAAGGAAACAGGTTTGCAAATTGAATACAAGGAGACAGAGAAACAACACAAAAAGCAGTCCAAAAATCACTACTTGCACTATAGCAGTGAAAAACTCTTCCAGGAGCCAGTCCAGAGCAAGGATGCCTCTTTCATCATTAATCAATGAGAGAATTCAATTCCTTCCACAATGATTTTAAACATACAAAGTTTACTGCTCTATTTCAAAAGGGTAAAAAAATGTTTACAAATATCCAAATGCTGCCATTACTATTTGTGATCTCAACTACCTTTTCAGAAAGCCTCTACTACACCAACATGTTTTGGGGAGTAGTTCCACAAAGGCTTAAATCAAACTCAGAGCTGCAGTTCTTCCACATCCACTTGCATCTAGTTGCCCCCACAAAGCAAATCTAGGCAACCACCTCATTGCCTGGTGATGCAATTGCCAGTACACAACTGGAAGGAGATGAGGTAACAACAGTTCCCTTAATATTCCAGGGAAGCCATGACTTTTACTTCCCTAAATGCTTTGGTGTTATTCCCAACATATCAAGAGCTGTAAATTCACTTGTATAGCTTTTATCAATAGGCTGGGAAGTAAAATTGTCCACTCTCCAACACAAACATAAAAAAAGCCCTATAAGGACAGATCAGTGTCCATTTAGTCCAACAGTCTGTCTCCAAAAGCTCAAGCAGGAAACACTGTGTGGAGAAAGAAATTAGTCCTGTCCGTAGTTAACCACCCTTATCCCAACACCCAGCTACGGGATTAGGGACCTCAGGCTTTGGACCTGATGATCCATTTCCAAACCTACAGTCTTTTACTAAAACAGGTTTTCCATCAACTGTGATGTATTTTCCCCATTTCTTCCTCCTACAAGCTACAGGCTCACCACAAAACTCGCTGCATCTACCAAAAAAGCTGTCCTCGTGTGAGTGCTAGGAACCACACCACTGAGCAGCAGATGGACACAGACCGAGCTGCTGCAAATCACAAGTGGTAGCAGCAGAGCTACCTTATTTGCCTTCTTACAAACAGCCTGGAGAAACCAGAGCTGCCAAACTCAAGCATCAGGTGCTTCTGCTGAAACTCCCATCCAGAGGAGGACATGGATTATATGCAGCTTACCTCTGCAGCTGAGACAGTTCTCAAGCTTACATTTTCCCCTTCCCCCTTTTTAACATGTGATACATGAAAAGTACTTTTAGCTTTCAGCAATCTCCACCTAGAGATTCTCAGCCCACCATCAGGCTACTCACTGTAACATTCTGGAGAGCTCAGAAAGTGTCAAACACTTGTGTCAAGTCTCTGCACACGATGCATTATCAGAGCTCAAAATTAAGTGTTGTTTGCTCCTTCCATAGCTTTACTCTCCCTAGTTTCATTCCCAATTAAGTCAGTATTTTACTCGGCATTCACTTTATAATGAGGATCACTGCATGTAAAATAACTTCATACATACATATAAATGCAATATATAACATGATTTGATAAATAATTTTATCTAACAAAAAAATTAAATGGTTTTACAGAGGTATACTTTCTGAAGCAGATTCAATGAAAATCACCTTGCTTCACCCCCATTGAGCATTTTCCATGCTGTGAATTGGGAAGGAAGAATTCCTTTAGTGATACAGGCTTGGGACTGGCTGGCTAGAGAACAGCACTGTTGACCAGGTCCCAGGGCTGCTCAGTAGACAGGAAGCTGAACACGAGCCAGCAGTGTGCCCTTGCAGAGAAGAAATAACATTTATCCTACCAACACCTCACTAATACTATAGCCACAGATAAGGATTTTTTGCAGTCACATGTTTGGACTAAATAGATGGGACACTATTTTGACAGACCTCCTATATATCTATCAATACCTGCTTGCTTTCTCTAGAAGATTTCATGGCTTGATCATGTTCTAGATTTCTAAGGAAAAGTCCTAAACATACCTCTGTTTAAAAAGAGGGAAGCTGGTGAAAGAAATAATAAGTTTAACAAGCTTTTTTCCTTAAAGCCTTATTTACTAGGATTAATTACATACTCTCCTCTCCTTAACTCAATCCTGTACTAAGAACAAATGGGAGAGCTGATAAAAATGTAAACTATAGATGTATTAACACCATGTAGTACTAGTCATATGTTACTAGCTGCCGTGTTTATCCACTCCATCTCTTTTTAAGACTGATACATCAGCATTTCTCTGACCTCCTGGAATTTCCCTAGTGTTCCAAAGTGTATCAACTGTACAACATTTCTTCCAATACCAGAGGTAGGGATATTCCAGTGTTGGGGGGGGAGGGGGGAGGGAAGAAATGCACTGGCCAAGGCAAGCACTTCCCCATATACTCTGGTGGTGGGATTTTGGAGCATTTTTTTTGTGTTTGGTTTGGGGGTTGTTTAAAAAAGAAAAAAACCAACCAAACAAACACCAAACAACCAACCAAACAACCCCCCCCAAAACCACAACAAACAACCAAACACACACACACAAAAAAACCACCCCATCAAAAAAAAAAAAAAACAACAAAACCACACACACAAAACAAAACCACCACCCAAAAAAAAAAAAAACCCCACACACCCCCCCCCAAATAAAACCCACCAAAAAACCAAAACAACAAAACACACACCACCAGAGTGATTTCAGAAGTTTGCAGAACAGCAACCTAATTCTAATTCTAAATACCTGAAAGAGAGAGCAAGGATTACTTTGATATCCTAGTAAAGGCAAATAGTATTCTTTATAGAATTGGACCAAGCTACTTCATCCTCTACTTTACAGATAGCTACTTTACTTGCTGATATTTGAGACACATACAAGCTTCTAATCATGACACACATTAATACAGACAAAGGTATCTTTCACACTCCAATCTGCAATTTAGCTTCTGTTTCGTTAGAGTTTGACAAGTCCAATGATGTCAATAGAAAGTTTTAGATTCTGGGGAAGAAAAAAAAAAAAAAAGTAAAATAAGATTTTCAGTAGAAGCTGAACTTAGTTCATGGTCTCTTGACATCCAAGTGAAGCTTTTCAGGGAAATTCAAGAGGCTTTAGAAACTTCACCAGTTTGTTGCTATGGGAGAAGAATAAGACAATGCTGATAGACCAAACAATTATGTATTTGAGCACATTACCTGAACTATGGGGTGTAAAGAAAATACCCTGTGTCAGAGCTTGCTGCACTGCTACCAGTACAGTAGCCCTCCCCTATGTTACCTGATCAGCATATCCTAACTGATCACTGCACTTCTAGTGCTTTTAAATGCTTTTAAACATACCTCACCTCTTAATATCACCTCCACAGAGGACACTGAAATCCTCAGGGAACTGACAGCAAAAAGTGGGAAGGCTGGAACTGAAGGGTCTCCAAAAACAAAGCTTTATGTAAGAAATGCAACTCTAAACATTTATGACCCACAACTTTATCTGCAGGGATAGTTAAAGAGTAATTCTTCAGGAATACATTCTATCACAGATTTTCCTTAAGTAACACGTGTTAACTGTACTGTTCCTGAGAGCTGTCTCTATGCTACTTCTGTATTTCACCTGTTAAAAACCATATTGGAAAAACATTAAGACTTGATAGTTTCAAAGTTTTTATAATCTAAATAAGGGAAACTTCACTTTAGGTTTAATTTAGACACCAAACTCAAGTTGTTCAGTGTACAGTTACTTGAATGTTAATACAGTCTGAAACATAAGACTCCCTACTCACCATGTTTATTCTACCCTTCTTTTCAAGGTTTTGTTAATCAGAAAATACTGAGATCACTCAGCTGAGCAGCTACTATTTAGTTTTCATATCAAATGTGTCTAGAATAAGCATATCTCAACTCCTGAGGAATTATGGATTATTGGAGAGAAGTGGGACAAGCAGCAGAATAGGGTGTTTTAAATGAAATTCAAATATCCTTCAGTACAAAAAAGGCAACATCTACAGTCACGACAGGACAAAGATTCCAAGTTTCAGAAAAAAAATCTGAAAGAACAAAAGCCACATTCTGAACAATTTTTATGAGCAGTAAATGTAACCTTTGAACAAAAAAGGGACATTTCCTGGATCTGTGTGCATCTCCAAGACCAGGTAGTATTGTAGAGCAGTAGAGCTTCATTTTGTATTTCAAGGTTTAGTACAACAAAGACTGTACACTGAGCATCTGAACTACAGCCAGATGGATGAACAGAGGTTTAAAGTTAAGCAAACAAATCAGTAGAGTTCAGTAAGTCAACACAAACAAAACAAACACTGAGTCAAAGCTTTGGTTTCTTGCAGTTCCAGTGTGGAAGCTGAAGACGAGCAGTTCTGTATGTGCCTTCATGGGTACAGGTAGTAGCAGTAGCTGTTCCTTATTTGTTACACATATTTCTAGAGCATGTACAAGCACAGGAGGAAGGAGTATTTGCAATCCTAATGCTCTGTTACTCCCTTAAGCATTCCCTCACTGGTAAAGTAAGAGCAGCAAGAGTTGCCAGGATGGAGTTTCTATGCAAATATAATTGATATATATATATGAAATAGCTGATGTACAAAAAACTGTTCAGACAGCAGGAAGAGCTACCCAGAGGTCAGGGTTCAACACAGCTTGCTGTTACAAGTGATGAAGAATCTGCCAAAGTATGAGAGATAAGGGCAAGGAATAGGCTGGCTCTTCTCAGAGGGCAGATAAACCTAATAATGCTCAATATCTGACTTCCAAAAACCTTCATCAGAAAAGCAGGAGATCTTGGACATGAAGTACTAAGGGGAAGAAATTAAGTTCCAGAGTAGGCTTGATGCAGAAATTCCTCAGGAAGTTAGTAATCACATATAATTAAATTTCTAGGTAAACGCTGACTAAACACGGGTCAGCTTCTGGCATTTTCAATAAAAGAGCAATGGCACCGCATCAGGCAGGTATCAACCTGCAGGCACAAGAGCTGGGAACAACACACACAGATTAGCCACTGCTCATATTCAAGACACAGCCTGCTACTAAGGTAAGCAGCTCTTGAAATAGCTCTTTCCCTGCTGCATCACAAGCAGCCAGCAAACTGGAGTGACGCTATCCCAAGCTCTGCCCGAATTGGATGAGCCTCACTGTATTATTTCAGCTGCAGGGCCACTTGAGGCTGTAGGAACTCAGTTTCAAGAGTGTTAATGAAGCCACCACTGTAAGTGGTAAACAATATTTCAGATGCTTCTAATAACACCTCTGGAGTTTGTTACCAGAATTCAGTAACCGGCAGGAGGTGAGGAGCAGCCTTGCGTTTATTTAAGGGGGGAAGACTGGATAAGAAAGAAAAAAAAAAAATAAACCCCAAACCACCAAAAAAAAAAACCAAAAAACCAAAACACAAAAACCACCACAAAAACCAAAACAAAACACCCACACAAACCAAAAATAAGTCACAAACAGGAAAGCAAGCTCATTCTCACCAACAGGCAAGTCCTAAGGATTGCACCGAACAGAAAAGAATCCACACAACGTGACAAACCCCCTGCATCAGAGTCATTTCGTTAAGCTAAGGCAAGGCCAAATCTGACACATTTACTGAAAAAATCCGAAGTTGATTTAGAGAACAAAAAGCAAACTGCTTAGATACAGAGTATATGCGATTTCCTCTTCTGCATCACAAAAAGAATCGAGTTTTGGTGCTTACACACACACACCCCCATGCAAAAGAAAGAATAAACCCGTGGTTCGTGCCGCACTTTCGGGCTCCGGCCCTAACCGGGAGCGCGGTTGCGGCCGCCCCGGCGCTGCCTCGAGGGCCCCACGGCCTGGGCCATGTCGAAGAAAGTAACACAGCCTGTCGCCAGGTGTGCCTGAAGCCACCACAGGGGCCTGGCGGAAGGGCGGGGGTGGCGGGACACCCGCTCTCTGGGCACGGCGGCGACGAGGAGCGGAGCTGGGCTGGGGGGGTGGTGTTTGTCGGCCGGGCAGCGCGGCGAGAGCGGGCGCCCCCCAGCCGTGCCCACGTCCCGGTGCTGCATGGCGCTGCTCAGCCTGCCTTGCAGAGGGAGCTCGAGTCCCTCTCTACGCCTCGCAGCGCCTCTCAGTCCGCAGCACACGCCAACGCAGGGAGGCGGCGGCCGGCAGGAGCGGGATACGCAGCCACCGCCCTGCGGTCAGGAGCCGGCCAGACACCGAGGGAGGCAGCGGGTGGAGATCGCCGGGCCGAGCCCCCGCAGAGGTTTGCGCTGAGGCGGCGAAGAGGAGGAGAAGGGGGGTGAAGCGGTGGCAGGTGGGGAGCGGGCCCAGCCCAGCAGGGAAGGCAGGGGGAGGGGAGGAAGGGACAAGAGGGGAAGGGAAGGGAGGGCCGGCGGCTCGCGTGGCGGGGAAGGGGCGGTCATCAGAGCCGGTGGCGCGGCGGAGGAGACAAAGGAAAGAAAATGGAGTCGGGCCCGCTAGCGGCTTGGGCGGGTGGAAATGGACGGCAGAAAGGGAGGCCCGTGCAGCCCAGCGCCGCGCTGTGGGGAATGACAGCGGTGGCAGGCAGGCACCGGCCGCGCTGGGAACGATAGAGGGAGACAAAGCCCCCCTGCTTCCCCGGCGACGGCCGCTGCGGGGCCCCAGCCTGAACCGGAGCCCCATCGTGACACCTAGAGGCCAGCGAAAGAGACTGCAAACCTCCCCGCCACCGCTTACCTGCGCCCGCACCCTGCACCGAGCTCGCTCCAGCCGCCGAGGCCCCGCCGCCCGGCCCCGCGCCTAGACCCCAGGCCCCACGGAGCCACCGCGACCGCCGCCCCGTGCCCAGCACCAGGCTCGCGGTTTAATCACTCCCACCGTCGCTTCAGACACAAAATGGCGGCAGGCAGCAACAGTGCGCGTGCGCCAACACGGCTGCCCGCGGACCCGCCGGCCCGGGGTGGAGAGGGGAGGGGACAGCGCGCGGGGCGGGTTGGAAATGGGCGGGGCCGTGGGGCGCGCGCCAACTTCAAACGTGTGCATGCGTCTGTGCGTCACGCACTGCGGAGGGCAGGGCGACCCGACCCGACCCGACCCGACCCGACCCGACCCGACCCGACCCGACCCGACCCGACCCGACCCGACCTCACCTCACCTCACCTCACCTCACCTCACCTCACCTCACCTCACCTCACCTCACCTCACCTCACCTCACCTCACCTCACCTCACCTCACCTCACCTCACCTCACCTCACCTCACCTCACCTCACCTCACCTCACCTCACCTCACCTCACCTCACCTCACCTCACCTCACCTCACCTCACCTCACCTCACCTCACCTCACCTCACCTCACCTCACCTCACCTCACCTCACCTCACCTCACCTCACCTCACCTCACCTCACCTCACCTCACCTCACCTCACTCACCTCACCTCACCTCACCTCACCTCACCTCACCTCACCTCACCTCACCTCACCTCACCTCACCTCACCTCACCTCACCTCACCTCACCTCACCTCACCTCACCTCACCTCACCTCACCTCACCTCACCTCACCTCACCTCACCTCACCTCACCTCACCTCACCTCACCTCACCTCACCTCACCTCACCTCACCTCACCTCACCTCACCTCCTCTCACCTCCTCCCTCCCCCCTCCCCTTTTGAGCTTCACCTGAGCTAACGCTTCTCCCTACACCTAAGCAAAAGGGATCGAGGGCATCCTCAGTAAGTTTACAAACGACACTTGGTTGGATGGGAGTGTTCATCTGCCGGAGGGTAGGAGGCTCTGTAGAGGGATCTGCATAGGCTGGATCAATGAGCTGTGGCCAATGGTATGAGGTTCAATAAGGTTTAGTGCTGGGTCCTGCACTTGGGTCACCACAACCCCATGCAATGGGGAAGAATGGCTGGAAAGTTGCTCATGGAAAAGGACCTGGGGATGCTGATTGACAGAGCTGAACATGAGCCAGCTTGTGCCCAGGCAGCCAAGGCGGCCAATGGCTTCCTGGCCTGTATCAGAAATAGCATGGCCAGCAGGGCCAGGGAAGTTCTCGTCCCCCTGTACCCGGCACTGGTGAGAGAGACTGGCTGGAGCCATGGCCTGGGGCTGGTGGCATCTACACATATGTTAGAGGCATGTGAGGGGGGCTCCTGCTCTGTCCTAAGGCTCAGAGGAGCATCACTTGGGTGGGGAGGATGTGGCAGAACTTGCACTATTGGCATGTCCCCCCTCTGCTACCCCTGCCCCACCGGTGGCTTTTAGCAACCAGATTTACCCCATGTCTGCCTGTTTGGCTGCCACCACTTTCCTCCAGGGACACCCTTCCCAGCAGGGACCAGTTTGGACCAGCAGCTCAGGACAGGCAGAAGAGGTACAGGATGAGGGCAAAGCTCCTGAGATGCCATCTCGTGGTGCCAGCTTCAGGAGCAGAGTGCAGCTTGTGGTGTCAGGAGGTCTCCCTGCATCTTCTCTTCCACAGGGATGGAGCATGGAAGCTCATCGGCTTCCCATCTCAGGAGCAGGGATTGCTCAGAAACCTCCTGGCTGTCCGATGTGCTCTCCAGCACGTGATTTCCTCTTGGGTTTATATGTGCCTTGCTGCAGGATCCAGGCTGGGAGAGCTGCAGGCCAGTGGGGAGAGGAGCTGATTACTACTACTACTGATTACTTGATTCTATGAAAACTCAGGCCCAGCGGAGCAGGAGGCTGTGCCACACAGCTCCAGGGGAAGGGGCTCCTGAGGATGATAAGGCCATGGCAAAAGCCCACACTGAAATTCATGCCTTCTCCTGTGCAAAAGAGGGGTTAGTTGGTTGAAAGACCAAAGCTTAAGCTGGGAGAGGAGTCAGTAATATTATGAATTAATCACTAGGAAGGTTGTAGGGGCAATTTTACAAATACCAACAAGTTACTGGAATTAGGCGGTGTTTGCCTGGTGGTTTTAAAGGACCTTGGGCTTGCCAAGCTCGTAATCCAGTGGGACAAACTGCTCAAGTTTCAGCGCTGCAGGAAGGGTGAATGTGGTGCCAGGGATTTAGTAGGGAGCTTCTAGGGAAGCCAACAAGGTTGGGCCATGTCCATCAGAAATTTGACTCCACAGCATTTTCTGTCTGTCCACAACTTTCCCCTTCTAACCTCCAATGGTGGAACTAGCCACGGCATCCAGTGTGAATTCGTATAAGAAAGTACAGGGGCTGTGTTTCATTTTCTGCAGTTTCCTATGAATCTTCTGGGTTTAACATACTTTCTCATCTCTGGTAGCATTGTCACAGACCTGTAGCTGACTGACAGGCAAGCTGAGGGGAGAATTCAGTGAGCTCGTGCTGCATCCTCTTTGTATCCTCTTGCCATAAAAATATGTGAAATGGAGCTTGAGTGATGGGTTAAAATATTAGTAGTTCAAAAATAAGATGCGTTGGAAGGGAGCTGTATTTTTTACTCACCTATCAATCCCTGGAGGACAATAAGGCCAGGGATTCAGAGAGAAGACTAAACATAAAGAAACCTCGACACAAACCTGTGCTAGTAGGACTAGTGAGTTATAAGGCTGTTAGAGTTTAAACCAATATTAATGATCTTGCCCCAAATTTTTGCCTCTTTAGATGTCATTGCAGGGCAGAGTAAAAGCTGTTCAGCAGCCTAGGCTTTACCCCAACCTGCTTAGCAAGCGACAAAGCCACCAGGCAAATGTAGCATACATTAGCCTGTGTAACCTGGGCCCTAAATCCTACTCTGAATAATGCTTATGTTGAGTAATGCTTATGTTGAGCTGCATCATGGAGAGAAGGGGCTGTCCCACTGCTGCTCTGTGAGGGTGGAGTTGGGCTGAGAGGTGGTGGTGAGCGAGAAGGTCCAGGTCCTGACCCTGCTTTATGGGTTTCTCCTACCAAAGCTCTCCTGGTCCTTGTGAAGAAGCAGAGCACGGGTGGCAGTGCCATGGGCTGTGTTCTGAGCACCGATACTCCTTTTGGGGCTGTTGACAACTGAGACCAAGTTCCCTTCTGAGGACTGTGACACCAGGCTGAGCCCATTAATTTGGTACAGTGGGGAGCTGTAGCTTGAGAGCGGCCAGAGGGGATGAGCTGTGTTGAGTCACGAGGATGTAGCTCTGTTTCTGCAGCCTTGGATGAAGGAGAAAAAAATTATTTACACAGCAATGGCAAAAAGTGGCCATTAATTCTGAGAGGTGACAGGGTGTAGCCCACAGCATGACCCCTGGGGTCTTCCTTGCATGAGAGATTTGAATCACAGAAATAGAATATCCAGAATTGGAAGGAACCTACAAGGATCTTGGAGTCCCACTCCTCTTGCACTATCAAAAGCTTTGTTAAAGTCCCAAAATACCCCACACCCATTGCCTTCCATTCGTTGGTGTAAAGGGAAATTAAGTCAGCACAGCATGAAGAACATTTCTGTGGAAATGAGATTCTGCAGTGTGAATTCTTTCAAAATCAGTTACATTTATCCTAAGCTGTCAACCCATCAATCCACGTGCTGTAATGCTTGGGAGAGCAGCACATCTTTTGTGTGTAGCCATGAATCCTGCTTTAAGCTCAAAACTTAGTTCAGGCACTGTGGCGTATGAACGGCATGGACTCAGAGCATCTTCATGCAGCGAATCACTTTATTGCCTATTGCTCTAGCTTTTATACCATTCTAGCAAAAGATATTTTTAGCCTATTGCTCTACCTTTTATACCAAGCTAGTTTTAGCACATCATGTTTAGTTCCTGGTTTACAGTTTTGGTTTTTCCAACATTCTTCGTCATTTCACAAACAGTCCCAAAATAACCAGTTCCTTATCTTTCTGTTCTCCTGCTCCTGTCCAGCTGGGTTGCTCTGCTTAATCACACAGTGTACTTTGCTTCTTCTTTAACTCTTTCTTCTCCAGCCAAGCAGTTACTTCTCTTGGGCAATAATCAAATAGCTTCCATCCTCTCCCACAAGGCATGACTCAAAATGGAGAGGAGCACTGGCTGTATGTAAAATTGCTTCTTATGCTTTTTTAAATACCCAGGGCTGGGAGTTGTTCTGGCAAACATCTATTCCTGGACTTCTGCCAGAAGTGTCCCCAACCATCTCTACCAGTGTGTGCTGTGGGTCTGACCTATTGGTCCTGGGTTTGTCACTTGAAGGCACCTTTGAGCTGATTTGCAGAGGATTTGAGCTCCCCACCCCCCAGCTTCAGTCCTAATTGTGGGTGCTCCTGAAAATCAGCCTCCAAGCCTGTCCAAACTACACACCCAGAGGCAGATGCTCCTTCTGGAAAAGCTGCCTGAGCGAGGCCTTTCCCACAGATGCCTTGCCCATGAGTAGAATGGCAAGAACTGAAGCTGAGGAGCTCCTGACCACCTTGCCAAGGCCCCGGGGTGAGCTCACCCACCTCCTTCCCTGCTCTTACTAGCACTGTGCTTCCATCACACTGTACAAGCCCTCAGGAGCCACTTCCCTCCCCTCACTCAGCTCTAAGGAAGACAGTAATCGAGTTTGAGAGCCAGCATTAAATTAAGTCTTGGAGATCACCTGGAGCACGCTTTGGTCTCTGAATGAAATGAGGCCCCAGTTGTCACCCAAGGAGTGGTCCTTGGATAACAAGCCCATATGTATGTGCCTGACAGCCCTGTGAGGAACATGTCAGTGATCACGAGAAGGTGGTTGTTCAGCACAGACTACTTAGCTGTTGGAATAATTTCTAAGCGCCCTAGTGAATGCCTTGGGAATATGATTTCATACAAGCCTGGGATAAGGTGAGAGGTCCAACACTGAGGCTGCTCAAACTGAAAATTCCCAAACTACAACCCCCTAAAAATTACTTTGCATCAAGATTTAAGTAATTTCTTACACAAGGGCTGGCCAGAGCTTGTGGCGTTCCAAAGTGGCAGCGCCTGCTCGGGGTGATCCTGGCTGGTGAGTGCTCTTGGTGTCACAACATGGGCAGCTGCACCAGCCCTGATGCTGTTCAAGAGGAGGGTGTGTTGGTTCATCAGTTATTTTGTGCTGATGATCTGCAGGGGCTCCTCAGGACAAATAGGTACTGCAAAGTGCTCCAGAATCCATCTGCACCCCTGTGATTAAAAGAAAACCAGCAGTAAGTGGGGAAAAGGAATGTCTTTCCAAAGCCAGAGCACATGGGTAATGCAAGCATGACACAGACACCCTCCCATGGGCTGCAGCTCCTACAAGAAGAGCAAGTAGCTGCTGAGCACCAGCACGTCCATACGAGAGGGAGATGGTTTAAGCACTGACACAGATTTGGCTGACAAACGTGGTGCTGGCACACTTTCTCCTTTGAAACAGCAAACACACTGCTGCAAAATCCCTCTGTGGTGCTGTGTGTGTCCCCGTGTGCTGCGGAGTTCACCCCGTGAAGCACTGCAGTTCCTGCGCAAGGGCTGGACGAGATGGTAAGTCCCAGAGGGAAAAGTTGAGTCCCCTGCCTCCTTTCAAACAGCTGGCTCATGTGATGCTTGTACTCCTTCCCAGCCCTAAAAAAAACCCAAACCAAGCAGGATGCAAACTGCAGTGAATGTTTTCAGTGAGTGCTGTCCAAAAAAACAAGTATTTTTGAAGTAAGTTTATTCCAGTTAAAATGGCAATCCTGCAATTCCAGGTGACCTGGCAGTGTCCGTGGGGCAGAGGTCTTTGGTGATGCTGGCATAGACCCATTCGGAGCAAAGGGCCGGGCAATAGATTCCTAAATTAATCTGTTTTGTTGTAGTCCCCCCCAATGTTCTTAAAGCCACATAAATAATGAGATTATTCCTTGCAGTTCCAGGAGCAGAGGCATTTTGTCCTGACCTGCAGCTCCCTGCCTGCCCTGACAGAAGGCTGCTTTCCTGCTTCCATCTCTCTACAGCCAAGGAGTAGCTTATCTCAGAAGGTGGAATTGTGCTGCAGGGATGGGGCTAGGTTTCGGCAGGGCAAGGAGGACATGCACGTAGGTGAGTGAATTGAATTTGTGGCTCTGGCCACTGGAGCCCTGGGCTAGTTTTATTTCCAGGAGTTATTCAGGGGAAAAGAAACCAAAACAGGCTCAGGGGAGACCTTGTGACATTCTTCCAATACCTGAAGGGGGCTGACAAGAAATCTGGAGAGGGGCTTTTGAAAAGGGCCTGTAGGAACAGGACAAGGGGGAATGACTTTAACCTGATAGAGGGGAGATTGAGATGAGATCTTAGGAAGAAGTTCTTCCCTGTGAGGGTGCTGAGGCCCTGGCACAGGTTGCCCAGAGAAGCTGTGGCTGCCCCATCCCTGGCAGTGTTCAAGGCCAGGTTGGACAGGGCTTGGAGCAACCTGGTCTAGTGGAAGGTGTCCCTGCCTGTGTCAGGGGGTCGGAACTGGATGAGCTTTAAGGTCTCTTCCAACCCAAACCATTCTAGGATTCTATGGCATAAGATGTCTGGTCTACTTTCCACCTCTCAGGTGCTCTTGTCCACAGTTTTATGTGCCAGGTGGGACCCACATCTCACATCTATTGCTGCCTGCAGCATACAGTGTGATGCAGTGCTTTGAGAGAAACACTGTGCTTCCCTCCTGGGGCTTGTCCAGCCCCAAAAGCAGGTGGAAGAAGGCTCAGTGAGCAGTGATGCAATAAAGTGTCCCTCGGTTACATCCTTCCCACAATCCCATCGGCAGATAAAACTGCATCTCAAAGTGGTTACTCTAAGGTGATGTTCCATCTGGGGAACCTCATGCACCAGGACATGGTCTGTAGCCTGCTCTGGCACGGGTGGCTGGCAGTGCCATGGGGGTCCCTGCCCCTGCTGCCTTTTGGGGCATCTTTGCTGCTCTAACTCCCCTCCCAGGACCATAAGATGATTAAAGGATTGTAGCAGCTGTCATATAAAAAGAGGCTGAGGGAGATGGGACTGTTTTACTTGGAAAAATGAAGGCTCGGATGGGTTCTTATCCATGTCTGGCGGGGGGTGAAGAAGGCAGAGGCAGATGCTCCTCAGTGGTGCCCGGTGAAAGACCAAGCACCAAAGTGAAGCTGAAATACAGAGATTTGAGTTAAACTTCAGAAAAGCATCTTCTGTGAGTGTGGTCAAGCACTGGCACAGGTTGGCCAGAGTTGTTCAGGCATCTCCATCCTTAGAGATACTCAAAACTCAACTAGATGAGGTCCCAGGCTCTAGCTGACCCTGCTTTGAGCAGCAGGGAGTAGATGAGCATTTCCAAAGGTCCCTTCCCACCTTAACTATTCTGTAAGTCTTTCTTTGATCTGTGTGGCTCACTGATAAGACCAGCTCCAAGAGGTGCCAGATGTTTATGGGAAGGGGATTGAAAACCCAGTACAGCTGAGTGAGCTCTGTCCCCATGTCCTGGGTTCAGCTGTAGCAGTCATTTTTCTCCTTCTTAGGAGCTGGTGCAGTGCTGTGGTTTTGACTTTCAGCCCGGGAACAATGCTGATAACACTGATGTTTTTAGTTGTTGCTAAGTAATGTTTACTCAGACCAAGGACTTTTTCAGTCTCATGCTCTGCCAGGGAGGAGGAGAAGCCGGGAGGAAGCAGAGACAGGACACCTGACCCAAACTGGCCAAAGGGGTATTCCATCCCACAGCACGTCATGCCCAGTATATAAACCAGGGGGAGTTACCCAGAAGGCCCAGATCACTGCTCAGGTCAGGCTGGGTATCGGTCGGCAGGTGGTGAGCAATTGTATCCTCTCCCCTTGTTATTTCCCTTATTATTATTATTGGTGGTAGCAGTAGTGGTTTTGTATCATACCTTAGTTACTGGACTGCTCTTATCTCAACCCGTGGGAGTTACATTCTTTTGATTCTCCTCCCCATCCCTTCAAGAGCGGGGGGAGGAAGAACGGGGGGGGAGTGAGTGAGCGGCTGCGTGGTTCTGAGTTACCGGCTGGGCTTAAACCACGACAGTTCTTTGTGGCACCCAACATGGGGACCGAAGGGTTGAGATAACAACAGATCTGACCAGAGTGTGTCTAATCATATTTGTGATAAGCATTCATTGTTTTGGATTAATAGACACTCGTCACAATGCTGATTTATTGGCTCTCGGAGTTGTTGCACTTGATCTCAGAGTTTCAGCATGTCATACCTTACTTGCAGCCAGTATTTGCTGTTTTAGTGTTTATTGGCTGGGGGGCCTGGGCTAAGGTTCTTGTTTCACTGTACTTCATGGTAATGACTTGTAATACAATAGAATCATTGATGATGAAACTGGTCTGGCTTGCATTCCCAGCATTGTCATCGCCTCTATACTTTGGGAGGTAGATAATGGAATTTTTTAGCAATTACATATCTTTCTTTTTCTCCTTGGGGGGTCAACCTATGAAGGAGACATTGCTTTACATGCCCCGCTCCCACACCAGGCTATTTCCAGCAGCTGCTCAAACCATGACCACAACAGACAACGCAGCTACTCCAACTCCAAGTACCACAGCTACACCAACTCCAGCAACAAGTTCAGCAGCTACTCAAACCCCGACAGCAACAGACAACGCAGCTGCTGGCGCTACTCAACCCCCAAGCACAGCAGCTGCACCAACCCCAACAACAGACACTGCAGCCACTCCAAGCCCAGTGAAAGACACCGCAGCCACTCCAACCACACTGGCAGACATTGGAGATAAACCAAAGGACCAATCCTTGCCAATATCAGTTGCCCTATAAGCAAGGGGAAAAGCAAACAAGAGCCACAAAGAGCAACCTGCACAGTGAAGAAAGATGAAGTCCCAATGCAATTAGTACAGGGGACAGCATCTGAACAATAGTTACTACTACAAGGATCAGAGGAAGAGGAAGAAGAAGAAGAGGTGACTTCTCGACCCCAGACCTCGACCAAGCTGTGGAATATGCGAAAAGATTTCACCCGTCTTACAGGGGAGCACATTGTCACCTGGTTGCCCTGATGCTGGGACAATGGGGCCGACGGTCACGAACTAGAAGGTAGGGAAGCCAAGCAGCTGGGATCACTTGCTAGGGAAGGAGGAATTGACAAAGCGATTGCAAAAGAGAAACAAGCCCTCAGTCTTTGGAGGTCGCTCTTGGAAGCTGTGAAGGAAAGGTTTCCCTACAGAGACGATGAGTCGCTCAGCCAACTGGACCACGATAGAGAGAGGCATCCAGTCTCTGAGGGAATCAGCCATTCTAGAGATGATCTATCGTAGGCCAGATGCTGGGAATGCATCCGTAGATCCAGATGAAGTTGAATGTACATGACCCATGTGGCGGAAACTTACATGGAGTGCACCATCATCATATGCCCCCTCATGGGCATCAATGACCTGAAGTGAGGCAGCAGTACCAACAGTGGATGAAGTGACTCATCAACTCCGAGAGCCGGAAGACAATCTCACCCCTTCCATCATTTCAGCTGTGGAAAAACTGTCCCAGGAGTTCAAGCACTTGAGAGAGGATTTATCCGATCTATCCAGCTCCCCACGTGTACCAACCCATGTCTCAACTATTAACAGAAGGCGCCCTACTGCTCGAGAGAGAAGATATAGGAGGAACACGCCACGGGCCACCCTATGGTTTTACCTGCGGGATCACGGAGAAGACATGAGAAAGTGGGATGGAAAACCTACCTCAGTTCTGGAGCAACGGGTGCGTGAACTGAAGAGGAGAACAATGGTCAAGGATGATCCTCCCAGGAAAGCTGCTGCTCCAGTCTCTGGTGAGCAGTTTCCCAGATGGAGTGGAAGAGCTGATTTTACTCCAGCTCCTGTGATAAGGAATACTAATCCCTTTCTGCAAGACATAAGTGGACAACCTCACGATCAGTATTAGAGGGGCCCTGCCTCCAGCCAGGTGGAGGAGAGGGACAATCAGGTTTACTGGACTGTGTGGATCAGATGGCCTGGCACATCAGTCCCACAGGAGTATAAGGCTCTAGTAGATACCGGTGCAGAGTGTACCCTGATGCCATCAAGCTGTCAAGGGCTGGAGCCCATTTATATTTCTGGAGTGACAAGAGGATCCCAAGAGTTGACTGTACAGGAGGCTGAAATCAGCCTAATTGGGAAGGAGTGGCAAAATAACCCTATTGTGACTGGTCCAGGGGCTCCATGCATCCTTGGCATAGACTATCTCAGGAGAGGGTACTTCAAAGACCCAAAAGGGTATAGATGGGCTTTTGGTACAGCTGCCTTGGAGACAGAGGAAACGAAGCAGCTGTCCACCTTGCCTGGTCTCTCAGAGGACCCTTCTGTTGTGGGGTTGCTGAAGGTCGAAGAACAACAAGTGCCAATTGCGACCACAACAGTGCACCGGCGGCAATATTGCACCAACCGAGACTCCCTGATTCCCATCCATAAGCTGATCCATAGACTGGAGAGCCAAGGAGTGATCAGCAGGACCCGCTCACCCTTTAATAGCCCCATATGGCCAGTGCAAAAGTCTAATGGAGAGTGGAGATTAACAGTACACTATCGTGGCCTGAACGAAGTCACACCACCATTGAGTGCTGCCGTACCGGACATGCTAGAACTTCAATATGAACTGGAGTCAAAGGCAGCCAAGGGGGATGCCACAATTGATATTGCCAATGCATTTTTCTCAATCCCTTTGGCAGCAGAGTGTAGGCCACAGTTTGCTTTCACTTGGAGGGGCGTCCAGTACACTTGGAATCGACTGCCCCAGGGGTGGAAACACAGCCCTAGCATCTGCCATGGACTGATCCAGACTGCACTGGAACAGGGGCAAGCTCCAGAACACCTGCAATACATTGATGACATCATCGTGTGGGGCGATACAAGGGAAGAAGATTTTGAGCAAGGGAGGAAAATAATCCAAATCCTGCAGAAGGCCGGTTTTGCCATAAAACGGAGTAAGGTCAAGGGACCTGCACAGGAGATTGAATTTTTGGGAATAAAATGGCAAGATGGCACTCTGCTTGCCCATGGTGGGCTGGATGTTCAAAGGCAGGGTCTCCTCTACACATTGTGCAACCAATGCTACAGGGAATAAGTGGGCCACACTAATTACACACTGAGCTCGAATAGGAAATCTCAGTCGTCCAGGAATTCTAGAAGTCATCATGGACTGGGCAGAGGGAAAGGTCACCAGAAGAGGAGGTGATGCGTGCTGAAGAGGCCCCACCATATAATGAACTGTCAGAGAGTGAAAAGCAATATGCCTTGTTTACTAATGGGTCCTGCCATATTGTGGGAAAGCATCAGAGATGGAAGGCAGCTGTGTGGAGTCCCCTGTGACAAGTTGCAGAAACTGCTGAAGGAGAGGGTGAATAGAGTCAGTTTGCAGAGGTGAAAGCCATCCAGCTGGCCTTGGACATTGCTGAATGAGAGAAATGGCCAGTACTTCATCTCTATACTGACTCATGGATGGTGGCAAATGCCCTGTGGAGGTGGTTGCAGCAATGGAAGCAGAGCAACTGGCAATGCAGAGGTAAACCCATCTGGGCTGCTGCATTGTGGCAAGATATCGCTGCCCGGGTGCAGAACCTGGTGGTGAAGGTACGCCACGTAGATGCTCATGTACCCAAGAGTCGGGCCACTGAAGAACAACCAGCAAGTGGATAAATCTGCTAAGATTGAAGTGCCTCAGATGGACTTAGATTGGCAACATAAGGGTGAATTATTTTTAGCCCGGTGGGCCCCTGACACCTCAGGCCATCAAGGCAGAGATGGAACATATAAATGGGCTCGTGATCGAGGGGTGGACTTAACAATGGACACTATTGCCCAGGTTATTCATGAATGTAAAACATGCTGCAATTAAGCAAGCCAAGCAGTTAAAGCCTCTCTGGTATGGAGGACGATGGCCGAAGTACAAATATGGGGAGGCCTGGCAGATTGACTATATCACACTCCCACCAGCCCACCAAGGCAAGCGCTATGTACTTACCATGGTGGAAGCAACCACTGGATGGCTGGAAACATACGCTCTGCCCCATGCCACTGCCCGGAACACTATCCTGGGCCTTGAGAAACAAGTTTTGTGGCGACACGGCACCCCAGAGAGAACTGAGTCAGTGTCGTGGTTTGAGCCCAGCCGGTAACTCAGAACCACGCAGGCGCTCGCTCACTCCCCCCCTTCTTCCTCCCCCCACTCCTGGAGGGATGAGGAGGAGAATCGGAAGAATGTAACTCCCACGGGTTGAGATAAGAGCAGTCCAGTAACTCAAGTACCAGACAAAACTACTGCTGCTACCACCAATAATAATACTGATAAGGAAAATAACGAGTGGAGAGGATACAATTGCTCACCACCCGCCGACCAATACCCAGCCAGACCCGAGCAGTGATCTGGGCCTTCCGGGTAACTCCCCCCAGTTTATATACTGGGCATGACGTGCCATGGTATGGAATACCCTTTGGCCACTTTGGGTCAGGTGTCCTGTCTCTGCTTCCTCCCGGCTTCCCCTCCTCCCTGGCAGAGCATGAGACTGAGAAAGCCCTTGGTCTGTGTAAACGTTACTTAGCAACAACTAAAAACATCGGTGTGTTATCAGCGTTGTTCCCAGGCTGAAAGTTAGAAAACACAGCACTGCACCAGCTACTAAGAAGGAGAAAAATGACTGCTACAGCTGAACCCAGGACAGTCAGACAATTGGACTCATTTCCGGAACAACCTTATAGACACTTGGGCCAAAGAGCAAGGCATCAAGTGGATATATCGCATCCCCTACCATGCACCAGCCTCTGGGAATATCCAACGGTACAATGGGCTGTTAAAAACTACACTGAGAGTAATGGGTGGTGGGACTTTCAAACACTGGGATACACATTTAGGAAAAGCCACCTGGTTGGTCAACACTAGGGGATCTGCCAACAGGGCTGGCCCAGCCCAATCAGAACTTTTACATACTGTAGAGGAGGATAAAGTTCCTGTGGTGCACATTAAGAATCTCCTGGGGAAGACAGTCTGGGTTATTCCTGCTTCAGGTAAAGGCAAACCCACTCTTGGGGTTGCTTTTGCTCAGGGACCTGGATATACTTGGTGGGTAATGCAGGAAGATGGGGAAGTCCGATGTGTACCTCAAGGGGATTTAATTTTGGGGGAGAACAGCCAATGAACTCAATTGTATGCTGTTGCCTGCTCTGTAACACTTATATAGCCTATGAGCTAGATATCTTCAGGTCACCATCAACTGACCCTGACTTCCCTCCGATCGTCACCCCAGCAAAGAATGAATTTTGATTAAACCAGAGGAGCTCAGCAGTGACCAGAAGAGTTCAGCGGTTTCATCGGCAGGCAACAACCCAACACTACACACTGTCCCTCCTGACCTGAAAGACTCTTACAAGAGATGGAGCCTGACATCATGGACTGGATGAATTCAGCAGCTTTGTAGGGATTGGTCCATGGACTAAGGAATGATAACTCTGTGTGTGTGTATACTTATATATGTGTATATATATATATGACAAAAGCGATGCTATATTTTAAAATGTGGGATCTGAGCATGACGTGAATGGTTTGGAATAAGGGGTGGATACTGTCCTGGGTCAGCAATAGCAGTCATTTTTCTCCTTCTTAGTAGCTGGTGCAGTGCTGTGTTTTCTAACTTTCAGCCTGGGAACAACGCTGATAACACCGATGTTTTTAGTTCTTGCTAAGTGATGTTTACTCAGACCAAGGACTTTCTCAGTCTCATGCTCTGCCAGGGAGGAGGGGAAGCCGGGAGGAAGCAGAGACAGGACACCTGACCCAAACTAGCCAAAGGGGTATTCCATACCACAGCACATCATGCCCAGTATGTAAACTGGGGGGAGTTACCAGGAAGGCCCCGATCACTGCTCGGGTCGGGCTGAGTATAGGTCGGCAGGTTGTGAGCAATTGTATCCTCTCCCCTTGTTATTTCCATTATTATTATTATTATTGGTGGTAGCAGTGGTGGTTTTGTATTATACCTTAGTTACTGGACTGTTCTTATCTCAACCTGTAGGATTTACATTCTTTTGGTTCTCGTCCCCATTCCTCCGGGAGCACGGGGAAGAAGAAGGTGGGGAGTAAGTGTGCAGCTGCATGGTTCTGAGTTACCGGCTGGGCTTAAACCATGACACCCCAGCTCTCTGGTCCCCTGCTTGGGCTCGGGTGCTGTGGTGTCTTCCCACCACAGGTACAGAAGACAGTAGAAATCAGGGCTGCCTGTGCTGAGCATCCCAATCACGTAGCCTCAGTGTAGCCACTTTGGGTGATACTTCCAATGCCCAGCACCCAAATTTTGGCAACACTTGGCTGAGCTGTGGGGCATAAGATGCACTTGGGCAATGCTAGAAATCACAGTTATACCCAATGAGACCCACCACCACCCTCGAGCCTGCTGCACTGATCCCCAGCTTCCTCTGCTCCTGGGCAGTGAGGGCAAAGAAACACCCACACAGCGATGCCGTCACTCATTAAAGCTTTAATTTTATTTCTGGTTTAAATCAAAATTAGTTGCTGTCTGTAATTACATTATATATAGATTTATAGAGACATTATAGAAAAGAATTTTTTGCTTTTTCTGCAGAAATCTGTAAATAAAAAATGAAATAAAACAAACAAAACCAAAAGATGGCACCTTCTCTCTGTGGGTCTGTCCGTCCCTCTGCTGCTCCTCCTGTCCCTGCCCTACATGGCGCTTCCCAATAGACCAGGAAAGGCTCTGGGCTGGGGTCGCATCTCACCAACCTTCCCTACAGCCACAGCCGGGGAGGGGCAGGAGCATGTGGAGCTGGAAAGAAGAAACACCAGCGGATTGTGTTAATATCTCATATCTCATTTTATTTAAGTCCTGGGGACTCCAGGTGGCAAAGAGCAGTGGTCCCTACAGCCCGGGCAAAACAAACAGCGTGGTTTCCAAAGTGCAGCTCCAGAAATCTGGTAGCCTCCATGCCGCTCCAGCAGCTGATGATGGGGGGCAGGATGGGTGGGCTCCCTGTGTGGTTTAAATAGCAATCAGAGGGTGGGATGTGCAGCAAGTCCCCCCCCACCATGGGTGCTCTGCAGTGCGTGGCTGCAGCAAGCTGCCATGTGAGTGCTACTGCAGTGTGCTGCTGGGAGCAGTGTGGGCCCAGTGGCCCCAGCCCATGCCAAGCCGGTGCCCAACGGTGCCTTGGCCCTCAAGGGATGGCAGAGGGGTTGCGTGGTGTCTCAGAAAGCTGTGCTGGCCATGCTGGCTGGGGCAAAGATCTGCGGGAGGCTGTCCAGGGTCTCCTCCAGCTGCTGGTGAGCTGATTTGCCATCTTCCCCTGCAAGAACATGCTGTGGTCAGTGAAGCAAGCTCCAGAAGCTCTGTTCTATTCCCATACCCAGCCACCTTCCTTGGCCTTTCCAGGGAAACATGGCTAATGCCTGGCAGAGCTGAGACTGTGTGATATGACCACAGAGTGGAGACCTTTCTTGTCCTCCTTAGCACACCCTTGGGCAAGTCCCAGCTGGGATCTGGCTCAAAAAGCCCCCAGAGCTCCTGATGTGGATGTTGCACGTCGTATTCTTCAGCTGCCTGCCCTACCCCTTCCCACACAGGGCGGGGATCAGGGATCACCCACATTTGGGCTGCAGGAGAGACTGGCTTGGGGCAAAGGGGCCAGGGCTCAGGGCTCTGCCACCTCCAGCATCTCAGACAGCTGTGCACATCTGCATACATCTTGTAGGCCCCTTCTAATACCTAAAGGGAGCCAACAAGAAATCTGGAGAGGAGCTTTTCACAAGGGCCTGTAGGGACAGGACAAGCAGAATGGCTTTAACCTGACAGAGGGGAGATTGAGATGAGATCTTAGGCAGAAGTTCTTCCCTGTGAGGGTGCTGAGGCCCTGGCACAGGTTGCCCAGAGAAGCTGTGGCTGCCCCATCCCTGGCAGTGTTCAAGGCCAGGCTGGACAGGGCTTGAAGCAACCTGGTCTAGTGGAAGGTGTCCCTGCCTGTGGCAGGGGGTTGGAACTGGATGAGCTTTAAGGTCTCTTCCAACCCAAACCATTCTAGGATTCTATGACTCACTGGCACAGGGATCCCAAGGGCTTCCCCAGGACCCCAGGCACACACAGGGATGCATCCCATCCATGCAACAAGCTGGCTGTAGTCAGCACCCCCACCCGCAGCAGCCATCCCCAGCAAGATGTGGTGACATGGACAATATGCTGGGACGGGACATAAGGCTTCTACATGTGCCAATGTGCCACGGGGATGGGTTCTATGAACAACCACGACACACAGACTCCAAACGTGATATGCGTGACAGGCTCTAAGATAGAGACATTCATGAACAAAGTGGCAAGAGCAGGGACAGGGGATGAGGACAGCTCACGTGTCCCAACCTGTGCAGCATCTGCTGTGATCTGGAGGCCTGGAAACCCACTCAGATGGTTCTCTCAGTGCCATCTAGCAAATAATAAATGACAACCGGGCTTAGTGCTCCATGGCCACAGGAGCATGGCCCTTGCTCCCTTCTGCTAGCTTGCTGTTGCCCAGCAGAGCTTGGGGCACGATGAGTGTCCTGGGTTCAGCTGTAACAGTTATTTTTCTCCTTCTTGGTAGCTGGTGCAGTGCTGCGTTTTGGCTTTAGTCTGAGGACAATGCCGGTAACACACCGATGTTTTAGTTGTTGCTAAGTAATGCTTACCCAGATCAATGATTTTTCAGCCTCTCATGCTCTGCCAGTGAGGAGGGGCACAAGAAGCTGGGAGGAAGCAGAGACAGGACACCTGACCCAAACTAGCCAAAGGGGTATTCCATCCCACAGCACATCATGCCCAGTATATAAACTGGAGGGAGTCTCCCAGAAGGCCCAGATCACTGCTCAGGTTGGTGAGCAATTGTACTGTGCATCACTTGTGTTTACTGTAGTTTTTTCCCTTCCCTTTTTAGTTTTATATTCTCTTCCCTTGTTATTTCCCTTATCATTATTCTTATTAGTGGTAGTAGTAGTGGTTTTGTATGGTACCTTAGTTACTGGACTGTTCTTCTCTCAACATTCTTTCGATTCTCCTCCCCATCCCTCCAGGAGCAGGAGGGGAAGAAGAGGGGGAGTGAAAAAGCGGCTGTGTGGTTCTGAGTTACCAGCTGGGCTTAAACCACGACAGACCTTTTTTGGCACCCAACGTGGGGCACGAAGGGTTGAGATATCGACAGATCTGACCAGAGTGTGTCTAATCATATTTGTGATAAGCATTCATTGTTTTGGATTAATAGTCACTCATCACAATGTTGATATATTTGCTCTCGGAGTTGTTGCACTTGGTCTCGGAATTTCATTATGTCATACCTTACTTGCAGCCAGTATTTGCTGTTTCAGTGTTTACCGGCTTTGGGGCCTGGGCTAAAGTTCTTGTTTTGCTGTACTTCATGGTAATGACTTGTAATACAATAGACTCATTGATCATGAAACTGGTCTGGCTTGAGTTCGCAGCATGGTCATCACCTCTATACTTTGGAGGCATGTAATGGGAATTTTTAACTATTACACCTCTTTTTTTCCCCCATCGGAGGGCCAACCTATGAAGGAAACATCCCCTCACACCCTCCGCTCCCCCCACCAGGCTTTTTACAGCAGCATTTGAGAATTCTAAAGATTTTGAATATCCTTTGAGTACCTTTGAAACCTGCCTGCTGCTTTTGCTGGGAACCAGCATGTTGCTGCATATGCTTCATGTGTTTTACCTATGGCCATCAAACCGTGAGAATGCCCAATCTTATCTCATCTCGGAAGCTAAGTAGGGTCAGGCTCAGGTCTTGGCTAAGGTTAAACAACTACCTAAGAATACTACCAAGAGATTTTCCCCAAGGCTGGACAGTCATGAGTGGCAGGGTGTGTGGGATCATATGGGCAAGCTCCTAGGCCAGTGGGCCCCTCCAGTGCTTTGGAACTTCACCACTGAACAAGTGCAACATCCGGAAAAACTAGTAAAACACTTAAACGAGGTGTGCTGTTGTCCTGGTAATACCAGAGAGGGAAAAATCATGGCAACGTGCTGGGGCTTGGCCGACGCCTACAGAGCCCTGCTCAACACTATCCAGTACCCTCAAGGGGAAAAAGATGTTTCTGGATCTGATGGCAAAGCAACAGACAATGAGGCTACTCCATCCCCAACAATGAGCACAGCAGCCACTCCAACCCCAGTAGCAGGCACTGCAGCTGAACCAAAGGACCACTCCGTGCCACTATCAGTTGCCCCTATAAGCAAGGGAAAAGCAAGCAGAAAGCAACTTGTGGAGTGAAGGAAGATGAAGACTCAATGCCAGAACTAGAGGGGGTGACATCTGAACGAGAGGAATGAGAGGAACTAGTACAAGAAACAGAGGAAGAGGTAACTTCTTGATCCCTGTCCTTGACTGTGCTGTGGAATATGTGAAAAGATTTAATGTGTCTTCCACCTGGATGCTCCGATGCTGGGACAATGGGGCCGACAGTCATGAACTAGAAGGTAGGGAAGCCAAGCCGCTGGGATCACTTGCTAGGGAAGGAGGAATTGACTCCATCTGCAACAACAATCCATGCCACTATCAATTGCCCCTATAAGCAAGAGGAAAAGCAACTGAAAAGCACAAAAAGCAACTCGTGTAGAGAAGGAAGTTGAAGAAGACTCGATGCCAGAATTATAGGGAGCAACATCTGAATGAAAAGAATGCTAATCCCTTTCTGCAAGACATAAGTGGACAACCTCACGATCAGTATTAGAGGGGCCCTGCCTCCAGCCAGGTGGAGGAGAGGGACAATCAGGTTTACTGGACTGTGTGGATCAGATGGCCTGGCACATCAGTCCCACAGGAGTATAAGGCTCTAGTAGATACCGGTGCACAGTGTACCCTGATGCCATCAAGGTATCAAGGGGTGGAACCCAATTTTATTACTGGAGTGACAGGAGGATCCCAAGAGTTGACTGTACTGGAGGTTGAAATCAGCCTGACTGGAAGGAGTGGCAAAAGCACCCCATTGTGACTGGTCCAGGGGCTCCATGCATCCTTGGCATAGACTATCTCAGGAGAGGGTACTTCAAAGACCCAAAAGGGTATAGATGGGCTTTTGGTATCGCTGCCTTTGAGACAGAGGAAATGAAGCAGCTGTCCACCTTGCCCGGTCTGTCAGAGGATCCTTCTGTTGTGGGGTTGCTGAAGGTCAAAGAACAACAAGTGCCAATCGTGACCACAACAGTGCACCCGTGGCAATATCTGTAATGGATGGGAACCTAGCTGAGAATTGATTCCCCCTCATGACTGAGAGACATAACAAAGGATGTTGTTTGCCACAGTGTATTTGGCAGAGTATATATGTTTATGTTCATCGTGACTGCTTGCTGGAAAGAGAAAGGAAAACAGAGGTGTGCAGCTGTTCTATGACCTACATACTTGGCCACACTGGGGCGCCTGGCCAACACTCTCAGAGTGGACAACAGTGAGAACATGAGAAACCGCACGGCCCTACGAATAAACAATCAGGGATCTGGCATAAAGCCGGTTGTTTTTCTAAGGGTATAAAAGTGGGACCCTCTTGTGGCCATGAGAGAAGCCTCACCTATGGGTGGATGCACCATGTAGGAATTTTCCCAATTACCTGAGACTCCTGGCATTGGCTGCAACGGGGCTTCCCAGCTGGAAGTGTGGGCCTGGATGATGATTCAGTGCTAAGTGGTGATGTATTTCTTCTTAATCTCTATTCTTTCTATACAGTAATGATTTAATGCATTGCTAACTCTCTCTGGTATTTTACTTATATACCTATATCTCTGATTTGCTTCATTGTACTTATTCACTACATATAGAGAGATATTTACCTAACTGACACTAGTGTGCTTGCTTTAGAGTGCTTATTGGCTTTAGTGTGCTTGTTTAATATACTCTGCATATTATACAGCTAGTGTGTGGTCACTTTGTGGCATACCCTGTCTGTCAGCAGAACAATATCACACCAACAGAGACTCCCTGATTCCCATCCATAAGCTGATCCGTATGTGGGATAATTACTGAATATGATTTAGAAATTAAACTTAGATTTAAAAATGTAGCATTGCTCACACATAAAGGAAAAATGGACTTTCAGGGTAAGCTGCAGCTGCACGTGGTATGCCAGGAATTCACTCCACAGCAGTTCCCGTGGCAACATTGCTTGATGGAGGATGGAGCAGAGTGGAGATTCTGCGGCCAAACTCTGTCCCAACACCAGCAGAGATGGGAACTAGGTGGTACTTAAAACTGATAAGCTGCATACTTGCTGCCCTGAGCCAACGGTCTGTCATCTTTTGACAAAATGCTGCCCTTTGTGTGAACTTTGCTTCATTATAATGCATTTTAATACGAAAACACACCTCCACCTCCAATGCTACCCACCTCCAAAGTGAGACCACCCCTCTTTGAGCATGCTCTTTGAATTTTTTGTGGCATATACCTTTAAAAGCGAAGCGAGGAAAGTTTACACCAATAACAATAAAGGTATGTATGACTAGAGTCACTCAAGCTCCACCTTGAAAGCGAAAAATACTATAAAAATGACCCAAAAGGTGGGGGGCTTTAGAGAAGACATCATCGTGGACGAGCCGAGGAAAACCCCATCAGCAGACTACTCTCGACTCCTGGGACCGGTCGATGGGCTGGACCTTTCTTCCCCCCCATAGGGACGCCTTTGGGTAAGACTTGCACTGTATCCAGTGCTTCCCCGGGAAAATTAGGAATCTCTATATAGAGTTACTTTTTACTTTTATACTTTAAAGCCAGGCTGTATTATTCATAACTTTGTCGCGCGGTTGTATACTTTATTATTTGCACGTGCTTTTGCAGACAGTGTATTTATCACCGGCAATCCACAAGAACCTGTATCTGTTGCTGTCGTGGTTTGAGCCCAGCCGGTAACTCAGAACCACACAGCCGCTCGCTCACTCCCCTCCCCCCCTTTTCTTCCTCCCCCCCGCTCCCGGAGGGATGGGGAGGAGAATGGGAAGAATTTAACTCCCACGGGTTGAGATAAGAGCAGTCCCGCAACTAAGGTATAACACAAAACCACTACTGCTACCACCAATGATAATAACGATTAGTGAAATAACAAGGGGAGAGGATACAATTGCTCACCACCCGCCGACCGATACCCAGCCCGACCCGAGCAGTGATCTCGGCCTTCCGGGTAACTCCCCCCGGTTTATATACTGGGCATGACGTGCTGTGGTATGGAATACCCCTTTGGCTAATTTGGGTCAGGTGTCCTGTCTCTGCTTCCTCCCGGCTTCCCCTCCTCCCTGGCAAAGCATGAGACTGAGAAAGTCCTTGGTTGGAATAAACATTACTTAGCAACAACTAAAAACATCGGTGTTATCAGCGTTGTTCCCAGGCTGAAAGTTAAAAAACACAGCACTGCACCAGCTACTAAGCAGGAGAAAAATGACTGCTATAGCTGAACCCAGGACAGTATCCACCCCTTATTCCATACCATTCATGTCATGCTCAGATCCCACATCTCTCAGCACACTATCACCCCTGTCCCATATATACACATATATATACACCCACACCCACACACAGAGAAAGATATCGTTCCCTAGTCCATGGACCAATCCCTGTAAAATTGCTGAACTCATCCAGTCCATGATGTCAGGTTCCATCTCTTGTAATAGTCTTTCAGGGCAGGAGGGACGGTACATAGTGTTGGGTTGTGGCCTGCTGATGATACCGCCAAACTCATCTGGTCACTGCTGAGCTCGTCTGGTTTCCTCAAAATTCATTCTTTGTTGAGGTGATGATCGGAGGGAAGTCAGGGTCAATGGCTGGTGACCTGAAGATATCTAGCTGGTGGGCTATAAAAGTGTTATAGAGCAGGCAACAGCGTACAATTGAGTTCATTGGCTGTTTTCCCCCAAAATCAAATCCCCTTGAGGTACACATCGGACTTCCCCATCTTCCCGCATTACCCACCAAGTATATCCAGGTCCCTGAGCAAAAGCAACCCCACGAGTGGGTTTGCCTTTACCTGAAGCAGGAATAACCCAGACTGTCTTCCCTAACAAATTCTTTATGTGCACCACAGGAACTTTATCCCCGTCTACAGTACGTAAAAGTTCTGATTGGGCTGGGCCAGCCCTGTTGGCAGATCCCCTACTGTTGACCAACCAGGTGGCTTTTGGTAAATGTGTATCCCAGTGTTTCAAAGTCCCACCACCCATTGCTCTCAGTGTAGTTTTTAACAGCCCATTGTACCGTTCGATTTTCCCAGAGGCTGGTGCATGGTAGGGGATGTGGTATACCCACTCAATGCCATGCTCTTTGGCCCAAGTGTCTATGAGGTTGTTCCGGAAATGAGTCCCATTGTCTGACTCAATTCTCTCTGGGGTGCCGTGTCGCCACAAGACTTGTTTCTCAAGGCCCAGGATAGTGTTCCGGGCAGTGGCATGGGACACAGCATATGTTTCCAGCCAGCCGGTGGTTGCTTCCACCATGGTAAGCACATAGCGCTTGCCCTGGCGGGTTGGTGGGAGTGTGATATAGTCAATCTGCCAGGCCTCCCCATATTTGTACTTCAGCCATCGTCCTCCATACCAGAGAGGCTTTAACCGCTTGGCTTGCTTAATTGCAGCACATGTTTCACATTCGTGAATAACCTGGGCAATAGTGTCCATCGTTAAGTCCACCCCTCGATCACGAGCCCATCTATATGTTGCATCTCTGCCTTGATGGCCTGAGGTGTCATGGGCCCACCGGGCTAAAAATAATTCACCCTTATGTTGCCAATCCAAGTCCATCTGAGCCACTTTAATCTTAGCAGCTTTATCCACTTGCTGGTTATTCTGGTGTTCCTCAGTGGCCCGACTCTTGGGTACATGAGCATCTACGTGGCGTACCTTCACCACCAGGTTCTGCACCCGAGCAGCGATATCTTGCCACAATGCAGCAGCCCAGATGGGTTTACTTCTGCGTTGCCAGTTGCTCTGCTTCCATTGCTGCAACCACCCCCACAGGGCATTTGCCACCATCCATGAGTCAGTATAGAGATAAAGTACTGGCCATTTTTCTCGTTCAGCAATGTCCAAGGCCAGCTGGATGGCTTTCACCTCTGCAAATTGACTCGATTCACCCTCTCCCTCAGCAGTTTCTGCAACTTGTCACAGGGGACTCCACACAGCTGCCTTCCATCTCCGATGCTTTCCCACAATACGGCAGGACCCATCAGTAAACAAGGCATATTGCTTTTCACTCTCTGACAGTTCATTATATGGTGGGGCCTCTTCAGCACGCGTCACCTCCTCTTCTGGTGACATCCCAAAATCTTTGCCCTCTGGCCAGTCCATGATGACTTCTAGAATTCCTGGACGACTGGGATTTCCTATTCGAGCTCATTGTGTAATTAGTGCGGCCCACTTACTCCATGTAGCATCAGTTGCATGATGTGTAGAGGAGACCCTGCCTTTGAACATCCAGCCCAGCACAGGCAACCGGGGTGCCAGGAGGAGCTGCGCTTCAGTTCCAATCACTTCTGAGGCAGCTCGAACCCCTTCATAGGCTGCCAGTATCTCTTTTTCAGTGGGAGTGTAGCTGGCCTCGGATCCTTTATATCCCCGACTCCAAAAGCCAAGGGGTCGACCTCGAGTCTCCCCTGGAGCTTTCTGCCAGAGGCTCCAGGTAGGACCATTCTCCCCAGCTGCGGTATAGAGCACATTTTTCACATCTGGCCCCGCCCGGACTGGTCCAAGGGCTACTGCATGAACTATTTCTCGTTTAATTTGTTCAAAGGCTTGTTGTTGCTCAGGGCCCCATTTGAAATCATTCTTCTTCCGGGTCACGTGGTAGAGAGGGCTTACAATCAGACTGTAATTTGGGATGTGCATTCTCCAGAACCCCACAACACCTAAGAAAGCTTGTGTTTCTTTCTTGTTAGTTGGTGGAGACATTGCTGTTATCTTGTTGATCACGTCTGTGGGGATCTGGCGGCGTCCATCTTGCCATTTTATTCCCAAAAATTGAATCTCCTGTGCAGGTCCCTTGACCTTATTCCGTTTTATGGCAAAACCGGCCTTCAGCAGGATTTGGATTATTTTCCTCCCTTTCTCAAAAACTTCTTCCGCTGTGTCACCCCACACGATGATGTCATCAATGTATTGCAGGTGTTCTGGAGCTTGCCCCTGTTCCAGTGCAGTCTGGATCAATCCATGGCAGATGGTAGGGCTGTGTTTCCACCCCTGGGGCAGTCGGTTCCAAGTGTACTGGACGCCCCTCCAAGTGAAAGCAAACTGTGGCCTGCATTCTGCTGCCAAAGGGATTGAGAAAAATGCATTGGCAATGTCAATTGTGGCATACCACTTGGCTGCCTTTGACTCCAGTTCATACTGAAGTTCTAACATGTCCGGTACGGCAGCACTCAATGGTGGTGTGACTTCGTTCAGGCCACGATAGTCTACTGTTAATCTCCACTCTCCATTAGACTTTTGCACTGGCCATATGGGGCTATTAAAGGGTGAGCGGGTCCTGCTGATCACTCCTTGGCTCTCCAGTCTGCGGATCAGCTTATGGATGGGAATCAAGGAGTCTCGGTTGGTGCGATATTGCCGCCGGTGCACTGTTGTGGTCGCAATTGGCACTTGTTGTTCTTCGACCTTCAGCAACCCCACAACCGAAGGATCCTCTGAGAGACCGGGTAAGGTGGACAGCTGCTTAATTTCCTCTGTCTCCAAGGCAGCGATACCAAAAGCCCATCTATACCCTTTTGGGTCTTTGAAATACCCTCTCCTGAGATAGTCTATGCCAAGGATGCATGGAGCCCCTGGACCAGTTACAATGGGGTGCTTTTGCCACTTCCTCCCAGTCAGGCTGATTTCAGCTTCCAGCATAGTTAATGCTTGGGATCCTCCTGTCACTCCAGAAATAGAAATGGGTTTCACCCCTTGATACCTTGATGGCATCAGAGTACACTGTGCACCGGTATCTACTAGAGCCTTATACTTCTGTGGGACTGATGTGCCAGGCCATCTGATCCACACAGTCCAGTAAACCCGATTATCCCTCTCCTCCACCTGGCTGGAGGCAGGGCCCCTCTAATAGTGATCACAAAATTCTCCACTTCTGTCTTGTAGAAAGGGATTAGTATTCCTTATCACAGGAGCTGGAGTAAAATCAGCTCTTTCGCTCCATCTGGGAAACTGCTCGCCAGAGACTGGAGCAGCAGCTTTCCTGGGAGGATCATCCTTGACCACTGTTCTCCTCTTCAGTTCACGCACCCGTTGCTCCAGAGCTGAAGTAGGTTTTCCATCCCACTTTCTCATGTCTTCTCCATGATCCCGCAGGTAAAACCATAGGGTGGCCCGTGGCGTGTACCTCGTATATTTTCTTTCTCGAGCAGTAGGGCGCCTTCTGTTGATAGCTGAGACATGGGTTGGTACGCGTGGAGAGCTGGATAGATCGGATAAATCGTCTCTCAATTGTTTGAACTCCTGGGACAGTTTTTCCACAGCTGAAATGATGGAAGGGGTGAGATTGTCTTCGAACTCTCGGAGTTGACGAATCAGGCAATCCACTGTTGGTGATACTCCGTCATTCCAGGTCATTGATGCCAATGTGTGGGCATATGATGATGGCGCACTCCGTGTAAGTTTCCGCCACATGGGTCGTGTACATTCGACTTCATCTGGGTCTACGGATGTGTTCCTGGAATCCGGCCTACGATAGATCATCTCTATAATGGCTGATTCCCTCAGGGACTGGATGCCTTTCTCTATCGTGGTCCAGTTGGCTGAGCGATTCGTAATATCGTCTTTGTAGGGAAACCTTTCCTTCACAGCTGCCAGGAGCCGCCTCCAAAGACTGAGGGCTCGCTTCTCTCTTGCAATCGCTTTGTCAATTCCTCCTTCCTTAGCAAGTGATCCCAGCTGCTTGGCTTCCCTACCTTCTAGTTCATGACCGTCGGCCCCATTGTCCCAGCACCGGAGCAACCAGGTGACAATGTGCTCCCCTGGAAGACGGGTGAAATCTTTTCGCATATTCCGTAGTTCGGTTGAGGTCCGGGGTCGAGAAGTGACCTCTTCTTCTTCTTCCTCTTCCTCTGACCCATGTAGTAGTAACTCTTGTTCAGGTGCTGTTGCATATAGTAATGGCACTGGGTCTTCATCTTTCTTCGCTTCACGGGTTGCTCTTTGTGCCTTTCGTTTGCTTTTGCTTACAGGGGCAACAGACATTGTCACAAACTGGACATTTGGTTTAGCTGCAGTGTTTGTCACTGTGGTTGGAGTGGCTGCAGTGTCTGCCACTAGGATTGGAGTGGTTGCAATGTCTATTGCTGGGGTTGGTGCAGCTGTTGTGCTTGGGAGTTGAGTAACACCAACAGCTGCATTATCTGTTGCTGTCGGGGTTTGAATAGCTACTGTGCATGTCACTGGGGTTGGTGTAGCTGTGGTGCTTGGAGTAGCTATATTGTCTGTTGCTGTCGGGGTTTGAGTAGCTACTGTGCTTGTCACTGGGGTTGGTGTGGCTGTGGTGCTTGGAGTAGCCACATTGTCTGTTGCTGTCGGGGTTTGAGTAGCTGTTGTGCTTGTCACTGGGGTTGGTGTAACTGCTGTATTTGAAGTTGGAGTAGTTGCGTTGTCTGTTGTGGTCAGGGTTTGAGTAGCTGTTGTGCTTGTCACTGGGGTTGATGTAGCTGCTGTACTTGGAGTAGCTGTGTTGACTGTTTTGGTCAGGGTCTGAGTAGCTGCTGTGCTTGTAGTTGGCATAGCTGCGTTGTCTGTTGCTTTGCCATCAGATCCAGAGACATTTTTTTCCCTTTGAAGGTGCTGGATAGTGTTGAGCAGGGCTCTGTAGGCATAGGCCAAGCCCCAGCACGTTGCCAAAATTTGTCCCTCTCTGGTATAACCAGGACGACAGCACACCTCGTTTAAGTGTTTTACTAGTTTTTCCGGATGTTGCACTTGTTCAGTGGTGAAGTTCCAAAGCACTGGAGGGGCCCACTGGCCTAGGTACTTGCCCATACTATCCCACACACCCTGCCACTCATAACTGTCCAGCCTCAGGGAAAATCTCCTGGTGGTCCTCCTATATCGTCGTCTAACCCTAGACCAGATTCGAACCTGATACTGCTGAATTTTTGACATTAAACGAAATAGGATGTTCCTACGACGGGATGGCCGTGGGTAAAACACACTCCGTATGTTTGCCAACATGCTGATCCCCAGCACAATCAGCAGGCAGGTTTCAAGGGTACTCAAAGGCCATCTAAAACCTTCAGAACTCTCAACTGCTGTTGCAAATAGGCTGGTGGGGGAACGGGGGGTGAAAGAGAATGCTTCCTTCGTAAGTTTACCCCCCGAGGAGAAAAAAAAAGATATGCAATTGCTAAAATATTTCATTATATACCTCCCAATGTATAGTGGTGATGGCCACGCTGGAAGCACAAACCAGACCAGTTTCATGATCAATGAGTCTATTGTATTACAAGTCATTACCATGAAGTACAGTGAAACAAGAACCTTAGCCCAGGCCCCCCAGCCGATAAACGCTAAAACAGCAAATAGTGGCTGTAAGTAAGGTACAACATGCTGAAACTCTGAGATCAAGCGCAACACGTCTGAGAGCCAAATAATCACCATTGTGACGAGTAGTAACAATGAATGCTTATCACAAATATGATTAAACACACTCTGGTCAGATCTGTCGTTATCTCGTGGGTTCGTGCCCCACGTTGGGCGCCAAAAAGAACTGTCGTGGTTTGAGCCCAGCCGGTAACTCAGAACCACACAGCCGCTCGCTCACTCCCCCCCCCCCCTTCTTCCTCCCCCCGCTCCCGGAGGGATGGGGAGGAGAATGGGAAGAATGCAACTCCCACGGGTTGAGATAAGAGCAGTCCCGCAACTAAGGTATAACACAAAACCACTACTGCTACCACCAATGATAATAACGATTAGTGAAATAACAAGGGGAGAGGATACAATTGCTCACCACCCGCCGACCGATACCCAGCCCGACCCGAGCAGTGATCTCGGCCTTCCGGGTAACTCCCCCCGGTTTATATACTGGGCATGACGTGCTGTGGTATGGAATACCCCTTTGGCTAATTTGGGTCAGGTGTCCTGTCTCTGCTTCCTCCCGGCTTCCCCTCCTCCCTGGCAAAGCATGAGACTGAGAAAGTCCTTGGTTGGAATAAACATTACTTAGCAACAACTAAAAACATCGGTGTTATCAGCGTTGTTCCCAGGCTGAAAGTTAAAAAACACAGCACTGCACCAGCTACTAAGCAGGAGAAAAATGACTGCTATAGCTGAACCCAGGACAGTTGCTTTAATAAACTGCACTGTTTAAGTAGCTAATCGTAAATCTCTCACTGAACGCGACCAGCTCCCTCAGTGTGGCCGTGCTAGTTCGTGAGCACGATTAGACTGAAGGTGCAGTGCACTATTAGTGCATCCGGAATCATGATTATTCAACATATTGAATGCGACCGGACTGATAGTGGCAAATTGGGCATCACTCAGAATCTAAGCCTAGCCGCACCCAGCCCCTCTAATATCTGAGGATCAGCTGGAAAGCAAGGGGGTTTATTTTCTGCCAAATTATTTTACCCTTTTTCATGCAACACCGTAGACTGGAGAGCCAAGGAGTGATCAGCAGGACCCGCTCACCCTTTAAGAGCCCCGTATGACCAGTGCGAAAGTCTAACAGAGAGTAGAGACTAACAGTAGACTATTGTGGCCTGAATGAAGTCACACCACCATTGAGTGCTGCCGTTAGAACTTCAATATGAACTGGAGTCAAAGGCAGCCAAGTGGGATGCCACAACTGATGTTGTCAATGCATTTTTCTCAATCCCTTTGGCAGCAGAGTGCAGGCCACGGTTTGCTTTCACTTGGAGGGGCGTCCAGTACACTTGGAACCCACTGCCCCAGGGGTGGAAACACAGCCCCACCATCTGCCATGGACTGATCCAGACTGCACTGGAACAGCGGCAAGCTCCAGAACACATGCAATACATTGATGACATCATGTGGGGCGATATAAGGGAAGAAGGTTTTGAGAAAGGGAGGAAAATAATCCAAATTCTGCTGAAGGCCAGTCATCATGGACTGGCCAGAGGGCAAAGATTTTGGGATGTCACCAGAGAGGGAGATGTGTGCTGCAGAGGCCCCACCATATAACAAACTGTCAGAAAGTGAAAAGCAATATGCATTGTTTACTGATGGGTCCTGCCATACTGTGGGAAAATGTCAGAGATGGAAGGCAGCTGTATGGAGTCCCCTGTGACAAGTTGCAGAAACCACTGAAGGAGAGGGTGAATCGAGTCAGTTTGCAGAGGTGAAAGCCATCCAGCTGGCCTTGGACATTGCTGAACGAGAAAAATGGCCAGTACTTTTTCTCTATACTGACTCATGGATGGTGGCAAATGCCCTGTGGGGGTGGTTGCAGCAATGGAAGCAGAGCAACTGGCAACGCAGAAGTAAACCCATCTGGGCTGCTACACTGTGACAAGATATCGCTGCCCGGATGCAGGACTGGGTGGTGAAGGTACGCCACGTAGATGCTCATGTACCAAAGAGTTGGGCCACTGAGGAACATCAGAACAACCAACAGGTGGATCAAGCTGCTAAGATTGAAGTGGCTCAGATGGACTTAGATTGGCAACATAAGGGTGAATTATTTTTAGCCAGGTGGGCCCCTGACACCTCAGGCCATCAAGGCAGAGATGCAACATATAGATGGGCTCGTGATCGAGGGGTGGACTTAACAATGGACACTATTGCCCAGGTTATTCATGAATGTAAAACATACTGCAATTAAGCAAGCCAAGCAGTTAAAGCCTCTCTGGTATGGAGGACGATGGCCGAAGTACAAATACGGGGAGGCCTGGCAGATTGACTATATCACACTCCCACTAGCCCGCCAAGGCAAGCACTATGTGCTTACCATGGTGGAAGCAACCACTGGCTGGCTGGAAACATACGCTGTGCCCCACGCCACTGCCCGGAACACTATCCTGGGCCTTGAGAAACAAGTCTTGTGGCGACACGGCACCCCAGAGAGAATTGAGTCAGACAATGGGACTCATTTCTGGAACAACCTCATAGACACGTGGGCCAAAGAGCATGGCATCGAGTGGGTATATCACATCCCCTACCATGCACCAGCCTCTGGGAAAATCAAACAGTACAATGGGCTGTTAAAAACTACACTGAGAGCAATGGGTGGTGGGACTTTCAAACATTGGGATACACATTTTACCAAAAGCCACCTGGCTGGTCAACACGAGGGGATCTGCCAACAGGGCTGGCCCAGCCCAATCAGAACTTTTGCGTACTGTAGAGGGGGATAAAGTTCCTGTGGTGCACATAAAGAATTTGCTGGGGAAAACAGTCTGGGTTATTCCTGCTTCAGGTAAAGGCAAACCCACTCGTGGGGTTGCTTTTGCTCAGGGACCTGGATATACTTGGTGGGTAATGCAGGAAGATGGGGAAGTCCGATGTGTACCTCAAGGGGATTTAATTTTGGGGGAAAACAGCCAGTGAACTCAATTGTATGCTGTTGCCTGCTATATAACACTTCTATAGCCATCAGCTAGATGCCCATCTCTGCCACTCTGGGCTTTGAAGAGAAGATACCAGCTATCATGATCACCAACAGAGAATAAAGTCATGGGAAAAGCCGGCAGCAGCAGGAGTCTCCCAGAACTGTCCTCAGGTCTCAGGTCACCATTGACTGACCCTGACTTCCATCCAGTCATCGCCCCAACAAAGAATGAACTTTGATGAAACCAGATGAGCTCAGCAGTGATCAGATGAGTTCAGCGGTGTCATCAGTAGGCAACAATCCAACACCATCCCTCCTGCCCTGAAAGACTGTTACGACAGATGAAGCCTGACATCATGGACTGAATGAACTCAGCAAACTTTATAGGGATGGTCCATGGAATAAGGAATGATATCTGTCTCTTTGTGTGTGTATATTTATACATATATATATCAAGAGACAAAAAGCGATGGTATATTGAAAAATGTGGGACCTGAGCATGACATAAATGATAAGGAATAAGGGGTGGATACTGTCCTGGGTTCAGCTGTAACAGTTATTTTTCTCTTTCTTAGTAGCTGGTGCAGTGCTGTGTTTTGGCTTTAGTCTGAGAACAGTGCTGATAACACACCGATGTTTTAGTTGTTGCTAAGTAATGCTTACCCTGATCAAGGACTTTTCAGTCTCTCATGCTCTGCCAGTGAGGAGGGGCACAAGAAGCTGGGAGGAAGCAGAGACAGGACACCTGACCCAAACTAGCCAAAGGGGTATTCCATACCACAGCATGTCATGCCCAGTATATAAACTGGGGGGAGTTACCCAGAAGGCCTAGATCGCTGCTCAGGTCGGACTGGCTATTGGTCGGCAGGTGGTGAGCAATTGTATCGTGCATCACTTCTGTTTATTCCTTTTTTTCCCTTTTCCCTTTTAGTTTTATATTCTCTTCCCTTGTTATTTCCCTTATTATTATTATTGGTGGTAGTAGTAGTGGTTTTGTATTACACCTTAGTTACTGTACTGTTCTTATCTCAATCCTTGGGATTTACATTCTTTAGCTTCTCCTCCCCATCCCACTGGGAGCGGGGGGAGAAGAAGTGGGGGACTGAGTGAGCGGCTGTGTGGTTCTGACTTACCAGCTGGGCTTAAACCATGACAGTGGGCCAGAGTGTGTGGTGTAGGCAGGGATCAGCCCAGGACCCCCTTCTCCCATGTGTACTGCTCGCACCAAGAGATTCCACTTGGGATAACATGGGTGTAGAAGGAGCCAGGAAGAGCAGTGGGACACTCACCGTACAGTATCAGGCTCTGCTTGGCTGCCTCCCGCACAGGCTCCTTGTCGGTTTGGCACAGGTAAACCAACTGCTCCATGCTCTCCTTGGCCTGCAGGAGAAGGGACAAGGGGATGAGTGTGGCTGGGAGCAGGGACACAGCCCAGAGGGGAAGGCAGCACAGGGCGCTGCAGTCCCATGGTGCGTGAAAATCCCTGGTTTAGTCCCTTCCTTCCCCACTTCCCTTCCTGCCCTGCCCCTGCCTGCTTCCCCAGCACATCTGGGGCAGCCCCAGCTCCTCTATCTAGGAAGCTGGTGTGTCTGGAGTCACCAGCCACATGCAATTCCTCTTGCTCCAGAGGATGCAGCTCAGCTGCCTGCTCCCCACATCGCTCTCACCTTCAGGCAGCCCAGCGCCACACACCCCGCCACACGTGTCTGCACAACCTCATCCTCCAGCTGCTCCAGGTAGCATATGAGTGCCTGGGGTAGAACGTGGGGGTCAGTGCCCGCACCCTGCAGAGCTGCGGGGCAGCACCCACATCCCACCTCATCCCTGGCTATCCCAGCACGTACCCGTTGTCGGAAGCAGGGGTTCTCTGCCAGGCTGCAGAGCTGGGCCGACACGGTGCTCACCACCTTGCTGTTGCCCTCCATGAGGAGCAGGCTCAGTGCTTTCAGTCCCTCCTTCTTGAGGCGGCCCTTGGGCATATGCTTCAGGGCACGCAACACCACATCCTGGTCGTCCGAGTTGAGGTTCTGCACCAGCAGCACTGCGGGGAACCGTGGGCTGAGCTGGGGTGCAGGGAGCCTGGCTGCACTGCCCCTCTGCCACGGGGAACCCAGCCCTGGCACCCTGCACCCGTGCCAGGCAAAGGTGGCCCCACACAGGCTGCCAATGCATGGGGGCACCCAAGCCAAGGTGCTGGGGATCTACAGTAAGGACCCAGGGTGTTCAGGAAGGCAGCAGGGGAGTGGGCTGTGCACCAGATCAGAACAACTTGCCCACCCCAAGGATGGCTGAGCCTCTGGGGGATGCCCCAGGACAGCCATGGTGGTACTGCAGGGTGATCCCCTATGGTGATGCTCCAGCACCCCATAGAATCATAGAATCACAGAATAGTTTGGGTTGGAAAGGACCTTCAAAGGTCATCTAGTCTAAGCCCCCTGCAATTAGCAGGGACATCTTCAACATCTTCATGCCAGGGTCTAGGGAGGGTAGGAGGGCACCCACCTTCCTCTGCCAGCTCCATCATGTAGGTGTCAAGCACCAGGGCACCAAGCGACTCAAAGTGGCTCCAGTACTGGAAGATGGTGACCTGCTCGCCCTGGGTGCTGCTGGGCTGCTGGGGTAGCCGCCAATTTAGCACATCCTCCACCAGTTTCACACAAACTGCGGGAAAGGACTGGGGTCAGGGTGTGCAGCAGTCATGGCCACCCCTCTGTGGGGCTCCTGGCACCCATAGGCCCTCATACATGATCACTGTGTGGGGCTGGTACCCAAACACCCCTGTGCTCACCGGCATCAGCCAGGCCAGGGTGCCGCTCACTGATGGGCGCTGCGTACTGTGTGCTGAGCACCTGCAGGAACCGCTCCACAGGGCAGGAGTAAATGTTGGGGGCTTCCACGCAGCAGTCCCAGAGGGGCAGCACGCCCTCCTTCCGTGTCGAGAACTGCACCACTGTGGGGACAGGCGCTGTCAAACCCCCCTGGGCCACTGCAGTGGGCAGGGGACTCCTGCCCTGCGGCTGGCACAGCCCCTCTCTGCTCAGTGTGTCCACGACGGTGGACACCGCGCCATACGCAGCCCCCAGTGAGGTCCCCTCTGCCGGGTGGCTTTACCTTCGGCAGCAGAGGCAGCTGCTCCCGCTCGCTCCTCTGTGAGCTGGCACACAATCTCCAGAACCTGGGCCTCCCACAGCAGCCTGTCCAGGGCATACATCTCCTGGCACCGCAGGGGACTGAAGGTGCCCAGTTTCTGTAAGGCACATCCAAAACGGGGACCTCAGGGACAGAGCTCACTGCACACACCACATGCGGTGGCAAGATACCCCTTGAGGGGGGACCCACAGACCACCCCAGGGCTTCCATCCCTAGGACATCTCCTGCCCCTGTCCTCACCAGCAGCAGGCAGTTGCAGTTGTTGAGGTGAAGCACCAGGGCCTTATCCAGGAACTCATTGCCAGTGCTCAGGGGGTCGGTGCTGGCCTTGGAGCCGCTGCACATGCCAGTGTCGTCTGCACTGGTCTTGCTGGTGCTGGGGACCCTGCTGCTGCGCCGTGGTCTGCCAACCCTCCTGCAAGCCAGGGAGAGATTGAGGCAGTAGATCAGCACAGGAAACCTGGACATTCCCCAGGGGAATTCTGTAGGACCTACAGTATCACAACAGGAGGGCTGGACAAAGGAGCAGGTCCCAGGGGCATAGGGCATGGGAGCTGCCTCCCAGCCCAACACCCATGGAGAGATGCAGGGTGGAACTGTGCCATCAGAATCGTAGAATTGCAGGCTGGTTTGGGTTGGAAAGGACCTTAAAATCATCTAGTTCCAACCCCCTGCCATGGGCAGGGACACCTTCCACTAGACCAGGTTGCTCCATGCCCCGTCCAACCTGGCCTTGAACACTGACAGGGATGGAGCATTCACAACTTGCTTGGGCAGCCTGTTCCAGCCCACCGCTCTCGCAGTAAATAATTTCTTCCTTATATCTAACCCAAATCTCCTCTATTTAAGTTTGAACCCATTGCCCCTTGTCCTGTCACTCCAGCACCCTTGTAGGCCCCCTTCAGATACTGGAAGGCTGCTCTGAGGTCTCCATGCAACTTCTCTTCTCCAGGCTGAACAGCCCCAATGTTCTCAGCCTGTCTTTATATGAGAGGTGCTCTAGAAGGGCCAGATCCTGTTGCTTCTCAACCTGGACTTGCCCTGAGCTGTGATGGGATGGTCTAAATGTGCTTGGGCACCCTGGCAGAGCTGGGCATCCCCCATCCCAACTGCCCCTGGGCTGTGTCCTGCCCTGTGCCGCATCCCATGACCCTGCTGTGCACCTCTCATCTTGAAGAGGCTCCTCCTTGGAGCCCTCCGAGTTCTCCATGTCTGAGGTGTTGAGGAAGCTGAAGCTCTCCAGTGCATGCTCCACCATAAGGCTGATGCTGGAGGCCTGGCTGAGGAAGACACCTTGCTTCTGCTGCAGAGGGGAAGGCATGGCGGGGTCAGATCCTGGCTCGTCAGCCAAGACAGCTCCGCCACCCACATCCCCAGGCATCGCCATCAGGAATCATGGAATCCCAGACTGGTTTGGGTTGGAAGGGACCTTAAAATCATCTAGTTCCAACCCCCTGCCATGGGCAGAGACACCTTCCACTAGACCAAGTTGCTCCAAGCCCCGTCCAACCTGGCCTTGAACACTACCAGGGATAGGGCAGCCACAGCTTCTCTGGGCAAGCTGTGCCAGTGCCTCAGCACCCTCACAGGGAACAACTGCCTAAGATCTCATCTCAATCTCCCCTCTGTCAGTTTAAAGCCATTCCCCCTTATCCTGTCCTTACAGGCCCTTGTCCAAAGCCCCTCTCCAGGTTTCTGATGGCAAAATGGCCCTGTCCCCATTATCCCTTGGCACTGACATCAGAGATGGATCCATTGCCCTTGTCCCCAGGCACTGCCAGCCCTGTCCCCATCGTCCCCAGGCACTGCCAGCCAGGACAACCCCATTCCCCCTTGCCCCGGGCACTGCGGGGAGCCCCTCACCAGCAGCATCTCCTCCAGGCGCTTGAGCTCCCGTTCAAGGGGCTGCAGCTCCGGGAACTGCCCCCGATAGTCATCCAAGGCCAAGCCCAGGAGGCCAATGGCCTCCTCCAGGTCTGAATCCACCACCTTCCCCTGGGGCACCTTGGGGACTCCGGTGGGCAGCGGCACGGTGGGGACCAGCCTCTCCTCCATGGACACTTGTGCCACTGCTGCAGGGATGCCAGTGCCGCAGCCGCCCCATGCCGACGCCTGGCTCTGCACCAGCTCGGCCTTGTTGGTGGTGGCCCACACCACAGAGGCACGTGGCTTGGCTTCGGCATCCCTGTCCTGCACTGGTGCCACCACTGCCACCAAGGCACCGGGGACAGGATCCACATCCTGCTCGCCAGTTCCCATGTCCTGCAGGCTGGGTGCCATCTCCCAGGGGCTCTCCACAGCCTTGGCCTCCACTGTGGTGTCCATGCTGGCCTTGCTGATGTGGCTCAAAGTCCAGGAGTAGGGCACATGCCCATTGGCCACTGCTCCATTCTTGCGGCTGCCCAGCTCCTCTGGCTGGCTCTCAGCAGCGGGAATGCTGGCCCTGGTGCCGGGCTTGGCCTCCTGCAGCTGCTGGAAGAAGGAGATCTCGATGGTGGGTGCCAAGGCTTGCAGCTCTGGCTGCACGATGGGCTTATGGACAGCATGGTGGGTGCTGCCGGGCAGCTGTGGGCTGGAGGAGTCATCTGAGGACTCAGAGGAGATGGACCAGGCCGTGCCGTTCTCCATCTCCTCCTGGCGCCTCAGCATGTTCTGGGGAGGGGAAAATGGTGTCAGACAAGACCTTCCTGCTCCTCCAGCTGCCTTCCCTTCAACCATGGCACCAGGGCACCAGTGCCCTGGCTCTGCTGGCATGGCAGGATGGGCAGTGAGGACCTGGCAGACCATGGCTGCCTCTTCCAGCCCTGCATCTTACCCCACACCAAGGGTGATTCCAGCTCCACAGACACAGCCACACACCCCATGGAGACCTGGGGTGCCAGTGGCTTCCCAGCACAATGGGCAGCTCCAGCACAGCCTTGATGGGACAAAACACTTGGAGCCAAGTGAGGGGCACCACCCACCATGGCTGCAAGGACAGCAACTGCTCCAGCACCAGCTCATGGGGGGCAGCATCAGCATCACACCAATGTCATCCCAGTGGTCATAGAATCATAGAATCAACTAGGTTGGAAAAGACCTTTAAGATCATCAAGTCCACCATCACTGAACCAGTGCCATGCCAACACCATGTTAGCATTGTGCCAGCACCTTGACAGCATCACACTGGTGCCATGCCAGCACCGTCACACCAGCACCATCACACCAGCACCGTGACAGCATCACGCCAGTGCCATGCCAGCACTGTCACACCAGCACCATCACACTAGTGCCACAGCACACCAAACCACCAGTGCAGGGACACGGACAAGCCTTCTACTCACTAGTGCCAGACAGAGAAGCAGGGCCAGCCCGTGCAGCCCAGGCTCCCCTAAGTTGAGGACTGTCTCCCTAGGGACAGCCGGACCCCATCCTGGCAGGATCAGGCCTCTGGGCATCAGTGAAGGCTGGTGAGTAGGAGACAAGGAGCAGCTACAGCTACTGGGCTCTCGGGCTGAGAGAAGAGGAGCTGTGAATGCAGGAGGAGCAGGCACCAGTGCCGGGGAGCTGTGACTGGATGGCTGGAGAGGAACTGCCCACTCCTCTGTCACCCACTGGGACATAGCCTGGGCACGTCCCCCTCAATGGGCAACCTCTCTGAGCACCACACTTACATAGAAAGCCTGTTCCTGCAGGGATGGTGTGTCGGGCGGGCTCTGGTTGTAGGTAGAGAACCTCTTGTTCACCATGGAGGCCTTGTTGACAGTGCTGGCTGCTGAAGGCTGGTCATCCTTGTCGAAGGGGCTGGGGAGGAGAGCAGGGAGGTGAGGGTTGCGTGCCAGCCAGGGGGGTCTTAACCCTGTTCTACAGCAAGCAGGACACCAGGACCCCATCCAGTCCAGCTCTGGTTTTCCATAATTGCAGCCCAGTTTTGGGATGGGAGAGAGCCCAGGGCAGGCCACCTCTTGCCACGCCATGCCAGGCATCCCCAGCCCTACCATGTGCCACCAGCAATGCTTGCTGAGATACTCACTTCCAGGTCACCTCCAGGCTAAGTTTGAGGGTGCCCAAGTCATTGATATCCACAGCCACTACCTGGGGCAGAGCTGCAAAGAGGTCCTTGGTCTCGCAGGACACATTGCCCACCACAACATGGTTGGCCAGGCTCTTTAGCTCTGTCACCTGGAGAAAGAGAGGGAGGAGAGGAGGAGATGAAGCCACAGGCTTCGTCTTATCCATGCTGTTTGCATCCATGCATTGTGCCAGGATCCACCACCACCCCAGGGGGACTGAGGTTGAGGTGAGGTCCCGGAGGGAAGCCCTGCAGGGTGATAGCTGGCCCACACCATCCATGCCCCCTTCTGCACTGTACCTTGATGGAGAGGAACTCAGTGACGAGGGGCAAGAAAACCATTTCCTCGCTGTCCCACACCTGCTTACTGTTCACCTCAATGCGGCCACGCAGCTTCCATCGCTGCCGTCCATACTTCATGAAGATCTGGGGGTGCAGAGGTGTGGGTATGGGGGGGGTACAACACTGGGGTGATGGGTGCTCTCCGTGTGTGCCCAGGCATGGCCAGGGACCCAATGCCATGCCACCCACCACCGCCCTGCAACATGCCCTCCACACCAGCACCCACCTATGCCCCCCAGGCATCCCAAGGACCACAGGGAAAGAGAAGAGCAGATCCCAACCCATACGGTCCCACCAACCTCATACTGGTCACCAGCACAAAGCCGGGCAAAGCCTGCCAGTCCTGCAAGAGAAGGTAGAGGGGCATGAGCAGGCAGCAGGCAGGCAGGCAGTGGGCCAGGAATGGAGCAGGACATGTTACCTTTCATCCGGACGTGGAACTCGCCCAGCTGGCTCTCCAGCTCATTCTCCAACAGACACATGTTCTGGGGACAGATGGATGGACAACACCCATCAGCAGCCACCCATAGGACCCAGTACCCTGCCAGCCCAGCCCAGCCCAGCCCAGCCCAGCTAGCTGCCTCACCTCCGTGTACTCCTTGTAGCCCTTGCTGGCCTCAGCCAGGCTCTCACGTGCCTCCCGGCTGCCCGGTGAGCCCATGCTGTAAGCCTTGACCATGTTGTGGGCTCCATCGCGGAGCCGCCGCTGGATGCAATAAGCCTCGTAGAGCTCATCTATCTGCAAGGACAGGCCCTAGCTGTGGTGATGGGCAGGGCAGGGGGGACAGCATGGCCATCCCAGTGCTGCACTGAGGTGATCCTGGTCCCCAGCTCTCACCTTGCTAGCATGAAACTCCAGGTGACGCAGGAAGCGCTTGATTGACCTTCGCTTGCTGGAAAGCAGAGGAGATGGTGTGAGCGGCCAGCACAACCCCTCCACAGGGGAGTCGGCCAGGGTCCAGGGATGTGCCCTGTTGTCTCCTTGTGCTGTGGCTGGGACAGGTCCTGGCCTCCTGCCCTGCCTGGGAGGTGCAGGATGGCAGTGGCAGTGAGCAGAGGCTGTGCTTGCACCCATGTGCTGCAGCATCCTCCAGCCTCCCCTGCTCCGGAGGGTCCCCCAGGAGACAAGCCAGGCTCCAGGGTGCTCTTCTCCCAGTTCCAGAGCTAACCCAGGCTCAGCGCTCACCAGCAACAGCTTTTGCTTGCAAGAAGCAAGTTACAAGCCCCTGCCTGCCTCTGCTCCATCCCTGCCCAGACCCACCGTGCCCGAAGAGCCCCATCTCACCCCGCAGGCAGCAGGGCAGTGCAAGCAGAGAGGGGCTGGCAGTAGCACATCCCGGCTGTTAGGAAGGGGGAGACAAGGGGGGTGAGGCACTGATCCCTCTTACCTTATCCAGATCGTAGAGAAAGCCCTGGAGGAGAGAGGAGAGGGATAAGACACAGCACAAAGCCAGCTCTGCCCGCCCAAGGAGACCCAGCACATCGCACCCACCACCCATAGCATGTCCAGCACCCAGCCAGGGCTGGCGAGTGCATGACAGTAGGACAGGAGCCCCATGCAGCCCAACACCAGAGCCTGGGCTGGCCCCTGACATCTCCACAGAAGCAGGGACACAGATGGACCATGAGCTGCCCCAGCTGTGCCCATGACCATCTGCCCCTCTGCCACAGGGAACCCATAAGGGTCTTCCCAAGCAACACTCACCAGGCGAGAATTCCTCTTGGACTCACGGATCTGGGTGCTGAGCTTCTCCAGTTCCAGCTGGTGCACCTCCAGGTAGGCTCTGGGAGCAACCACACCATGAGGGTCAGGCTGGGATGCCGTGTCCAGGGCTCCTGCCACCCACTGCCCACACCAACCCAGCACATGTGGCCCTGCATCCTCACTCCCTGCTCCAGCACCCAGGCGAGGGAGCCCATGTGTGCCTCTACATGGGACGTGGTGAGATGCGGGACCCCATGCAGCTCTGGGACCCCAAGGCACTGCACCCAGAAGACCTGGCATGTCCCTGCCTGGTGAGAGCAGAGAGCTGCCAACCCCAACCCACATGGCAAGCTGTCCCCTTGCCCCTCAGGAGCTCCCTGTCTCCAACCACCCAGCCATGGGGAGCCCCAGCACTTACGTCAGGCCCTTCTTGAGAGCTTCATACACCTCATCCAGGCGGTTGGGCTGAGGCACCTTGGGTGGTGGGGATTTGTGGGACATTAAGAACATCCTACTGACCCTGGAGCCAGTCTTGCGGGAGACGATGGGGGTAAAGGGTGAGAGGTTCCTGGGGAGAGAGGCAGGCAAACTGGGGTGGCTGAGGTCAGCACACAGCACTGGGGTCCTCCTGGGTGCCCCAGCCTGCTGGGCACCCTGTCTCAAGGACAAGACAGGAAGCTCTGGGATGGAGGCCAGGTCTGCTCAGACCTGCCTGC